>NC_134141.1:25627812-25941875 GCF_033958435.1 Carettochelys insculpta | reverse complement strand
TGAAGCCCATCATTGTGCACCTCAATCATTTTGTGCAATTCCATCTAATCATGTAATGATATGTAATCACCCGTTAGAATGTGTTATCACATACAGTTAGGTGATTACATTGTCTAACAACATTATAAAAAAACTGGAGGGAGTGGGGGGAGAGTGTTGCGTATAAACAATAACTTCCTTTTGTTTTTAAGTTCATAGGTCGACTTTAAAGAAAAAAAAACTCTGCAAAACTCCATCAATAGTTTCCATTGAAAATCTTTGTCTTCACGCATTAGATTTCTTTTCCTTTTTAAACTAAGATTTTAGAGTGAAATTGGTCCCTGTGCAGGGGGTCAGCATAAGGCATTCCTTAAGTCCTCCAAAATAAGGCTTAAATGGCACATTGTGCTGCTGTTTTAAGGATAGGGTGACATGCACTCTATGTTCTGATGCAGTTTTTTAGCAGGGCAAAACTCCAGCTGCCTTTAATAAAGTGTGAAGTTTATTGTTTTCTGTTTTGTTTGCAGAGTAATAATACGAAATGCCCAATTTTGTATTGTTTGGATTTGGCCCATGCTAACTGAAGTGTATTAAAATGTGCTCCTTGAGAACTGCTGGAAGATCTTACACTGACATAACCCAAAAGGTTCTCAGCTCATCTCACAAGATGGTTTAATATTAAAACACTGTTTGCCAATACATTTGACATTTATAACGTTAAATATTATAGCTTGGTTAACTTGATCTTCTTTCTAGTTCAGTGTCACTCCTGTGAAGCTGCCCATATTGCAAAGACGTTTAATTACCTCAGATTTCAGTTTACAAAGAAATGTACTTGCTCTTGATGCAAAAATTATTAATGTCCATTGTCCTGCAAAAAATGCAGAGTCTGCTTTTGTGTTGATGATTATTCTATCCCAAGCTATTCCACAGATAAGAACAATAGCTCCTAATTATAGCCACACTTCAGCTACGTCTACACTAGGACACTGTTTTGAAGTAACAACATTGAAATAGGCTACTTCGATGCGTATCATCCACACATCCTCCGGGGCTGGTGCCATTGACGTTCAGCATCGAAGTAGCAACAGGGAACGTTGAAAGGAGCCGCCCCAGAAGGAAATGCAAAGCATCCACACACACAAGCATTCCCCGTCTAAATAAGGGGCCAGGAAAGCCCGCAGACAGGGTCACGGGCTGGACTAGCCCTTCCGGGGCAACAGCAAGCCACTCCTTTAAAAGACCCCTCCCAGACACACCCAGCCTGCACAGCACAAGGTCTGCAGAGCGCTAGCCACACTCTCGCAGCCCAATGCACAGCAGCTATGGACCCCTCAGTAGCAGCAGCACCTGGAAGCCTTCCACATCGTCACCCAGGGAGTGAGCTCCCTGCTAGGGGCTGCACAGGAGGCCACCCAGCAGCTCCTGGCAGGAGGGTCGTCCCAGGGGGAGATGGAGATGCTCCTGACCACCAGACTTCCCTGTTCCTCCTGCACCAGGTGCTCCCCTGCCTCTGGAGCCACCCCACCAGCCCCAAGTGGTGGGAGCAGCTGGTCATGCGGGACTGGGATGATGACGTGGCTGCGGAACTTCCGCATGCGCCGGCAGACCTTCCTGGAGCTCTGCCAGTGGCTCACCCCCACACTGAGGCACCAGGACACCCGGATGTGCTGCACCCTCCTCCAGACAGCTGCCGCTCCATTGGCCACCAGTTTGGCGTGGGAAAGGCCATGGTTGGGGCCGTCATCATGGAGATAAGGAGGCCTGGACACGCACCCACTGGGGGCCGGGGGCACTGGGGAGGGAGCCAGGTGTGGGGTTGGGGGGGAGGTAGGGTGCTAGGGAGGGAGGAGGCCGGGTGTGCGGCTGGGGAGGAAGGGGTACCAGGGAGGGAGGGGCCCTGGCCCGTGGCCCATTCCCCCTTTCCCCCCTTCAGTGCTGGGTCTCCGTCCCCATCAGTGGGTGTGGTGTCCCGGTTGGGTGTCCCCATTACATGGTCCCCCTGCCTCTGGGGTTAGGGCACAGTGCTGTCCATGGGTGTGGGTGCTGACGGGCACTGATGGCCATGCCGCTGTCCTGGACCATGCTGTGGCTGGGTCCTCTGTGGGTGTGTGGGGCTCCTGGTTGTGTCTGGTGCCCCGACCCATGGCCTGGGGGTGTGCGCCCTGTGGGCTACGTACCTGACTGTCCACTGCCGCAGTCGGGGAAACCCCGGTGGGCAAACACCCAGCTGGTGCTCTGGGAGCAGAGGTCCATGGGGAGCCCCCCCCCTCGCTGCTGGACCCGTCCTCTGCCATCCCAAGGGGTGGCTCCTTGGGTGGGCCCTGGGGTGTGGGGCTGGCCACCGGGCTGGACTCCGGCTCCAAGGCCTGCTGGGACTCCTCGGCTGCGGTGTTGTAGCCAGACAGAACCCACCCCCCCTTTTTGCTCTACTCCATCTTGCCTTCCCTAGGTGCTTCAGAGCACGAAAGGGTTAAAAGAAATAGCCCAGCCCTGGAATGCCTGAGAGCGCAGACATGCTTATCTTAGCCATGGTCTTTGAAGCTCCGGGAGCAAAGCTAATAAGAACAACGGGCTAACTAACAGCTGGGCCTTGGACTGCCCTTGGCTGATTACCATCAGTTGATTCACTTGCACACATGGTCCCAGACGAGGAAAATCTCCGTTCCGTTAAGAAACGAATGCCCTCAATTGTCTCTACCTCGCAGATGTGAACTAAGCCTTTGAACTCCCTGTGAGAACCAGCATCAGACAGTTTAATTCAATTGAAACGAGTAAGAAGCCTACATGACCCAATGGGCATAAAAGAGGGGTCCGGCAGACCCCTATTTGAGCTCCAATCATCTTTCCTGCCAGACAGGAGGGTGTGGTCTCCCCAGGTCCCTGGGGACGCCGGACTCCTGGAGGAAAAGGGAAAAAGGATTTCTTCCCAAGGGATTGAGAGAAACCGGCCAAGCCACGTTGGTAACACAAGGATGAGAATAAGACCTGCTAGGTATTTTAGTTTTTATTTTTGCACACATTTAACAAGTATAGATCTATGAATTAGAGTGTATGCTAGCTATTTGTAATCAAAGTATAAACCTTGTAACAATTGTAACCACAAGAGCTTAATTTGCTAGGTAAACAAACAAAGTAACATTATAACCACAACAGCTTAACTTGTTAGATAAACAAACAAAGTTATTGATTAAGTGGTAACCTGACTCCTCCTGTTACTGTGCAAACTGAACACAAAACAAAGAACCCAGCTGCTTTCAGCTTCTCGAAGCCTGGTCACCGGTGGGCTCTGCCCTAGCATTTGAAATCTCGTATTAATACAAGGGCATAAGTGGCATCTCACCTGACCATCGGCTAACAGGTGTCCAATGTGGCCTGGGGGGAGGAGGTGTCCTGGGTGCCCAGGATGGCCCTGAGCTCCCTGTAATAGGGGCAAGCAGTGGGGGCGGCCCCAGACTGGCTGGCCAAGTCCCAGGCCGAGGTGTAACCCTGCTGCAACTCCTTCACCTTACTCCAGACGTGATTCGGAGCGTGGGCAGGATGTCCCTGGGTGGCCAGGCCCTTGGCCACTCAGGCGAACGCTTCCGCCTTCCGCCACTTGCGCCCCATCACATGGAGCACATCCTCCTCACCCCAGAGCTCCAGCAGGTCTCGGAGCTCAGTCTCCAACCAGGAGGGGCCCTGCCGCTTTTTGGCCCCCCATTTGGCTTCCGGGGATGCCTGGGTCCCCTCGGGGGGGAGCCCTGGGGGGCACTCTGGGGGCGGGCTGGCTGCCATGGCTGGTGAAAGTGTGGATTGGGGCCTCTGGAAAGCATGCAGGGCTAGCAATTGCATGTGATGCTGCCTGCATGCTCTCAGCTTCCTGCCACAGGAAATCTGGGTCCGTGGTGCTTTAAGGGAGGCTGCACGGGAGGACCATAGAGCCCCACAGGGGCTGGACAGAGCGTCTCAACCCCTCAGCTGATTGCTGCCATGGAGGACCCTGCTATTTCGAAGTAGTGGGACATGGATCATCTACACACGCCCTACTTTGATGTTGAACATCGAAGTAGGGCGCTATTCCCATCTTTGGATAGGAATAGCGATTTCACTCCCTAACGTTGATTTCAACATTGAAATAGCGCACAGCGCATGTAGATGCCACGTGTGCTATTTTGACGTTGTGCCAGCTACTTCGAAGTAGACGGCTAGTGTAGACGCACTCTTCTTGGCCTAAATTTGCAAAAATGACTGTATTTGGACACCCAGCAAGGGACTGTGGCAAACTGGGAAATATCTGCATTAATTTTTGTATTACTATACACATGCCCCCATGGGTGTTTATGCTGAGTTACTTACTATGTGGTGAGATCAAAAGGGCTTGTTAGAGGAACCAAGCACGGAAGGTAAAACTATGGGCCAGATAAGGAGTATCCCCACAAACAAAAGAGAGTGATTTACAGTGTGACTAAGTCCGGAGATATTCTTTGTGGGTCCTGCGCCTTGTGGCAGTTAAAGAGATGCCTCAGAGGCTTGCTGTTCCCCTTTTTGCTCTATCTCCCAGTTTTCCCGGGGCAGGGCACAGCCTATGGAGCCCTTCTCATCATCAGCACACTCATAAATGGGGAGGTCCCTCATGGATGTTGGGTCTCCTCCAGCCCCTTCCAAACTGCTCTAGAAGGTGTGGGGCATTCTGAGGGGGGAATCCGGTCCCCTCCCACTCGATCCAGGTTCCAGCCTAGGGACCGTAGGTAGCTCCTGCTGGAGGGGCTTGTCTCCTGCAACTCAAAGTGTACCAGCTTCCTCTCTGGGCAACTTCCCCAGACACTTTTTCTAGTACTGTCTGCTGGCTGTTGCCCTTCCTTCTTGCAGGCTCTCCTCTGCTGTTCTTCCCCCATTTCTGGTCCCCTCTCTTTCTTCCCCACCTCCTACCTGAGGGGAAGCCTCATAAAAAGGTTCCATGGGCCTTAATTGGCTGCCGGTGCTGGATTAGCCTGCTGCTGCAGCCTGATCCATGACAAACCTCAGTCCTGGGGAAACATAAAGGGACTGACCCAACTGCCCACATACTTGCCCTCCCCAAGGTCACTACAGTATGCTGCAGGCTGCGATCCCCCACAATAGGTACAATGAAGTATCTACTTAGAGCTAGCAAGAGAAAAAAAAATCCAGCTAACCCCCTTCCCTTTGCAAATCAGCCACCAGTATCCAGAGTGAGAGGATACCCAGCTGGCTAGGGAGTAATTCAGTCTGGAGAGGGGAGTGTTATTCATTGATGTGAGTAGATTAGAAAGTGAAAGAAAGTGCTATGTGAACTCCATACTTGCATGAATATTCATGAGAAATGAATTCGTGCCCGCACCTGCACTGAACTGAAAGCCCTTGAAAGATTCAGAGAATTCTGTGAACTTTGTCCACAACTGACAACTCCTCCTGGTTTTGTAGTGGGATAGATGTATAAAGCAGCCTGGGAAACAACACAAGACACCACTATTCTTGATCTATTACCTTTATATTTTCCCTCACGTTTCCTATGAATTTCTGTACCAAAAAGCCAAAACGAGTCTTACTGTGTCATAGGTATTATAATGATGCTCACTGTGGCCTTGTGTGTTGTGTTTACTGCGAGATCAACACTATGGAGACCGATATCTTGGCAGTCAGTTTAGCGGGTGTAGTGAAGACCCACTAAAGGGACTGCTGATTGCACTCCTGTTGCCTCTGGTACGCCACCGGAGCAAGAAGGGGTTGATGAGAGAATTTCTCTTTTAGATCCACTGCCGTGGGGACACCATGGTAACTTGAATTGAGGTACATTGACTCCAGCTATGCAATTCACATAATTGAAGTTGTGTGCCTTAGTTTGACTTTGTCCCCAAGTGTAGACCTTTGTCATATGATCACATGCAGTGAGATACACATGTCATAAAGCTGGAAGGGACTTCCAGAGGTCATCAAGTCCAGTCCCCTGCCCTCTTGGCAGGAGCAAGCACCCCCCACACTTTATTTTTTAAATCTATTTGTCCCAGATCCCTAAATGGCCCCCTCAAGGACTGAGCTCACAAACCTGGGTTTAACACATGGGTGCTCAAACCACTGAGCTATCACTCCCCATACAGAGAGAGATACTGAGTATGTTCCTGTGTAATGTGTTTATCAACAGAAGCTGATTACCATAATGATTGTTGCTGTTTTTCTGCTATTTACCTATCTAGAGTTTCTAAGCCATTTAAATACCACCAAAATAAGTACACCCTTTAACTGAAAGACTTCTACTGGATACCCTTAGAAATTTTTAATTCTTGGGTGTCATAATTTTTTCTGGGAAATACTATTGACATAAATACAATATTAAGTGTACTGGAACTAATAGGGTGAGAACACACCAAAAAAAAATAAAATAAAACATCAAGCAGCAGTACCAGCTTCTCTTTGTGGGGGCCACTGGCATAGCCACGTTCTGAAAGATAGAGGGGCAGGTTTCTTGCTGTCCTACTCTCCAAAGAGCTCGATTTTGCTCGTGAAAATGGAGTGAGGAATTTTCCTTCCTCTCTCATGCCACACCAACCTGCAGTCCAGCTAGCTGGAGAGAGGAAGTCCATTGCAATAAGAGCAAAACACAAGAAATACTATGTGGGTCTCTGGAGAAACTTGGTTACTGCTGAGGCATGTGCATTGAAACAGCCACATTCACAGGCATCATGGTAGGTGCGCCTCTAAGAAACAAGTTTAAGATGATGGGGCATCACAAGGATGTGAACCTGGCATGAGTCTTTTCCTTGTGGGATACCACAGGCTGGAGCAGTAAGAGGTACAGACCTTGAACGGCTGAGACAATGATTGATAAAAGCATGGCAATGGCACCATCTAAAGTCCATTCTACATTACTACAACACTCATGTACAGAAAGAGAGATCGGGCACCTTGGAGCCTTAAGCTCTGACTCGATTTCTCAGCCTTTGGCAGCCCTAGACTCTTTTTGTACATGAATGTTGTGTTAATGTAGAAAGGCCTTTAGATGGTGTTTTTGCCGTACTTTATCATCGTACAAGTTAGCCTCCCAAGGTATGCCTGGCTCTTACTGCTCCAAACTGTGGTATCCCAAAAGGAAAATGATCACTCTATGTTCACATCCTTGTGACTCCCCATCATTTTTAACTTGCTTCTTAGAGAAGTGCAATAGCACCATTTAAAGGCCATTCGACATTGACACAAACACTCATGAACAGAAGTGTTTTTACTAACGTAGCCCAACACTATTCTTCACATTCCTTTGAGTGTCCTTCTGTCTGTCTCTCTAGCTACATGCAGTGACATTCACAATTATCTCACATAAAACTCAAACATGGACCAGTCTGCATGCTAATGGTACCTATGTAGGAGAGCCACATCCAATATTTTAGCCAAGAACCTCAAATTTTCCCTCTCTGTCAATTCCAAAAGCACCTTGTACCCCCAGCACCAGCCTGAAGTCTTTTTGTGGACTTTGAATGCATCACTTTAATTTTGGGGGATTTATTTTATAGTTTCCAGTATTTGCAAGACTGTAGATCCCATGTGCAAGGCGGAGCCCTGTGCCAGCTGCAGCCGTGCCTCCCCTTCCTTCTGCAGACCCAACCTAGCGGTATTGATTGCTCAGCCACCCCAAAACCTGCATAGGGCACATGGAAAGCATCTTTGAAGAGAGTTATTTCCCCAGACTAGAATTGGTCTGGTGAAAGGAGGGCAGGCCTGGTGCATCTCCAGGCACAGGGACCTTTGGCCTGCCCAGGATTCCTTTGGCAGTGGGTGCTCAGGGCTTCTCCGCGTGAGTGCAGGGTTTTGGGGTTCCAGCCAAGGGGGAAAGATGTGAGTGGAAGGAGTGGAGCAGGGGGCTCTACCCACCACCCACACCCACAGGCCTGCGGCCTGCCTGGACGATATAAAAGGGCCTGGGTGGGTTCCCAGCTGCTGCTACTGAGGCAGTGGCTTGGAGCTCAGACGCTTTTAAATGGCCCATATCCCTGGGCAAGTGCCAACTTCCCATCACCTGTCAGTGGACCTGGCCTCCAGTGCCCTCAACCTAACCCTGGATCTCCTCTAAGCTCTCCTACCTCTGGTCTTGTAGCCATTCTGCTGTGGCTGGGGCAAGTCCTGCAACAATGCAACCTTTCTTCACAACATCTGTTCTCACCCTCCCCCACCCACACCCAGGTCACTTTTTCAAAGGGCCCACTCATTCTGGGCATCCAGTTTGACATCTACTTTTTCTCTGCCCCTCTTACTTCTCCGCCCCGCCCCCCGTGAAAAAGTGGCAGTGCTGGAGAAGGACTTACATTGATGTCTCCCCTAACACACTCATTGCTCTACTCGCACACAAAGTGTTACACACAAGCTTAAGTGTTACAGAACCAGGGCAAATATTAGTAAGCACTCCCCTCCTGTGATGATCAGAGGTATTAGTAAAATATTAGTAAAATATTAGTAAGCACTGCCCTCCTGTGACTATCAGAGGTATTAGTAAAATATTAGTAAAATATTAGTAAGCACTGCCCTCCTGTGATGATCAGAGGTAGGGCCTTTCCGGGAGTCCCTCTCTGTGCCCTTGAATACCCTGCTTGACACTTTACTGTAATATTTCTATTCCATTTTACACCAAAAGTAGGGGCTGCTATTACCCAGGCAGGGAAGACCCTGTGTTAGAATTCAAACTTTTGCTTTTTATTTAAAATGCCTGAACCACCGTTCATATCTGGCAACAACCACAGGTGTATTTTCACACAAAGCTGAAAACAAAATTTAATTAATTTTAAATTGCATCATGCTAGAAACGCCATAGATACTGGGTGTGCAGGAAGTTAGTTTAAGTTCCCATTTTCAGGCACTTTTTCAGTACACGAGTGATTTGATTTTGCAGATTGGTTAAATTCCCCTGACCCCTTCAGAACGGTGTGTTTTTTTTAAACATGGGGAAAACAGAAAAAGACAAATAAGAGAACCCACAGAGAGGGAGGAGAATATGAAAGGAATGGAAAATGGTGTATGGCTTGTTGGTAAAGAGACATTTATAGACTTCATTATGGAAGTAATTAACTGCATCTTGCAGCTGGGAGAGAAAACTGAAAGGATTAAAATCACAGCAGGAAAAATAACTAAAGCTAGACAAACTATCTAGAGGCAGCACTCGCATGATTTTAAATGAAGGCAATAATGCAGCTTAAATAACATGGTCTTAATGATCTTTAGCTAAAGTAGTCTAATAATGAATGTACAGGTACTTAAGAAAGGCACATTTGAAATGGGAAAATAGCTTGATATAAGGTGCATCTAAGAAACATGTCTAACAAGTAAATTTGTGTTTAATCTCCCTGGATATGACATAGTCCGGAGGGATCTGATAGAGGAGGGGCATTTTTATATTTATAAAATGGATTTTATTATTTTGAATATATTATTGAGATTCTTGTGCAGAAAAAACATGAATTTATAATGTTTATAATCCATGTAAAATTGTTATGCTACAATTAGAAAAATTAATTAATAATATCAAAAACCCACTTATAATCTAGGGAGACGTGAATAGCCATAATAATCAGTTATGGTGAAATAAGACAACTGACCTAAATGGCAAATGCTTAGAACAATGTATTGCTATGTCCCTAACCTGGAAATATTGAATACTTGAGCACTTACTAGATTTAATTCAGTGGCTAGATCCTTTTCTGTTTTGGGAGCTGGGGATTGCAATCAATATGGCTAGTAAGTGCACCTGGGAAAATCACACAGACGAGGGAATAGGATGCAACAACTGCCCCATGGTTATTGATTACCAAGGCCAAAACAATGTCAAAAATGCAAAAAGTGTCCTAATTTGGACTTGGGGCCTTTTCAATAGTGTATCTGATAAATCTGTAGGAATTGTATAAGTGAAATCCTGGGAGAATTCTCTAACAGTGGAATAAAAGAAACTATAGAAACAGCTGATCTGGCCACCAACAAAACATCAAGTTGCACCCAGCACAGAAATCCATTTCTCTAGTAGTACACAGTTGGAAATTAATAGCCAAGGAAAGAAATGAGGTTTACAAGCAAGCAAAATATACAAGTTACAGTTGCACCACTGCGATCTGTCTGCAGAAGTTACTGTTGGAAGAGATGTTCCAAGAAAACTTTTGTTGACAGCTTGCATCTACGCATAAAAGTGCATCTATATTTTGATCTGCTCTGTCAACAAAAGTGTCTACATTAATTTTTTGTCAAGAGTTTCTGTTGACAAAATGCATTTTGTGTGCATATGCTCCACGAGTTTTGTCTACAAAACCCCAGTTGTCTACAGAACTTGCTTGTGTAACCGTAGCCTTAATGAATTAGAAAAGGGGTCAGGCAGTGGCACAAAGGATTATGAAAAAAAAGTTGGAAAAATTTCTGAGGGAAATTGAACAAAGATTGAAAGCGTTCTGAAACATACAAGTAAATCTAAAGAATGAATAGAATCTGAAATAGAAGTATATGTGTGCCTGGTTGTATTGTGAACAATAAAACTGAGTTAAATCTCTAACTGAAAAAAGGCAGACATTTTAGCAAAAAAATCCTAAAAGGTTGGTAGCGATAACAACATAAAACAATGAGCTTTGTGTTAGAGGGAATATGGAGGGTTATGGTGGGAGGGTTATGATGAATAACTGTGAGCTTATAAATGTCCTGAGAGAATATACTGATGTAGTAAACAAAAATTTTAGGATGGAGGAGTTTATTGCAGCCCTTAGAAAAAGGAAGCATACAGCTCCAGGTAAAGAGAGTATAAGTAGTAAAGGGCTTCAAAGCTTGTCAGAAGGGAGTCTAAAGATTCTGTTATGCTTTAATAGGGGGAAAGGACTATTGCCAATAAAATGGAAATATGCAGTAGTGACACCAGTTAGGAAATTAGGTAAGAACCATACAAAGTGTTGTACATATAGTTCTATTGTCCTTATATCAAGTCTTGAAAAAATTTAAAATATAAACTAGTGGAATACTTCACGGATAATTGAGGTATAAAGTGGTTTCAGAAAAGGAAGCTGCACAGTTGACCATATAATGACCATATTGTGTTACAAAAAAAACAGGATTAAGAACTTTATGATGATTCTTCTTTGACATTGAAAAAGCACATGACATGTTATCTAGGGAAATCTTTAGGCTTCCTACAAAAACTAGCCAACCATGGAATAAAAGAGAGAATGTTTTGGTGACTAAGGGACTTTTTAGGAAACAAAACTATACAAAGCCAAGTGGGCACATCTTTATTAAAAATGTAAGGGTTTAGAAATGGAACTCTACAAGGGATCGTTATTTGCCCTACTTTGTTTTCCATTATGATCAATGACTTCCCAAAAAGTTTGCAGACGGGAATAGGCGTTTTCCTTTTTTGCAGATGACTGTGCTTTATGAACGAAGCATGAAAAATTTAAAGAGTAGCGGTGGGGGGAAAAAAACAGAGAAATGAGATACGCCTGAGAATTTTCAACTGTGGAAGTGATTGGAGACTTCAGTTCTTACTTACAAAAAAAGAAAGGGAATGCATTTATCCAGGGAAAAAGAATGGGACTATCTTCGTTCTGGTGGAAATATTCTATAAGTTTGGAACGTGATGTTCCTAGGAGTAGTGGTAGATGATGTTCGGCTACGTCTAGACTAGAGCAATCTGTCAACACAAGTTTCTGTCAGAAGATATCTTCTGACAAATCATCTGTTGACAGCTCACCACCAGACTGCAAAGTGGAGCAAAGAAGCTTGTAGTGGCCCCATCCAGAGGTGCTTCAGCACCTGCCGCACTTCATCACGGCTGTCCTTCTCTTCCTCTGGCGAGCCTGGCATCAGTTTTGAGGAGTTTGCCATTGCTGCTGCACGGGCCCACCTGCACTCGCACCCCCCCCGGGTGCACAAGTGGATCCAGAGGCACTGCACCAGTTCTAACTGGCAGGACTGGCTGGTCATGGAGCACTGGGAAAACCCTCAGTGGCCCAGAACTTCAGAATGCAGAAGGACACCTTCCTGGAGCTCTGCGCCTGGCTCATCCCCGTCCTCTGGAGACAGGTCACCTGGCCGCAGCCCGCCATCCCTGTGGAGAAGTGGATTGCCATGTCCCTCTGGAAGCTCATCACCCACAACAGCTACTGCTCCATGGGAAACCAGTTGGACGTGGGGAAGTCTGCCATCAGGGCCACCTCCTAGAGGTAAGGCACTCTTGGGCTGCAGGCCCTGTACAGACGGAGGGTGCCCTACCTAAGGGGCATCTTTGGGAGGTGTGTGGCAGGGAGGAGACCCATCTCCAGAGGACCATGCCACCCCGCCCTCACACAGCCCTGCGGCTGGTGGGGGAGGTGGCCCCACACAGGGGACTCCTGGAAAGCTCGGGGGAAGGGAACGAGAGGACACAGGGGCTCCCTCCCTCAGTCCCTGAGGTGTCTTTGGTCCGGATGCCCCAGGAGCAGAGGCATGTGTGGCCTTCACAGTGGGCCCTGCCACATGGGGAATCCACAGTGCCTCAGGAATTGGGCTGCAGACCCCACCCAGTGGCCAAGGGAGGGAATGTCTGGCCACAGAAGGGTTCCTGAATTGGTGGCAGGTGAGCTGGGTCCAGCCTGGCCCTCCCCAGGCCCTCTCCCAACATGTTGAACTCGCAGCGCTGTCCATGAGAGCAGGTGCCGACTCCCACCTGTGGGCATGCCCATGTCCCAGGAGCCGCACTCAGCATGCCTGGGGTCAGGCTGGCACCCAGCCCACTTCCAGCCATGGCAGGGGCTGGCCACCCACAACCCAGGGGCTTGGGGCTTGTCTGGCCTCTTATGAGGTTGACAACAGGCTGGCGCCCTTGCTGGGCGCTGTCTGCTGGCGCCAGGTGGGACACGCTACCTTGCATGTGGCTCCATGTGCTGGAACCACACAACGAGGCCTAGCAACACTCCCAGCACGCCCCATCTGCATCCACCTCCCACGCCCTGGGGTGTGTGGTTCATGGGGTACTTACCAGAGGGACCCCGGCAGATGAGGCATGCTGGGGATGCCCTGGAGGTGGCCTGGCTGTAGGGACCCAACTCCAGGGCAATGATGAGGGTGCTGCTACTCACCTCAGACCTTGTGTCCACCTCCTGCTCCAACAAGGGTTGGGTCCAGGGGTGCTGCTCCTCCTTCTCATGCTCCAGCTGTGGGGAGGAGGGGAGCTTCCTCCACAGTGTTGATGAGGGGCAGGTGGAGGATACATGTTGTGTGCCCCCAGGAGGTCCTGCCCCAGATGTCCGGCCAGCGTTGCAGGCCCAGGGGTAGCCCTGCCAGAGCTCTTCACCTTTGCCTGCTCCTGCTCCATGGTGCAGGCAGGATGGCCTGTGCCACCAGGGGCATGGCCAGCCAGGCATACCTGGGGGTGCTGCAATGCTTGGCTTTAGGGTTGAGGAGGGTCTCTTCCTTGCCCCACAAGTCCAGCAATGCCTAGACCTCAGCTCCGGTCCAGTAGGGACCCTGACACTTGGTGCCTGGGGGTGGCCCCTGGGACCCCTCAGGCTGGCCCCCAACTGCCCCATGGGGTCTTGTCCTGCCTGTGCCTCTGCCATGCTGCTGGCAGGTGTAGCTATGAGCATATTGGAGGGAGCCGTGTGCCACGCTGCTGCTCCAACACTTAGCTTCCTGCCACAGGGTTTCCCAGGCTCCCTGCAGTTTTAAGAATGGCCAGCAGCAGGGACCATAGAGCTCTGCTTGCTGTGGACAGAGCAACCCCAGGGCCCCCACGCAGCACCCTGGAGGCCCTTCCTGTTGACAGATGAAATCATCCCCCAGAATGTCCAGATTGCCTTTCTGTCAACAGACCTCTGTCAGCAGGGGCATTCTTCCTAGTGGGAAGTGGGATAATGCTGTCTACAAAAGTCCCATGTTCTGTCAATTTACTGGCGACAGAATGCCTTGGGAATGTGGATGCTCCATGGGTTTTGTTAACACAAGGCCAGTTACATCTCTAGTGTAGATGTATCCTGAATGTGGAAAGGTCTCATGGATAACACCGTACAAAAGTCTACAGAGCAGGATGAACTTATTTTAAAGGAAAACTGGAAAGAAATGAAGTGCAGATGCGTGGAGCAGTGTTGAGGCCAAATTTAGACAAAGGCTGCCATGCTTTCAGGTCACCCTCAAAAACAACCCTCAGAAACGTGGACCAGGTCCAGGTCCAAGCCCTGCAATTGTCATATGCTGCAATGATGGTAACACCTATGAGTACCGCAACTTGCCTTTGGAGAAGCACTTACAAAGTTAAGAACGAAACTTTGATCTAATCTTCTGGGCAAATGTAAAAAGGGAACCATGAAAACAGAAATACACAACAAATTTATGAGGACTGCTAGGAGGTTAGTAAAATTACACAGATTGCCAGAGATGGCCTCAAAATGTATAAAAGAGAGCTCGGGTAAAAAAGATAAATGGAGAGAACTAAAAATGTTTAGTCACGGGAAGTCAAATTACAGCTGGACAATTAGTCCCCCCTTTTGTGTACTTGGTACAGTATGAAAACAAAAACAAGGAAAGGAAAAAAATGTGTATTATGAACAATGACGTTTCTGAATTTGTTTACGAAAAATGGAACCACCTTTGTCAAATCTATGCAGATGGAACAAAATATGACAGCACAGACAGTGTGGGTGCAGCTGTCTGTGTTCCTTCTCTTAGTATCCGGAAATTGAAAATACTATCATATTATATGACCGTTGTGACAGCTGAGCTAAGGAGATAATGTTGGTACTAACCTGGATAAAAGATGTGTGACTGGCTGCAGCTGAAATCATATCTGATTTTTGTCAGGCATTATAACAACCAGAACACGGACTCTGCAAAGCAGAAATGACATAATTAAAATAATGTTTCTAACTATGGAAATAATGCAATAAGGTATCAGTAAAACAAAATAGCATGGAGTTTAGCATTATTGGAATACCTGGAAATGAGAGGGTTGAAAGATCAGCAAAACAAGCTCTAAAACTGAGGACAAGAATTTAAAACAAGATGAATCGCAGGAGTTTGCTAAGGAACAGTGAGAGCTAGTGGAGTAAAGAAACAAATGAGCAAAGGTTCTCTGATGTAGTCTCTGCTACTTCCTGGTCATGACAGAGAAAGTGAGGTAGACACTTTCAGAGTGTTAACACTGTTCCTTAAATGATGATGCATTAAACTTATTAAAAGTCATAAGAACAAGCTGTGTAATGATGCAAAAGTAAAGAAACCGATGATCGGGTTCTAGGGCGATAGTCTATGCAAAGTAAATTTCTTGATGAAAAATTATGAGTTTGGAATCAAAGATTATTCCCTAAAGAAACTAATGAGACCATTGTGGAAATGGACTTGGGCATGTATGTATATACATACACACACACACATATTCAGAGAGAGAGATGTGGTCATAACCTTAAAACAGAAGAAATCAAAGGGGGCTGTTGGGAGAGAGAGCACAGAGAGGCCAGCAGGCTGAGAGGGAGTTGGGATCCGAATCTGCCCCTCAGCAAGGCAGTCTGATAAGAGGCTAAGGAAGAGACAAAGCAGACTCCAGTGGCAAGACTTCAAGGGAGATGCATGTTTAAAGAACAAAACAGGGAAACAGAGTAGCTGCTAGGTAAAAAAGGCAAAGCCTGAGGAGTGTGGGAAATGGTTTGAATCTATACATTGGATTTGGGTGTGTCAAGGGGATTCCGTGAGAGAGCCCTGTGAGAAGGGGGAACTTAGTATCTGGTGAGGGAGAAAGGCCTTAGCCAGGCTGAGCAGGAAGAAATTCAGGGAAGCAGTAGCAAAAAGCCAAATGAAGCAGTTTTTGGCTGCTGTTCACAGGATTCTTGGGCTGGAACATAGTGTAACACCAGGGCCTGGTTTCCCCTCCCACCCAATAATATGGTGGCTTAAGGCCTGAGAAGGTCACAAAGACCTTGGAGAGTCCCAATGACTGGGAGTAAGGACTGAAGACTGGATACAAGGTCTTGGATGCTGATTTGCTGTACTTATTACCCCAGAAAGAGTGGAGTAAATCGTGACCTGGCTGGAAGGCTGAGTTATGGCAAGAGTCCTGCCACTGCAGTGCCAGAGCAACCATCAACAGTGGCCTTCTGACAGAGGGAGAACGGCCATGCCCTGTCACAAGGAGGTTATTTGGCAATGAGTGGAGCCCATAGTTCTTCTGCTTGAACATTATTCCCTAAGATAAGGGACTAAGTCTCTCACTCCTGTACGGGTCAGTAGGTCTCTGTGTGTATATGTGTAAACCCTGGCTGCCCTAAATAAAACGCTAAAGGGTTGGAATTCTGAGATGTTGGTAGGGATTCCTGTTGGCCGTTTTTGAAATAACTTAATTATCAGAAGGGTCAAGTTTACCACTGTGATTCTGTCAATCCAAGATACTCTTAGCTGGTCTCATTTTAATAAATCTCAGATTCATTCAAGACACATAATTTGGAAGGTATAACTTTGCTGGGTGCCAGATAATACTCCCCCCCATGTATTTATCTTTTTTTTTTTGGCCTAATGGAGTCAAATTGATTTTTCCTGTAATGATTTGTGGATATTTGGGGTTTTTCCCCCTCAATACTAGTAACTAGGATTTGGTTTAATTGACTCGAGCCTAGGAATTCTCAGAATGCCAGTAGCTATTGTAATATCTTGAGGCATTGCGATAACGGGATCAACAGTAGTTATTAAAACACTGTCTACATAAAGGGCAACGTCGTTCTCTAAGCCCCTTGGATTTATTTTTGACTGTGCGTACACACATCTCTAGGGCAAATACAGATAAAAAGGGTGATGACCACATCCAGATAACAGATTCCAAATAGCTGTTCAAAACTTTGACCTTTGTGGGTATATAAAGAAATCCCATCCATCTTATATCACATTACCCTATCCCATACTACCCAGCCAGTGGTGTTGGAACAATTTTTAGAGTAGGGGTGCTGAGCTGCGCCTCGCCCCTGCCTTACTCTGTCCATGCCTCTCGCTGCCACATGCAGGAGCCACAGCTGGAGCCAGATGTAGAATCTCAGGTGCGGGGTCATGGTTGGAGACTCAGGGCCAACAGCAGAGCCAGCAGGGCTGCCAGAAGCAGTGGGGCCAGCAGCCAGGAGGACCCTGTCCAGCAGTGAGGTCACAAGGCCCAGGTGGCAGCTGGGATTCAAATGTGGGGCACAAAATCTTGGTGGGTGTTGCAGGACCCCCAGCATCCATGCTTTCCACCCCATATATCTACCACACTTCTTAAACAGCTCCATTCCACCTGGTTCTAGGCATTCTCTGTTCTCACGTAACAGGTATTTCATTTGCTTGGACCACATGCATCAGTCCCACAGCTCTGTGAATTAGTCATTAATTGTCAGCCTGGTGAAAACCCCCTTTGGTGTCTCATTGAATAATGGCATTAGAGTTATTGGCCTATTAATCTTGGCCAGTATCTTTGCATCAATGTTATTAGGCTAACCTGTCTAGAAGCAGCACAAATTATGTTGTTGTTGTTGGGCTTCAAAGCCACCAACCTAATGGTTTCTAACATAAGAACATAAGAATGTCCATACTGGGTCAGACCAAAGGTCCATCCAGCCCAGTATCCCGTCTGCCGACAGTGGCCAATGCCAGGTGCCCCAGAGAAGGAGAACAGAAGACAATGATCAAGTGATTTATCTCCTGCCATCCATCTCCTGCCCTTGTACTGAAGGCTAGGGCACCACACTTTACCCCTGGCTAATAGCCATTTAAGGACCTAACTTGCAAAAATTTATCGAGCTGTTTTTTAAACCCTAATAGAGTCCTGGCCTTCACAGCCTCCTCCGGCAAGGAGTTCCACAGGTTGACTGTGCGCTGTGTGAAGAAAAATTTCCTTTTATTAGTTTTGAACCTACTACCCATCAATTTCATTTGGTGTCCCCTAGTTCTTGTATTATGGGAAAAGGTAAATAATTTTTCTATGTTCACTTTCTCCACACCGTTCATGATTTTATATACCTCTGTCATATCGCCCCTCAATTGCCTCTTTTCCAGACTGAAAAGTCCCAGTCTCTCTAGCCTCTCCCCATATGGGACCCGTTCCAAACCCCTAATCATCTTAGTCGCCCTTTTCTGTACCTTTTCTAATGCCAATATATCTTTTTTGAGGTGAGGAGACCACATCTGCACACAGTACTCAAGATGTGGGTGTACCATAGTTTTATATAGGGGAAGTATGATATCTTTTGTCTTATTATCTATCCCTTTTTTAATAATTCCTAACATCCTATTTGGTTTACTAACTGCCGCTGCACACTGCGTGGATGTCTTCAGAGAACTATCCACTATAACTCCGAGATCCTTTTCCTGATCTGTTGTAGCTAAATTTGACCCCATCATGTTGTATGTGTAATTTGGGTTATTTTTTTCCAATGTGCATTACCTTACACTTACCCACATTAAATTTCATTTCATTCTACCATAGAGGCTGGAATTTGAGAGGATTCTAGAAAACTTGGGCAAGTTGGCAAGGGTAGTATCCAGGTCCTCTGCTAAAATTCGGTAATGTTCACATGAGAATTGTTTGCTTGATTAATCCCTTCTGTATCAACACATCAGTCAATGCTTTTCCAGTAGATCTGAGTGAGAGTTGCTACATTCACACTTGTAATAAATCTCTCTTTCAGGATTACGCTGCAGTGCCAACAAAAAAAGTGCTCTATACCTGTGAGTAAAGCTTATGTCAATTCTTTTTACTTTTCCTTTCTTCGAAATGTTTCAAACCCCCATCTGCTCTGGAAACTCTTCCATGTGTGATCAGATGCCTTGCTGTGCTTTGGGTTGTATTCTACTTGCTTATGCAGCTATACAGTGAAAGCTCCGTGGGGCAAGGGTTTTGTTAACTGCTTGGCACGCTGTCTTTATTAGAACATGCAGAGTACACACTTATGTTGCTATTAATAATATCTTGTTCTGTCTCAGACTAAAAGCCATACAAGGCTCTAAGTTGGCAAATATCCTCTTGAGACGCTCTATTTATTTCCCAGCAGTCATGGCTTTCGCCACTCCTCTCCCTTCCAGCTTTTCTCCAGTCAAAAGTTGGGGGTCATTGCGAGACAAAATCTGTTGGTAAGTTTTCCTGAAAGCTGGGAAGGTGATGCTAATTACAGTACCCAACATTTCCTTATGTAGCAGAAAGCACCACCAATTCACTGGCAGTCTTTCAAGTGCAGCAGGTTCTGCAAGCTGTCCCCACAGTTCATTGAGGCAGGGCAATTGTGCCTGCATTTTGTTTTCTGAACACAGGAGAAACAGTCTTAAATGGCAAAAATCAATTCCTCACATAGGGCTTGATGCTGCCTCTGCTCAACTCAATGGAAAAGTCCTAGTGACTTTACTAAAACAGGATTATGACCACAGTGTATCATTTACTGCTTTGAACTGAACTAGATAGTAGTGCGTGAAACAATCTGCTTTCCCTAGCTGATGCTTTCGCTGTTCAGAGAATCCTTTTTGGACATCATAGGGGGCAAGAGGGAATATTAATGCTACAGTTCTGATAACTGGTTTTGTTATAAAACGTTTGCTTTATTTTTATAATCTGGATACCTTTTTTGAATGGTTTTGTTTTAGCTGGCCTATTATGAAGTGATACTTTGTCTCGTTTAATTGCCTTTCTTATAATAAGCAGAGGAAAGAACAACCAGCTTGATATGTTAAAAGGCATTCCATTCCAGTAATCTTTAAGGGCAAAAGTCATATTTGGATCAAGTAAACTATTTAATGAATCATTTTATGGGAATGTATTACAGTTTACCATATGCTATACTGTAAGAAATACATACTATGCACTCAAAGTACATAAGCTCATTTAAATATAGACTATGTATTTAAAAACAGATACAGTCAAATGAAGGAGACAGCATAATGTCAGGTGAAAATGTCACAAGGTGCCCATTAAATAAACTAAAATGTAAGCAGAGATGTAACAAAATGTTTCCTCCAGTTCCTTCTATTTCTCTATGGCTACGTCTACACGTGCAGCCAACATCGAAATAGTCTATTTCAATGAATAACGTCTACGCGTCCTCCAGGGCCAGCAACGTCGATGTTCAACTTCGACGTTGCTCAGCCCAACATCGAAATAGGCGCAGCGAGGGAACGTCTACACATCAAAGTAGCACACATCGACATAGGGATGCCAGGCACAGCTGCAGACAGGGTCACAGGGCGGACTCAACAGCAAGCCGCTCCCTTAAAGGGCCCCTCCCAGACACAGTTGCACTAAACAACACAAGATACACAGAGCTGACAACTGGTTGCAGACCCTGTGCCTGCAGCATAGATCCCCAGCTGCCGCAGAAGCAGCCAGAAGCCCTGGGCTAAGGGCTGATGCCCACGGTGACCATAGAGCCCCGCAGGGGCTGGAGAGAGAGCATCTCTCAACCCCCCAGCTGATGGCCGCCATGGACGACCCAGCAATTTCGACGTTGTGGGACGCGGATCGTCTACATGGTCCCTACTTCGACGTTGAACGTCGAAGTAGGGCGCTATTCCTATCTCCTCATGAGGTTAGCGACTTCGACGTCTCGCCGCCTAACGTCGAAGTTAACTTCAAAATAGCGCCCGACGCGTGTAGACGCGACAGGCGCTATTTCAAAGTTGGTGCTGCTACTTCGAAGTAGCGTGCACGTGTAGACGCAGCTTATCAGTGGAAAATTGTCCTAAATGACATTTATGAGATAGGAAAAACTTCAGAGTACAAAAATCCCAAAGATGGCCGGTGTAGGGATCACTAGGGAATAATGATAAGGCAATGGAAATCTGAGACTTTCCAAAATGGACAATTTCCATGAGAGATGCAGCCTTTTATGTGAGAAGACTCTTCAGAGACACAGCCGTGCCATACAGACATGGAGATACACCAACAACATGTAAGCAATCACATCATTTGTGTAGACTCAGATTCTAATCTTGCTATGATCCAGTGCCCCACTCAGATAATGATTTCCAAAGCCAAGCGTAAGACATATTGGCAGTTGGTTCAGGGAGTGGTGCATGCACTAAACTTGGCTGCCCGTAAGCCGTTTCCCCTCCCACAATCACAGCTAAGGAGGTGGCTTTCCAGGAAGACCTGTGAAGGGTGAATTCCAGAGGGCTGAAGTACCATTGGGAATCTTGTTAACGTTAGAGACGTTTTAAAAAAACCAGCTACTCGCAGAAGTACCTAAACAAGGATCTAGAAGCTGAATTTTAAGCAGCCAAACTTTAAAATCTTAGTTTATATAACAAAAGCAGTTTATTGGAAGATAGAAACATTCATTTTCACTATAGCTGCCCTGAGGACTGTAGCTCTAATGCAACTGTTTGATGTGAACTCTTGTTTTTCTAAGGTATTTTGGTTTGAAATCCACTAAAATTAATACGTTTAAGACCAGAAGGGACTATTATGATCATCTATTCTGATTTTATTGATAACACAGGCCAAAGAAGCTCCCCTATTAATCTGCATTTTAAACTTTAGATTCGAGCAGAAGTGGGCAAGCTATGGCCTATGGGCCATACCTCATCCATCAAGTGTTTTAACTCAGCCCTCAAGCTCCCTGTGGAGGGTAGGTTGCAGATTTACTCTGCTTCCTATGTGCCATGCCATCGCACGTCTCCCAGAAGCAGTAACATGTCCCCTGTCTGGCTCCTACACATATGGACAGTCGGGGCATTCTGCATTCTGGTCCTGCCCCAAGCACCACTCCCAGAGCTCCCGTTAGCTGGGAACTGTGGTCACTAGGCACTTCAGGGGCAATGCCTGTGAAGGGGGTAGCATGCAGAGCTGCCTGCCAGAGCCTCCATGTAAGAACTGATAGGGATGTGCCAGTTTCTCGGAGGTTCTTGAAAATAATTGCCCCCCAGAGCCTGCACTTCTAAGCCTCCCTGCCCCTCCCTCCCCCAATCCACTGCCCCAGCCTGAAGCCTATTCCCATCCTCCAAACTCCTAGATCCCAGCCTAGAGCAGCCTCCTGCAGCCCAAACCCTCAACCCCAGCCCCCGCCCAGATATTGCCTCCCCAGCCAAAACCCTCACCCTCTCCTACAACCCAGCCCCAACATTGTGAGCATTCATGGCCCTGCATAGAATTTCCATGCCCTGAGGTGGCCCTCCAGCCAAAAGTTTGCCGCCCCTAGGTTAGAATGATGTTACTGGTAAGTAAATGTACTGTGAAATATACTGTGTACTATTGGCACATTTTACAGTAATAGTCAAGACTATTCTGTGCACCTGTTGAGGGCAGTATAAGGCCCAAACTGATTTATTGAGTCTTTGGAATGCTGAGTATGCGATTCAGACAATGGTTATCAGGCTCTGAGGGAGCAAAACACTCCTTCCTTATCTTCCTCGCCCTGTCTCATGACCACACCGTTCCTAACTGCCACATGCAATTTGCTGTTAGGGTGTGCACAGGTATGAACAAGGTCAGAATTGATTTAAGACTGCTTTCAATAAACAATGCAATGTCTGGTGTGACGTGCCTCTCTGCCACATAAACTCCAATTATCTGCCTTTATATCAGCTGCAAAAAGGGTTAGGTTGTGCATGTCATTTGCGGCTTCTACTCTGGCCCATCGTCTCCAGGGCACATGCCCCTGTGTGGTGTGTTTAGAGCGCTGGATCTGAAAAGCCAAGGTCCATCTTCTTCGTCTGTCCTGAATCCAATCCACTTGAGCTTGGCACAGCACTACCTTCTTTGTGGAAGGGTTGTGAAGGCCTCCCAGCACAGCCATTTCACACTGCCCCACACGAGACAAACATGGAACAGATACCTTGCATGGGTTATCTGCTCTATGAGAACTTTCCTGGAATGAATGTGTGTATATCAGTGTAGGAATGAATATGTGTCTGTCAGTGTAATACTCCTGTAGTTTCAGCCCTCCCGCTGCGCATAGTCCGGTATGTAACTTCTGCCATTTATTTCATGTCTCTTTGTTAAATGTTGTGCACTCCACGAAAAATAAATCACGCGGCACGCCCATGAATTATAAGCCTAAACAAATCAAAGCTAAAAGTTCATTTGCTCTTCTTACTGAGTATCCTGAAGCTTTGATGGGAGATTTATTCCTATCAAGGAAGAACTGCTCCAGGGAAACTAGAAGAGATGCCCACCAGAGCAGGAAGGAGAAGTCAATCACCGGGGGAGTTAGAGCAAAAGGCAGGCAGCAACGGGACCCTGCAGAGGAGAAGCAGCAGGGCCGGTGTTGCAGATGCAGTCGGCATAGCAGAGGGAGTGGAGTCTCTGCACAGCACAGCTCAGAGACTTTCATCTCTCTGTTATGCAACAGCTTTACAAAATTCCCAATTCCATGCTGCTCACTTTATTTCCTGGTTGCGGTGACTCAGGCTTTGCTTTTAGAAGGATCACTGGGTCACCAGGCTCACTCCGTGCAGTTGTCACTTTGTAGTTCAGTTCCCTGTTTGGTAGGCAGCATGGCCCAGTAGATGGGGCACCAGACATTGTATCTATTGGCCTTGGTCCATGGACTTGTGTTAGTTCAGGTCTGACCTCAGTCATTTTGCTGAGTTTCTCTGGGCCCTCATTTCTTCTGCTGTAAATGACAATGCTTACCCACTGCTGGAAAATGCATTAAGAGCTACAGTTGATACCTTTTCCATAAGTGTACAGTACAACAAATATGGTACAGTAAATATGATTATCAGTAAGTAATATGTACTTGTAGGATGAATTATTGTGTACCCCCATCTCCTACTAAATAGGATGAAATACACTTCATCAGTGGTTCCTGACCATTGGCATATATATCAGCACCAGCAATTCTGCCTTCTTTGTTTGAGCCTGGTTCTTACTCCCAGCCCTACCACAGAGGACCTGCATGGGCTCCTTTCAGTGCAGTTCAATGTTGCTCAGATAAATGGACTCTAACCCCGTCTCACAATCTTATAGGCCAATTTCCAAGTTGATGGCCAGAATGGCAAGGTGTAGGCTTGCATAATAGAAATCTTAACTCCTCTGATGGACCTCTCAGAAACAAGCCTACACTGACAAAGTTTCTCATAAATGTTAAGGAACCACTGGACAATAGTGATGATAAAAGGCAATGACTTTTGTATATTAGCATGAGGACAAGCCATTAAAAAAACGCAATAACAGCGAAGCAGCTCTAAAACACTACTCATCGGGTGGTTGCATTTCATATCCACTTTGTACATGTGCAAAGGACTATAGCAAAGAAAAGCCACACCAATGTACTCTGTCCTGCGCCCTTGTAATCATGGCTTCAGTTGACCTCCCAGATGCAAAGTACTGCAGCCCATAAAGACCACCTGAATCTCTGAAATAATGTTGATTTTAACCTCTCTCTCACTTATATCCACAAGTTCCTCCAAAGAATATATTTAACATTGGTTCATGAAGAGCGTGCTCTTTATTTTTCGTAAGATGTGACCGTATTTGTTTACCAGTTATGGGCCTTAGTGGGTGAGTTTTAGGCCTGTTTGGCTGGGATAGTTAGATAGAGGGGGAAAAGAATATGATACTAATCCTGCAAAAAAGTATAGTAACAAGGATCCAAACTCTGACCTCAGATAAGTACATGCTACTCCCAGTGATGAAAATGGGATGTGTATGCACCTATCAGAGGACTGAATTTACCCTTAAGATTAAAAAAATCTGGAAGGATTTAACTACAAAAAAAGGGAGAGAAACCATAAAGTCAAACTTTATTTTAATCTGTATTTATTTCATGCTGTAAAAATTCTAAAACTCTACAATAAACAATTCCTGGCACTGCAGATTCACAAACCACACTTTGGTGGGCATCAGATGTTGCCAGACCTTGGGCAATGCCTGGGTGGGGAACTTGGGGGAAGGGGCAGGGCCTTGGGTGCAAGGGTAGGGCTAAGGTCAGACAGCCCTCAGTGCTACCTGGTTTGTGGGGTTCTGGCCAATGCTGCTGCTGTGGTAGTGGCAGCAGCAGCCTGGAACTCCAGGCCCCTTTAAATCGCTGGCCCCAGGGCAATTGCTTCCTTTGCCTCTCCCATTGGTATCCTTGCTCGCATGTGGTTTATCAATATTAACAGGTGTTGCTTAGCATCAAATTAACTGAGTACTTAATGAAGAGTTAGGTATGAAGGTGCAGTCGCTGCCATTATATGTATAAAGGTGTGTACCTGCCTTCAAAGCAAGACTTTAGCAATCTAAGTATCTGTCTAACTTTATGCTATGCACTTGTGGGTGTAAGAAATAATAAAGGATAATTTTATGAGTATTATTAGCAACATTCTCTATAATGTTCAGATTGTTTACCTCAAAGCTTGGTTTGATTTCTTGAAAATCATTTTTGTTTGTATTTTCTTTTCACATTTGGGAAAGGTAATGCAAATGAATAGCTTTTTAACTGGCAAAACACAAGTTCAGGATTTTAGGCTGTACTGCAAAAAATGCACCCTCAGTATGAAATTCACGTCGTGCAGAAAGCCAGCTTGAGTCTTGCACGTCCCTTAATCCCTCAGTGCTAACTACTTGGTCCTGGTGATTGGAAGAAGGGCTTTTGAAAACTGGGGGGTCCTTTCCGAAGGTCCCGTCTCCACGGGTGGCGCGCGATTTGAAAAGCTGCTGTGGCCGCCGTTATGCCGATGAGGTGCCGCATATTCATTGCAGTGCCTCATTAGCATCTTTTGAACCCACTCATTAACATGCCTCTTTCGAAAGGAAGGGGCACGTGTAGACCCACCCTAGCTGTACAAAACCACAGATTCCAAGCCCTATAGCTATCACAGTTCCTCTACACAGACAAAAACTATGGGACCAATGCAATAAAACTTAGAAGCAGAACTAAAGAACAAATCACTAACATGAATGCTTTGATATTCTATATTTATTTTTCTTTAATCATGTTTTTCTTCCCTTTCTCTGCTTCTGTTCCCATTTTCACTCTAGCAAACGCTGTTTGTTTACTTATTTATTCTCTCACCTTCCCATGACAATCTTATTTTTGTATTTGTCATGGGCCTATCCTTATGCACTAGCCCAGAGCTGCAAAATTTTGGCTGCAAACACCACAGGGGAAGAGTGAAACCAAAAGATAGTTTTAAGTCTATTTTCAAATAACATTTTGTGCTAAACAGTTCTATTATGCCTTTTGTTCTTTCTAAAGAAATAAATGGTTTTGTCTACACTTGCATTCCTCTTTCGAAAGAGGAATGCAAATAAGGGAAATTGAAAATGCAAAGATTTACATATTTTATGCATCATTTGCATAATTTCTTTTCTAAAGAGAGTCTTTCAAAAGAAAAAAAGCAGTGTAGATGGGGCTTTTTCAAAAATAAACCCCATCTTTGAAAGAACCCTTCTTCCTATTTTGTTTCAGGAAGAAGGCTTCTTTCGAAGATGGGGTTCATTTTCAAAAGAGCCCTATCTACACTGCTTTTTTTCTTTCAGTGCATCATTTGCACCTCATTGGCATTCCTCTTTTGCAAGAGGAATGCAAGTGTAGACATAGCCAAGGAGAGAGTAATTGAGGGTAGATGAAAAAATAAGACTATCCTGGTTTAAGAAACAAGGTGGTGTATGAAGAATTGCAGCAAATGCTGGCAAGAACACGTTTTCAAAAGGGCTGTCACACAGTGAACTGGCCCTTTAAGTGAGTCCAGCACTCAACTTCCCCTGAAACTAGTTTACCTCTCAGTGGTGGGTAGGGAGGGGCATGTGACTAGGAGCTGGAGCCTAGAGGGGAATATAAGGGTAGCTTGAGGCCAGTTAAGGGAGAGACTGAGCTACATCTACACTGCAGCATGGATCGATGCTCTGAAATCCATCAATTGCTGGTTGATTTAGCAGGTCTAGTTAAGACCGTGCAAATTGATCACAGATCACTCTCTTATTACTCTGCCCCAGACTAGCAGAGTAGGGGAAGTCAAGCCCCCACAGTGTAGATCCCATGGTAACTTGACTTAAGGTGCATTGACTTCAGCTAAGTTATTCATGTAGCTGAAGTTGCATAGCTTAAGTCAACTTTCTGTTGTAATGTAGATGTACTCTTAGACAAGAGTGAGCTACTCTCCTTAGTTTCCAGCACAGGACCTGGGAAGTGCATGTCTGAGCAAAGCAGGAATTGATTAAGATGGTTATAGGGGAATAATCCTACTGGAAAGCCTTAGAAAGGACAGGGTGGTGACTCAGCAGGAAACCAGATAGAAGCTGTTTTGTAATATTTTAAACTTTGTTAATAAATCAAACTCTCAGAAGGGTTGAGTTATGGTGAAAACACCTGCTGTTTGAAGGCTGATGAACTTGATTAAAAGGGAAACTGAGGCACTTTAGGCACCCCAAGTTCTTGTTGCAGAGGCCTTGATCTTTCTGCTGTACATGCATGACATCTGAATACTGTTACTTTTGTATGCAGTTCCTGGAATACACTTCAGCAACATTCATTTGTGTTCTGTTGGAAATTGTTAATGTGGTTATAGATACTTTGGCATCTGGGTGCACAAAGGAAAGCTACATTTTGAAAACTTGGCCTTTATTCTCAGTTTGTCTGGCAAATGGTTTCACCATTGTTTTTCCAAGATGTATCACTTAATTAAAAATAGGATTAGGGCAGATTTTCCTAGCATTCCTTTAAATTACTTTTTCTTCAAAAAACAGGGATTCTTTTTCACAGCTTTCTCAGGATAAAATCCTTGTGTTTTCTCCTGTCATTTTTGCACACAATCTATTTCGCACTTTAATTCAGTAAACAATTTATGTCTTTTGCATGCACGCATACACATACACACACACAAGGCTTCTCAGACTTCCTCCTTTTAAATTCCATTTACTAGAAATGTATAGGAATTAAATAGGTCATGGGCTCCACAGAAGTATATAATCTTTCCTCTTTAGGTCACCAGTTCAGATCCTGACTTTGCAATAAAGACCAGAAACTTACCTTTCAAGGGCTATTTGGGACCTATGTAAGAGAATGCTGGTGGCCTAGACTCTAGATCAGAACTGAACAATGTTCATATTACAAAAACATCATCACAGCTGATACGGGAGGTAGAACTATCATATATTTCCTCTAAGTCCGAGGCACATTGTACAGTGTATTGCATAAAGCATTTGTTGGTGCCTGTGCTTTCTCTTTTCTGTGGATAAATGGAAGACTTCACCCTCTGTAACTGCGGACAGCAGTTCATTTTATGCAGGTGACCAAACAACCATCGCACAAAAACAACTTTGGACTATTGCTCCTGTAGATCTATTTCCATTTATTTATGAATGAAATTTTAACTTCCCGAGCACTTAAAAGGCTTTGTAAACTTAGCTTGCCAAGATTTAACTGGTGACTGAACATGTCTGTTATAATTGGTGGTGGGGAAGGGACACATCTGGTCCATAAATGAAATCAACTCCTTTATTTTTGGATTTTCCAGCATGGTCACTAATCTTTGTAATGTGGCTGAAAGTTGGATTTTCCATTTAGGTCAATGATTTAACTGAAAAATATGTAAACTCTTATGTACCCAGACAGATTATTGCCTAACTATACAGCAGAGTAAGCTCACAAGTACAAGTTGTTCCAGGAAAACTCAACTGTAATTCATGCTCATTTTCCTCTAGATATATGCAAAGAACTCCCACTAACTTGGGCTTGAGCCTGCTTCCCCTGAAACCAGTAACAATTCTGCCATCAACTTTAATGGGAGCAAGAGCTAGCCCCTGTGCATATTGTGCATCAAGAGGAGGATGCCTTTTTGTCATTTCCAGATCCTTCTTACTTAGCTAGTAGCCTGGAAATAACTTGCTTGGTTTGACTTTTACAGATTTGCCATCAGAAACGTAGAAGACACGTGGAGCTGAAAATATATGCTTTCAGGAAGAAAGCACAATGCCAGCAGCGTACAGGTTTGGTGCAGAATCTTATGTCTATTCCTTTAGTGAATAATACCCCCCAGATATCATAGATCTGCAATGTGCATATGAGGAGAGAATCTGTATTTTATAATGAACATAAAAACATAAGAATGACACCACTGGGTCTGATCCACGGTCCATCCAGCCTAATACAGTACTCAGCAACCTTTATCACCTCATGGCACACTTCAGCACTCATTATAATTCCATGACACATCCAGTATAAAAACCCAGTCTCCTCCCCCAGAGCCAGGAACCTCCAGCCCCTTGCTGTAACCCAGTCCCCCTCCCCTCCTCCAGAGCCAGGCACCCCCGGCCCCCTGCTCTAACCCAATCTCCCTCTCCTCGTCCAAAGCCAGGCACCCTTAGCCCCCTGCTCTAACCCAATCTCCCTCTCCTCGTCCAAAGCCAGGCACCCTTAGCCCCCTGCTCTAACCCAATCCTACACCTCTCCCCCAGAGCCAGGCACCCCCAACACCCACCCACGCTAACCTGATGCCAGTGACTCACCAGGGCCACTGCTGCCACTGCCACTGCCCCAGAGCCACCATCGCCACACGTGTGGGGCGCACACACATAGCGGTGGACAGCAGTCACAGCATGAAGCTCTGAGGCACATTGAGGGCAGCTTCTGTGCACACTGGTTGAGGAGCATGGCCTAGTATATTATATTCCGACAGTGCCCTGTGCTTCAGAGGGAATTAACAAAACGGGTCTTTTGCGTGATCTATCCCCTGTCATCCAGGCCTGGCTTTCGGCTGCTGGAGGATTAGGAACACCTGGAGCATGGGGCTACACCCCTGACCATCCTGGCTAACAGCCATTGATGGACGTATCCTGCAGGAAATCAACTAATTATATTTTGAACCCAATTGTATTTGGTAACTGTGTATAAAATACACCACAGATAAGGACTCCTTACCAAAAATATTTTGGCTGTAATTGTGACATTGAAATGTTTTTGAAACAGGCAAAACAATCTCAAAGGCAGGTTTAGTTAATTTAAAAACAAAACTTGCTTAAATTAAGAATATTCATAATCAAACTATAGTATTCACATGGTAATCCTTTATCTCTGGAAAATGGATTTCCCTCAGCCCCCTTAGCCTCACAGGAGTTTTTATCCACTTCCTGCGCCAAAGCAATATCACGAGATCATACATGTTGGAAGGCTTAAGAGTTCTTTTTTTTTTTTTTCTTTTTTCTTTTTCTTAAAAAAACACTTTGGGTTCTTTTATTTTTCTTCTGTTTTTTTAAACATTCAGGATGCTCTTGGATCACTTTATCAGCCAGGAGGGCTAGAAACTTCCTTTTTATTAAAGAAACCTCAACTCCGTGTATAAGGACTCATGTCTAGGAACTAGGGCTTTTAAGTAAAATATCAAATGTTAAGAGGTGCCAATACTGTTTCTAGTAAAAGTAGAGAATAATACTAATGTGGCTTATGGTTTACAGTATCCCTTTAAGTGGAGAGATTAAAATGTTAGGAGGAAATGTAGCTGAGAACAAAGATGTTCAAACAAGGAAGCTATATGAATATGGCTCTACCCATTAAAAATATTTGGTTATAGTTTCTAAGGCAAACACTCTGACACACCTTAAACAAAGAAGAGAAAAAGTGTATGCGTTAGAAGGTTCAGCACAGATAAATGTAAACAAATGAAAAACTCCCAACTTTTGTGAACTGTTGGTTCAGATCAAATCAAAATAAGACAGAGAGAAAACCAGATAAATATTTGGAGAGACAAATGGAAACCAAACTGAAATTGATAAAAATATAAATGTGTGAACTAAAAGGCAAGGAAAGCTAAGAGAAATAAAATGGGTGAGCAGAAAAAGCAATGTGAAAATATAAAGCAAAAAGGAAAAAAAATAAGGAATCAAAACGGAAAAAAATAAGAAAAGCCATCTGAACTTTCAAGGGTCTGTGACATCTTTAGATTTATACCTCCTGGCTACGTCTAGACTAGAGGGTTTTCTTGGCAAAACAGCTGTTTTGTCAACAAAACATGCAGAGCATCCAAATTCCCAAGGGTGATTTGTTGACAGAAGGTAGGTAGAACGCAGCACTTTTGTCAACGGCTGTACCCAACTCACCACGCCTGTGTCTGCACAATCCCCTTCCTTTCAAAAGGGGCACGTTAATGAGTGGGTTTGAAAGATGCTAATGAGGCGCTGCAATGAATATGCAGTGCCTCATTAGCATAATGGCAGCCGCAGCGATTCAAGAGTGTGGCTTTTCAAATCGTATGCCACCCATGGAGACGGGACCTTCTGAAAGGACCCCCCAGTTTTCGAAAGCCCTTCTTCCTAACACCAGATACGAGGCACAAGGAAGACACAGGGCACAAGGAAGAACACCTCTGTCAACAGAGATCTGTTGACAAAAAGCCGGTCTGGAGGTTCTGGGTGGGGAATTCTGTTGACAGAAAGGGCTTCTGGGACGCCGGGCAGCCCTGTCTGCTGTGCTTCTGGTTGGCTGTTTTGCCGATAGAGCTGCCAGACAGTCTGGCTACTCTCTGTTGAGAGAGTTGATTGCTTTTTCCATCCAATCTGCAATCTGACCATGATCTGTCAACAGTTTTGTCAGAAGATACTTTCCAAAAAAAAACCTTCTGCTGACAAATCCCTCAAGTTGTGAATTAAATAGCCCTAGATGTGCCAACTATTGTGTTCATGGGTGTGTATGTTATTTTATTGCAAAGACTTGTCTTCTACTGGCATTACCCCTACACATGGATTCATCTAATTGTTTTACATTTCATGAAAATAATAGTTATATTTTGAAAGTGAAAGGTCAAGAATTTATGTGCCTATTCATCTAATTGTTTTACATTTCATGAAAATAATAGTTATATTTTGAAAGTGAAAGGTCAAGAATTTATGTGCCTAGGGAACAGGTAGTTCAAAGTTTAATATTTCTACCACCATTAGTTTATCCCACTGCCTTTTTTAAAAAAAAAATAATGAGAGGAGCTGGTACTCAGCTGACTCCACCCCCCAACCCCCATCAGTCCTATGCCAGTACTGCTGAGGTGCCAGTACTCAGGACAGTGAATACCAGCATTAAAAAACACTGGTTTAGCCCCACTGTATGCATGCAGTATTTTTATTACTATTTATGCAGATGAATCAGTGGGTCATGTTCTAAGGTTTGTTGAACTGTTCCCTCGGGAATTTGATATTTAACGAACAATTCACCAGTGTTCATTTAAATGTATATGTACAAACTTGTTTCCACAGTGTGCTGATGTGCACCAGCTGCGTGTAAATTCTAGTGCATGGAGGTGTCTTATGGGCCCAACGGTCCACATGGACCTTACTGACACAAACTAAAAATTCTTTAGATGAGTGTTGACATAGTTCTGTTTGAAACTCTATTATGTCACAGTGCATTATGAAACTTCTAGTGCTCGCCAGCAGGGCCCACGTGGATGGGTAATGTGTGATATGCTGACTCACACTGGAATTTACATCTCAGCTGATGTGCGCTACCATACCTTATAGACAAGCCTACAGTTTGATCTTGCTCCTATTCAATTCAGTGTCAAAAAACACTTTGATTTCTCTTGTAAACCAGATATCCTGGAATGGGAGGGTCACCAGGTCCTGCATCCTCCTCTGTAGCTAGATGTGATTCTCAGCCAGCAGGTAGAACAGAAGGTTCACTAGGCGACAGGGACCCATTGATGAAACGGACTTGTCAGCACAGAAACCAGAAGCAGTCAGTCTAATCTGTCTTGGAGAGAGTTAGTCCAGAGGGGTTGCCCATGCTGGGGACCTGGCCCTCCTTCCACACTCTTCGGTCAGAAGAGACTGTTCCCCTCTCCATCTGCCAAGTTCAAATTCAAACCACCCAGGCCCCTCCTCCCACCTTTATCCTATTTCCTGGGCAAAAGGGGTTATCTGGTTAGCTAGGTTACAAAGGGGATGGAGGGTCATTAAGTACACATCTTAAGTGCCACATCTTACCATTGAAAAGCCCATCACTGACTATGCATTGATGCCATACCTAGAGAAACGGAGGCACTCACATGAAGTTACTACAGGACAGTAGGAAACACATGCAACACAAGAAGAATCAAATCCCCACTTCATCACATCTCTCCCCCTTTGAGAATGGTTTTTCACGTAGTCCATAGTAACGTTAAAGTGTGCGTATGTACCATTAACTACATTTTCTCTTACACCCCAAGAAGGAAATTACAGCCAGTATGGATCAACATTCCAGCACTGTCTGTAATATGGGGGGAGGAGGTATCATGAATGAAAATCCGTAAAGGGTTAAACCCAGAGATAGTTGGTTCTGTGTTGGCCAGCAGCCAGGTGAGCCAATGGAAAGAGAAAGGGGGATTTTTGAACTGAAGAAGTTGCCTACTGAGAGAGTTGTTTGTGTGGCCAGAAGAGAGAGACAGGATGTTTTAAATCTGAACCAGGCTTGGAGGCTTTCAGTAAATATCCAGGCCACAAAAGAAATCTGGGCATACAGATATGCAAGGAGAAAGGAAATGTTTACTCAGACACGGTCAAGTTATTTTTTATCTTGGATTTGTTGCGGGATTTCTCCATCTAGCTGATATATGCCCCTGTACACTGTAACTTTTAAACTGAATTCTGTGCTTTAAGCCATCTTTTTCTTTAGTTGCTCTGTAACACTTTGCAACCAAGTATACGTCGTCACGTATATCTTTTTGTTTTGGTAATAAATCACTGTTTTAAGGCAATGACACACCCGATGTCAACCTTGAAGTGTCCAAGGATGATGGCTAGGAAGAGGAGGAGGCCAGCTACACCACCCTGCCTGCCAGCCAGGAGGTCCTGCTGAGCATGGATGTGGTTGCCCACTCCCAGGTTGTTCCCCAGGATCCTGGTGAGGGCATTTGAGGTGAGTTAGATACCTTTCCCAATCACCCTGGGGGAAGGTGGTAGCGGAGAGGGAGCACTCCTCTTATGGCCTATATGGCCTGGGGATCACAGAACAGCCCAATCACCCATCTGTACATGGCCCGCCAGTCTGGTGCCATCAGCTCCAGGATGGCCCAACACAGGGACTCCACCATCCCTCTTACAAGGTTTCTGCAGAGGCCTGTCTCATTCCAGCCTCTGTGGTAGGACACCTTCCTGTGAGAGGCCACCACAAAGTTGTCTGGGGTCAATGACCCATATACCAGTGCCACTCATGGCCCAGGGTCAGGCCCGCATTCAGGTGGCAGTTGCTCCCAATGTAGCCTGCTGCTGCAGGGGAGACTGATGCCACACAGGGGAACTTGCAGGGCAGGGGGAGGCACAGAGCAGATCCCGGTGGCCCTGTCCTTGGCAAGTGGCATCTGGCTTCCTGCATGAAGTGAACCACCAGCCACCTCTGTGTGTGCCCCCCATCCTTCCTCCCTCTCTCTTCATAGGGGCTGCCAGGACCTAGAACACAGGATGATGGGACCCCATTGGGCAGCTGTGGCCTCCTAGCTGCTTGGAGGCAAGCAGCACTTGCAGCCCCCTTCCTGAGCCCACTCCCCTTCCCCCTGCATTCCAGGTTCCTGTCCTTTGTCCTCCCTTGTTGTATGTTCCCCCAATAAACTCTCTGTTTTGTTGTAGAACATGTTCTTTATTGTTGGTTCTGAAGGGGAGGGGGAACGGTGAGAGGGGAGGGCAGAAGAAAGGAGTGGTGAAGGATGAAAGGCACACATGGAAAAGCAGGGACCCCTTGAGGAGAGGCCTGGAGGAGAATCTCAGAGGCCTTCAAGGCCTCCCTGATTAGCATAGTTCCTTGATGTTCTCTGCATATGGCACCAGTGTCCAGCTGCTCATAGACCATGGCTAGACATTCTGCCTCAGCCCTTCCATGTTGGCAGGAAAGCCTTGCTCTCACACAAGTTGTGGAGCATACAACAGGCAACCACAACAAAGGAGATGTTGCACTTGCTGAGGTCCAGATGGGTGAGGAAACACTGAAACCCCCCCTTGAGCTAGCTAAATGCCCACCATCTGGCACCTGATTAGCCTGGCATTGAAGTCCTCTTTGCCAGGGTCCAGGCTGCCCATGTAGGGCTTCATGAGTCAGGGGAAGACAGTTGGGGAAGCCCATGGCGGCAAAGTCATCCACAATTTTGTTCATGTATCGGAGGGGTAGCCGTGTTAGTCTGGATCTGTAACAGCAACGAAGGGTCCTGTGGCACCTTATAGACTAACAGAAAAGTTTTGAGCATGAGCTTTCGTAAGCACAGACTCACTTCATCAGATGTGAAATTTTGTTCACATTTCCCAGAGTGACGACCATAGCTGCAGAGCCTGACTGATGGCGTGGACAACCTGCAGGAGCATGACCCTGATGGTGGATTTCCCCACACTGCACTGGTTCCTAATAGAGTGGTAGCCGTCCAGTATGGTGAGGTTCCACAGGGCAATGACAGTGTGGGTCTCATGCAGGTGCCTTTTCACCTGAGGGCAGGGGTGAGCCTATCACAGAGTTCCTGGGAGGTGGCCTTTGTCATGGGAAAGTTGTACAGCCACTGCTGGTCATCCCATCCCTGCAGGATGATACACTCCCACCAGTTGGAATTGGTGTCATGCCACCAGAAGCAGTACTGCACTGTGTGTAGAGGATTGAGAGTACCATGCAGCAGCAGGAGTGCTAGGATCTGGGAGAAGTGGTCCAGCTGGTCCTCATTGTTGTCCCCCTGGAGCAACAGGCAGCTGGCTTGGAGGAAGTGTGCTATGAGAAGCAGCATGAGGCCTGAGAGCTCAGTAGCGGTTTGCAGCCATTCTGGCTCCATGCTGTGAATGCTGTGGCATCTGCAAGGACAACCAAAGCACCAGTCTGCACATGCCTGCTGCATCCCCTTTATTTCCCAGGAGGCAGTAGGCAGTGGTGAAATGACTTGTGAGACAGAGAGAGGTTCAGAGCAACTTTCCTGACCAAGCAGCCATGGAAGTACCCACACAGGTGCTCTGTGCTTCCAGGGCCTCTAATCCAAAATAGGCTCTATTGTGTGTGGATATGCTATTTTGGAATAAGTGTTATGTATTCTGGGGCTTCCCTGTAGCATGAAGGTGTTATTCTGGAATAGCTTGTTTTGGAATAACAACTCTGGAATAAGATATTCCAGAATAACTATGCAGTGTAGACATGCCCGTGGAGAGAATCCTATCTCCCTCCCTCATGTCCAGGAATTTGCCAGGCTGCATAGTTCTCTGACTACACTGTGATATCTGCATCAAACCAGACTCCTAAACAGACCAGTGTTTACACTTTGCCCTCTCTTGGAAGGCTATCAACAGTTGTAAGTGCCCTCAGTTGTAAGTTACAACAGCACTTTTTAAGCAAGTACATTTATTCTTAAGGTGAAAGCATTACAGAGAAAACTTCAAAAACAATTAAAGAACCAACGTGCAAATTAAAAAGCTTACCAGAAACCATCCCCAACTTCAACCTCAGGCTTTGAGAGAGGTCAGTCCCTCAAACCCACAGCTGGGTTCCTCTGTGATACAAATTCATAATGGTCTCAGATTGAGAACCAAACCAACCATGAATAATTATATTTGTACAGTCAGGACCTTTGATCTTGGCCATAAGTAATAAGTAATCAGCAGACAAATGGCCATTCCTCCCGGTGTAGCATCAAATGGATGAGCTTTTGTCTAAATAGTGATGGGGAATTTGCATTCACAGAAAATTTTATTGTATTGTCCCAAAAGTTCATTCTTGTCTGGCACATTGTTCAGTACAGTTTTTTGATCATCTAGCCCTTACATTATATCTTTGCTCCCCATCTCATCTAGAAAGGTTATATACAATTCCAACCCACAGTAAAACATGAACTTTATTTTTAGTACAATAGATCCTGAAGATACTTAATTTAACAATGTTTTTCAAGGCTATTGCAGGACATTGTTTTAGCTAGAACATCACTTTTTCTAGGAGCCCTTTAAATTTGTGTATGTAAAACTTAGAACTGTTAGTGCATGCAAAAGCCTGAGACAAATTTCACCTGTATATAATACAGGAAGATGTCACTCAATTACAATTACCATATGGCTTTAAGCACCATGGCTACGTCTACACTACAAGATAAATTCAAACTTCTTAATATTGATTTTGTAACGCTGGATTTTATAAGTTCAAATCTGACTATCCTCACCTCCCCATGTGCTCTTCACAAAGTTAACTTATTGCTGCCACACTCAATTGTCAAACATTGACTGTTGCAGCAGGGCATTTTGGGAACCTATCCCACAGTTCTCTCATCCCCATAGCATTCTGAGTATTTTCACTGGTATTTGACATCATCTTCCCACATTGCACTGCCCTCTTTCCCCCTCCCATGATAAGCAAATGTCCATTTTTCAAGACAGAAAGAAGGAAAAGTAGGGTGTCAACGAAGATCTCCAAATTAAAAGGAATGTCTTTCGTCCATAACTGAATTGCTTTTTAAAACTGTAGCTGTAACTGAATTAGCAAGGATTTTATAAAAATCAGCAGGTTTGTCTCTTCACAACTGGCCATCCACTGACTGTTCCCCCTCCCCTACTTTGATTGTATTTGATCCCTGAAAATAACACAGGGACAATGAAAAGCATGAAGGAAGAGTAGATAGTAAAGATTTGGAAAAAAGAGAGTTACTGAGGAAAGAGTTTTTGGTTCCCAGTCGACTATGCAGCTTCTGTGCACAGTCTGTATTTTCAACTGGCCCTCCACCCACTCTTCCCTGCGTTAAGGGGGTCCAAAGGTAGAAAAAAGAGGATAGAAAAGGCTAGGAAAAAAGATTTTTTGTCTTCCATCTTCACTACACAGAAATTGCCAACACGAGGGATGCGGCTCACCACATTTCATTGTGAGATGGTTTGGTGTTTGGGAGGTTGAATGGCCAGTTGACATAGTCCCTGAAAATCTTTTTTTGGCTTTGGGGTGCAGGGTCCATGGCTCAAGGGCCACTTGAACTGTTCCCCCTGAGCGACTGCAAGCCCTCACAATTTGTAGCTGCTACAGGAGACTTCCCCCTTGTGGCAGCAACAACCCAAGATGTTAGCTAGCCCTCCAGCTCCTTTTTGGGGCAGGGAGTGGGGGAGTTTCACTGGGGGGGGTCCCAGTTGAAGTAGTTGCCCTGGGTGGCTGCAAGCCCCTGTAATCTGTAGCTGCTGGGGGAGACATCCACCTGACAGCAGAAAGTCCCCGAAAATATTTTTGGTGGGGGGCCAGTTGAAACAGTCTCCCCAGATTGCTGCAAGCCCCCCAAAATCTTTCCCACCCTTGGAGCCTTAACCACTTACAAGCCAGGACAAGGTGCTACCTGGCAGCCTGGTCCACACCAAATGGTAGGCACATCCTTTAATTGGGTCGGAGGCTAGCTATGTGCTGTGGTTAAGCATGAGAAATACCCTGACTGCCTGGTGCCTGTGGAAGAGGGAGGGTGGAGCATGCACAAATGTAAGCCACTGAGAAGTTTCTGAGCCACTTAGGCAAGCACGACCCCCACAACAGCCTTGCTGCCACATGGTGTGGCATGGCAGCAGCTGGCATCAGGCAGCGCAGAAAAAAATACCAACTGTAGGGACAGAACCACAAACTCCATGCTGGGGCTATTTGTAATGGGTAGATGTGCTCACAGGGCTCATAGCAAAGAAAGAAAGACCTTTCTGATCAGCCTTCTCCACAAACATGATCCCACCACCAAAGGCTTCCTGGTCCTGATTTGAAATTCCCGGTCTTCTTGTTATCTAATTTCTACACACCTGGAGAGCAGCAGCCGGAGCAGAGCACTGATGGGCACTGTGGGGTACATACAGGACACCTCTGGAGGCAAATAAATTCAATTTTAAGATGCGATGCTTCCACACCAGCCTTTATTTGAACTTTTAAAATTCAAATTTGACACTACACCCAGCAGGTTCCAATGATGTTTATATCAATATTTACAGTGAAGACAATAACGTTGTAATATTGAGCTAACTGCCTTAAATTAAATTTATCTCGTAGTGTAGATGTAGCCTTAGACACTCACAAAATCAAGCCTGTGAAAACTAGAGGCCCTTAGCCTGCATGTGGGCAAAGCTCAACAGCCTTATATATCCCATTGTAAGATCAAGGATATTCTTTGTGAACCAGAATGCAGGTAATCACTGAACAGTCACTGCTTCCATGGTTAGATTTCCTGACCTAAGTCACTCACTACAACATCCTTGACACAGGTATGTTTAGATGATTTTTTTTAGGAGGGAGAGAACAAATGTCTAGCTAGAAGGATTTTAAAAGAAAATTGGATTCTTTTCTCACTGGGTAAAATGTCTTAACCTGTGTAAGTGTGAAAGGGTATATACAAGGTCCTCAGGTGTAAATGGATGCCCTTCTGATGCCCACTACCCCAGTGGTACCTCTGAATGAATCCTGAAGGACTTATGCTTGAAACACAGATTTCTCTGACTTTCCATAATTCACTTTGATATAATAGATGTTGATACTGTATTATCTTGAATATGTCTTCTGTACAGCACAAAGAACCTAAAATTGCACCCACTGGAGTCAGTGAAAGATCAAAATTGAATTCAAGTGAAGCAAGATTAAGCACAAACAAAATTAAACATTCCACTGAACCTAAAGACACTGATGGATGCAGTGTCGTTATTCCCATCTTGGCATCTTGCACTTTGATAATATTGTCCCCTGTCATAAGCATATTTTCCAGTCCGGTGTTCAAACAGGCTAGTCAGCACTGCAAAGCACTGGACAGACAGCAGACTGGTTTATCCAGCTGTAAGCCTTGAAAAATAGGTATGTTGGTAATGTGTAGATCCAAGCCAACTATGGCCCTTAGTTTAAATTGGCCGGTTCTCTTCAAAACATAGGAGACTGTGGCTAATTATGTATTGGGAACATCCTGTCCCAGGGCTGACAGAAGCACCATCCGATATACATATGCTATAACTCTACAGTTAAGCCTAAAAGAAAGCTTACACAGGTTGACCCTCTCTAGTTCGGCATCTTCAGGATCTCACCAGTGTCAAACCAGAGAATTTGCCAGACCACAAGAGTAGCACTGTGTCTAGTAGCATTACCAACACTTCCACTACTTACTAAGCTCTTGGAAGACATTTAGAGGTAAATTACAGCTAAATAACAGCACAGAACACTGACAGCCAGGACTGGTGGCTGTAAACAAACTTTATGGGACCACAGGAAACTTGGCCACACCCATGATAACTGGTCATCTGGCTAACTAAAATCATGCTGGATTACAGATGTTGCGTGATGAGAGAGTGCCAGACGAGAGAGGTTCAACTTGTACTGAAATTGCCAGTTGAAGAGAACAGGTAGAAATCCAAAAGACTAAGCACACGACAGAAGTGACTGGAATTGTTGGCTTTAGAATCTTCTTTTTCCGCTAAAGATATTCATATTCCAAGAGGTATATACAAATGCCTTGGTTTATTTGAGAACAATCAGGTCAGTTGTGACACAAGGTTCTCTGGATGCCAAAAGACACAGGAAGAAAGAGTGCATGAAGGATCCTATGGTCTGATACCTGCATTCTAGTCCACCAAATATCATTTTAAATCGCTAATAAAAGCCTGTGTTGCCTGGGTTATCATAATTATTACAAAACATTTATACAGAAAATATGTGAAGAGTTATGTGCATAGATACGAAAAATTATGTTTTCTGGGTTTGTGAGTTAAGGCAGGTCACCAAAAGGTAGTTCACCTGCTCTTGACAGATGGAGGGAAAAGATGTTGATCTCACAGCGGCTGCTTAAGGGGAAATTAAATATGATGTTTCACAATGGATGCCTATATACAGTTTGAACAAAATGCTAATCAACAAATTGATTAGCTGGAGAAAAAAACAAAAAACAGCATGGAGTATCCTGTTTGGGAGTAAGACAATTAACTTTTGAAACGTTAATTGGAATGCAGGTGATCCCCCAGATATTCTGTTAATCTGTAAAGATAAGAAGGCAGCCAGACTGATTTTTATGGGAAGGGATCTCAGCCAAGTACTGGGTAACCAAGTATTAATTATTGTTTGGTAATCTAATCTTGTTGTTTATCTTGCTTAATTAAGACTCTAGAACTCATGTCATGCTCTTGTTATATATGTAACATTTGTTTCCAATAGTCCTATTTTATCTCTCTTGAATCTTTATCCTTTTATACTAAATCTATCATTTCATTCTATTACATTATCTATTTTCATTCTATGTGCAGTGTGTTAAGTAGAGTGGTGATCCTGAGTTGAATCTGTCAAGCTGCCATAAACTATTTCTTTGGGAGTAGCAAATCTGAAAGTTCTGTGGGTGTTCAGTGGACTTGAGCTCAGGAGTTGGTGTGTGCCTCTCACTAGCGCTTACAAGGAGAGTGAGGCCTGCAGAGGTCCAAATGTGTGTGCATGTGTTGCCAGAGGCTGGTAGAGTGAGCCCACACTGCCTCATGCTAAGGGCAGGTAGTTCCTAGGTGCCATACAACCTTAGGAGCCCCTGGAAAGCATTACATCAGTGGCTTATATGCATATGTTCCTTCCTGCAAACTCATCCTCTTGGCTGAGATTACAATGACCTGAGTTGTGCTTGGAAAGCAGCTGAGCAAGGTGTATGTGGGGGGGATGTTCAACATGTTATCATCTTAGTTAAGAAAAACTAAGCCTGCAACCAGTCAGCACAAAGCAAGGAAATCCCTTAAGAACAAAGTTTAGTTTTATATAAGCAGTCAGTGGAGACGGTAGAGTTTGGGCCCAACAAACCACACCCTCGCTGGCTCCAATGAAACACATTTAGTCCATTCCATCAAGTGTACATTTCACTTGATAAGAAATAACTGGGGCACTGGAGCCCAGAAATCTGTTAGGATTTGTCTTCGTTTATGCAATGGATCAATGTTGAAGTGACTGATCCACCAGCAGCTTATTTATTACATCTCTTTATATGTGATAAATGGGTCTTTGAGCACTCTCCCATTGACTGTGGTAATCCACCAGGATGAGAAGAGTAGGTGGAGTCAAAAGGAGAGGACCCTCCCTGCCAAGACCTTACTACAGAGAAGACACCGTGGTAAGTACGTCAGCTTCAGCTATGCTATTTGCATAACTGAAGTTATGTAGGTTAGACTGCGGGTGGTGAGAGAGGGGGATTACTAGAGATGAGGCTTCAGATGTGGAATGTTAGCAGAAACTCTTAAATTGCTGTCTCTGCTGGACATCCGGGAGGAGTTACACTCAAATGTCTTGGTAAGTGTAGACCAAATAAAATACTAATTGGATCTTCGAAACAGCATTTCTTGTGAGAATACGTAATGTTGTTTTAATATATAGTTTGCATAACTAGACTATTTTCCTCTAAGTTGATCATATCATCACAACTGGAAAAATAGTTTTTTCTGAAGCAAACCACTCCAAACTGTTCATTGAAGATCATGGTGAGGGAGATGGTTTCTGATGCTAGGAACACAGTACAAAAAATTATTTATTTTACCTTAGAAAAGGAACTCTCTTTGTAGTTCTGTGTAAACGGACAGCAAATAATTACCTTTTTTTTTTCTTTTTGGCCTCCAAGTTAACTTGTACGGTTCTTGGTGTTAACTGAGATCTTTGAAACTTAATCTCTTATATTTTGCATTATGGAAGATTACTTTCCATTCAAGTATATACCAGGCTTTTGTTTGTCAACAACTAAACAGAAGATTCTAAAAATATGCTATTTTCTCTGTTTTCACATATCTTGGAATCCTCTTTTTAGTTTGAGCTGAGCGCATATTCAGGTAAATCTTTCTCACTGGGAGTTGCCCTTAGTTAATACAAATCAAGTCTCTCATTCTGCATGCACTTAGGCCCATGAGGAACTGGGCACAGAATCTTACATTTAAGTACAATGGAACTACTCTTGTATTTAAAAGTTACCCATGTGCATGAGTGCCTGCAGGAACAGTGCCCCACTGTGAGCTGTCCTTTTGCTTTAGGTCGCTTTTAAAGATTTTAAATCTGTCAGTTAGCTACATCTGCCCAAAATACAGCTTTATAGCATCTGAGAAAACTGACACACCACCTGGAGTGTGACCAGAGGCAAACTGACTAATCTAGCGTTCATTCGGAGTGTGTTTTTCTTCCAGGCTTCCAGAGTTACTGAACAGAGCACCCAGAGTGTGTCTGCTATTTTGAGTTGATTTCCCAGATTTGGGTGAGCAAGTTCTGTCAGCAAACCCTATCAATGGATTTGTAAGGACAGAAGAGACCACTGTGATCATCTAGGTACAGGGCTTTTACCAGCATAGTTACAGTGCCAAAGCTATGCTGGTATATCCCATGGTATAGATGCATCACACAAGGGGTTTTATCCTTGGTGGGGGGACACCATCTCCTAGAGCAATAGAAACTAGGCATACACAGCCATTCTTCCTTTGACCCACCTGCATTGACAGTGGAGGTTAGCTCAGCATAGCTCTATTGCTCAGGGGTGTGGGTTTTTCATGTCCCTGAGCTAAAGCATTATGTTGACCTAAACATTAAGTGTGTAGATCAGACCATAGTCTTACTTCCTACATTGCACATGTTGCTGGATTTTACCCAGTAATTCCTGCAGTGGGTGGAATTATTTATCCCTGCATGAGAATGCTATACCTATAATGCTTGTGCTATAATGCTATGCTATAATGCTTGTGCACATATTCAGGCACCAGGATGAGGAAATATAAAAATCAAATAATTTTCCATTGATGAAATGAATTTGCTTAAAATAACAAGCAGTCAAATAGCACCTTAAGACTAACAATTTTATTTATTAGATAATAATTACCTAATAAATAAAATCGTTAGTTTTTAAGGTGCTGTGAGACTGCTTGTTTTTTGTGAAGCTACAGACTAATACAGCTACGCTTATGAGACTCGTTCAAAATAAAGTCACTGTGCTTTGAAACATATTTCCCCTCATTTTTAGCATGTCTTTTTAACCTATCTCAGACTGCAAACAATCCCAGTAGTTCTGTTAAAGGACCTTCCCTCTTCTGGACCCAGAAGTTATGACATCAGTATAGCTACAGAACTAGCTATTGTTTTCACCTGTCCTATGCTTTTGCCAAATCTCATCTCTGTCTGAGTAATATAAAGCCCATGAAATAGCACATCCCCTTTGTACCACACTACTACAACAAAAGAAACAGAGACATAAGGAAATGTCAAGTAGATAGCAGCATAACTTCAGTCCACCATGGTGTACAAGTGTGGCAATGTCCTCCAAAATGTGTGATAAACAGTGATATTCTCAGTTGAGTAAAACTATTAGGAAAAAAAGGACTACCATTGAGAGACAGGATTCAGTAGAGGTTGACAACAAGCTCGTAATTTGGGGAGATCCAGATTTCATTTTTTCTCTTTGCCACAGACTTCCTTTCTGACCCTGGGCAAATCATTTAGTCTCTCTGTGCCTCAGTTCCCCAACTGTAAAATGGGGATAATAGTACTTCCTTTCCTCACAAGGGTGTTGTGAAGATAAATACATTAAAAATGTAAGCTGCTCAGATATAATGGTAATGGGCTCCATCACTATTACCATTACTCTCATCTATCTCTGTCATAGAAAAAATACTGATCTTTTCTTTCTTTCACCTGTGATTCATTCTTTCCCTCACCATATTTACTGCTCTCCCTCCTTCTTTCTCATTGCCTGGCCATCCCAAGGATCTTTCATAGATTCTGAGGCCAGAAGGGAACATTTTGATCATCTAATATGACTTCCTGTATTGCACAGGCCATAGGACTTCCTCAAAATAATTCCTAGAGCAGATCTGCTAGAAAAAAACAATCTAACCTTGATTTAAAATTTTTCACTGATGGAGAATCCACCACGACCTTTAGTAAATTATTCCAGTGGATAATTATGCCCACTATTAAAAATGTATGCCTTATTTTCAATCAGAATTTGTCTAGCTTCATCTTCAAGCCATTGGATCACATAATACCTTTCTCTTGTTAAATATTTGTTCCATGCGTAGGTACTCCTAGACTATAATCAGGCCTCATGGCCCTTCAAACCTGCACCCCTGAAAAGGGCAATTGAGAGGATCCTCCAAGCTGCCTACAATGGCAGAGTGGGACACAGCCAGTTGGAAAGGGACTACAGGGAGCCAACAATAAGGGCCCAGAAGACTAGCATAAGTTGAGCTGCCGGGCCAACATGAGATCAGTCGCTGCTGGGAGATGCAGGAGAGGGGACTGCGTTCCTGGTTGGCTGAAAGAGCACCAGAACCATGGATAGCTCAGTGCTGGCAGGAACCAGGGGTGACAAATAGGACTAAAAACTCCTGCTGGGGGATGAGGTTGCTATTGGGTGTGCCACCTACTAGACCATCTGGCCCTCTGAGGAGCCTATTACGCAGCTGCTTCCACTTCCTGCTAAACCAGGTTGCTTTTTTTAATGAGCACTGCCTTCTTCCCCACTTATGGGATTGCACCTTTATGGAAATGGAGTCAAATATTCTTGAATTACTCCCAAGTATCGGTCATATTTTTCCTAATTACATTCTTTGTGCCATCTGACCTGACTCAGAATGGTTTTCAGCTCTGTGAAGTTGGCTGGTCTGGACTGCATTACTGGTCTGGACTGCATTGTGCTTGCATGTTATAAATGTGGTCAAGCTATCGTCATTTGCACCTAAACTACAATTAATTTTCAGTTCCCTACTGACTGTCCTACTTAAGGTTGGTTAACCATCTTCATTCTTAGCTCTGTTTCCAGTCACCCATAATATCAACTAATGGGTTGAATTTATCTGTGCTTAGGTCCTGCCTAAGGTTAATATTTCCAAAAGTTTGAGAGGAAATGGTTCAGATATTTTTAGTATGATGAGTGTGAGGCCAAATAATTTTCCATTATTTAAAAACAAAAAGGTTTTTGGAAGGGCTGTATGGCTAAGTAGTATTGAAAGGGGAAATCTGGCAGGGAAAGGCAGCATAACATTAAACATGAAGATTGTTTTTTTCAGGGTGTAAAATCTGCTAAGAGCCTCTTGTGCCAAAATGGGAACAGCAACCTTGGACCCAAATCAGCTCTGAAATAGAGTGGCCTAGGATTTGACTGATACCAGCATAAAGCAACATCATGACTGTTCCTAGGGGAAAGAGGGTCTCACTCCAGGGCTGCTGAATGGAAAATACTTTCCACCCTCCTAATGCAGGACTTTGGTAGCTAAGGGGCTTCATCTCTACTTACTTCTGCTTTCTGGGAAAGGGGTTCCCGGGTACTATTAATACCTTCAAACAACACAGCCATGTGGTGGGTGAAAGGTATCCTCCAGGTGCCTGAGCTCCCCCTTCACTGCTACCAAGGCAGACATGTTCACATCAGCTTGTTCCTCATACTACAGGGTGATTCTCTGGAGTCCCACAAGCAGGAGGAGGAGTTATTTGCTCTGCTTCCACCATCCCAGATGGTCAGTGTTGCCAGTTCCTGCAAAGTTATCAAGAGTTCTTTTCATCAGAGTCATTGTGGTGGTTTGTTTGTTTGTTTTTACTTTACAGCACCAACTGTTGGATAAAAAGATTGCATTCATCTCAGGGTAATTTAAACAGCATAACTTCCTACCTGTCTTTTGGGGAGCAAAGCTTCTAAAGGTGGAGTGCATGCATTTAGTAGCTCTCAAAGAAAATCTAAAATGATTGTTTTTAACCAAGCCTCATTGTGACATGTTAGTGATTTCACTTGTGGTTTTTGAAGTGCCTGGTGTTGGCAATACTGTAGTCTCCTGGGGGATCACAAAAACAATTTGCCACTTTGAAGGGACTGCAAAAGGAGGGTTGAAGGGCGAGGAGCAGGCAGCTCTTCCCTCTGCCTAGGATGCTTTCAGAACAGTACTGCTAACAAGAAAAGCTGAGTAGATGTCCCTCCCTCAACAAGAAACAAAGGGAGACAAGTGGCCCAGACACTAGTTTGTCAGCAACTGTCCCTGCCACCTATGTCCCAGACAGATTTGAGGAAGCAACAGTATTGGAACTGGATAACTAACATCCACTGTGTAAACCTAGGCTGCAGCTTCTCTCTCTCTTGTCGGTCACTTAGCATTACTGAAAGTAAAGGCCCAAGTGAAAGGAACAACAAATGAAAGCAGGACTTTGAAATGATACATCTGTAACACATACTTTATGTAGTGCCCTTTGCACTTTCTGTAATCCCACATTGCATAAATCAGCATGTGAAATGATACTAATTTACAGTAATAAATACTGAGATTAAGTTTGCATGGTCTGAGAATGAGCCTATTCCAAAAAGAGTAAAAATGGGTCAAACTTATAAAGAAGGATCTTCCACCTTCAGCTTCTTGAATTATAGTTGCTTTCCCCATCACTGAATGGCACAAACGCTAGTGTAGCACTCCTTGTTCATGCTCCAGTGACATGGCACAATAGCTCATTTTGTGGTGATAACTTGAGCCTGCTAGAGAATCAAGATGTTTCTGTGATGGGTGAATGCTTCTCCCACCTCACCCATCCTATTTAACAGAAAATCTTCATGGTATCTTCAACTTGCTTTATTCTTGGCCTTGCCTTTTTGCCTCTTTCAGTGCTCTCTCTGGACCCCCAAATGGATATCCCTTATGTGGCATCCACCTGAGACAGATGAAGGAGGCGGTGGGGAAGTTCATGGATGGAATTTGGGCCTTGAAAGAGTGGATAGGGCTCATGTGAATGACTTTTCTGTGAACCCTCGCTTTGCTTGAGTTAGTTACACTCAGGGTGTAACTCTTTGACATACCTCTCCCCCCCCAAAAATCTAGCTTTCTTTGAAGGTATCACCTCAGAGTCTACATATGCTTTCTGTCTTGAGGAACATCCCATTGTTTTGGGAATGAAAGACATCTAGAATGGCTCCTCAACTTCTCTGAGTTTGGGAACACAACATACACAGCAAACACTCACACAAATATAGATTATTTTTAATCTGGTTTTATAGATAGGCATGAAACCATAGCAGAAGTACAGTTCCTCCTCAAAAATAATTACTCTTTGTGTTATGTGAATATTTTTATAATGTTGCACTTCTACAATGTTTTACATACCAAAGCACTTGACAAAGATGCATATTAATCCTCAATTCTTTGCATTACTGTCTAATGGGTAAACAGATGGCTTCCCCAAAACCATTAATATGAATCATTGACACATTGTCAAATAATTGTCATGACTTCTTGACAGGGGCATTGCTAGAGAGAACTTAGGCTAACCCCTCTCCTGCCCCCAAATAGGCCCTGCCTTGCCCCTGTTCTGCATCCTTGCCTGAATACCCGCCCCCCACCCCCACCCTGAGGTGTCACAAACTGGGGAATTACCAGGGGGAGCTGGGTGCAGGACAGCAGCAAGGGTGGCCCCTCTCTCTGCACACACCATGGTTGCAGGGGCTGGAGTGACTGGGCAGCCTGCTCTGCTCCACTGCCATCTTCCAGCCCACTTTGCTCTGCAGGAGTGGCAGGAAAGGGAGCACTCTGGGACCAGGGCAGGATGGTCTGTTTGTTGCTGCTATGGTGAAGCACAGCACAGTGGAGCAGGTTGTTGGGTCATTTTGTCATGATTAGTGGTGGGGAGCAACCCTTTCTGCTGCCCCATGCTAGGCCCGCCACATAATCCCTCATGCTGTCCTGGGCCCTGTGGCTCCTGTCCATAGGGGCTACGTCTACACTACAGAGAGCTTTCAAAAGAAGCTCTTCCAGAAGATTTCTTCTGAAAGAGCTTCTTTCAAAAAACTGTGTCCACGCACAAGAGTGATCTGCTGTTTTGTAAGAGAGCATCCACACAGCCCCACTGTTTCAGAAGAAGAGGGCAGGCATTGAAAATGAAGACTGTTCTTTCGAAAGGGCCCTGCAGAACATCTACGCACATTTTCTTTCTAAAGAAGCTTTTGACAGGGGGCACTCTTCCTGAAACGGGAAGAGAAGGGTAATTTCAAAAGAAGCACCCCACTCTTTTGATTTACTTTCGAAAGAACGCTTTGTGTGTGGAGACGCTCGATAGGCTCTTTCAAAGAGCCCTCTTCTTTCGAAAAATTGTTTGAAAGAACTTGCCAGTGTAGATGCAGCCAGGACATTTGAGGCAGCTGCTGCAAGGCCCCCAAAAGCGCAGGGTTTTGGAGCTGCTACCCCAATCCATCGTGTGGATGGGAAGGGTGTGATTCCTGGTGCCCAGTCCCACAGGCAATTCACTAAATGAGCTGTGCACAAACTGGGCAGTGTACACCCCTCCAGAAGGAGGGGATACGAGAGGTGCAGGGGACATAAAGAAACTGGGATCCTGTGGGTCCTCTAGGGAGTGGAATAAAAACAGAGTGGGTATGGCTGGGCAGGATGAGAGAAGTTAAAAAAAAAAACAAACGAAACTCCCAAGCAGTGTTCCCTCTCATTTTTTCCATCGGGGTCGAATAAATTCTGTTATACCCACCCAGGCACATGCGGCTCTGCACCACCAATAGAAACACACCTGTGGGCGCCCTGCCAATCAGCTGGGCAGCACCCCAATCTCTCCCCTGGGACGGCTGCCCGAGCACTCAGCTTACAGGGACCACTGCTCGCCAGCCACAAGCAACACCCCCAACCCAGCCAGCGGCTGCAGCTGTGAGCGTAGCAATGGGGCAGGACCCGGCGGAGCTGGCAAATCCTGTGAAGGATGCGGGGGGGCGGGGTGGTCTGACTGGAAGAGTGTCCCTGTCGCGGCTCTGGCTCACACTGTAATACGACCAGGCCCAGGGGTCTCACAGACTGGAACCCCTGAGCCCCAGCCGCGGGGCAGCAGGAAGAGGCCAGCCCCGCCCCCAACCCGCGCAGGAGGCACGAGCCGACAGGTGGCCGCGACCAGGCAGCGGGACGAGGTGCCCCAGGCGCCCCCACCCCCGCGGAGCAAGGCGGGCTGAGGGGAAGCACCTGCCCCTGCAGCCGCGGGCCTGGCGGGGGAGTTACGCACCTGCAGCGCGCGGCTCCTCCCGCCCCCGCCCCGCAGCGCCAAGGCCCCAGGTGCGGGCGCCGCCCAGCTGGCGGCGCAGCTGCGGGCGCGCGGCGCAGGAGGGTCAGTGGGGAGACGCCGGGGCCGCGGCGCTGCGCCGCGAGAGGAGGTGACAGCGGGAGGAAGGGGAAGAGCCTGCCGGGTGCCGGGCGGGGCCTCAGCCGGCGGCGCAGCCCCGTGGCTGGGAGGCGCGCAGAGTACCGGGGCTGGAGGGGCGGGCGGCTCGGCGGCGCTGAACCCCCCGCCCCAGCAGCAGGAGAGCGGCGGGAACCGAGCCCCGGAGCTCCCCGCGGGGCTGGAGGCAAGTGCGGGAGGCTCGCCCCGGCGGCCGGTGGGGCGGTGACAGCCGCTGCTAGCGCGGGCGGCCGTGGGCCGGGGGAGCGGGCTGGTGGCAGGGGGGAGGCTCGCGGGGGGGCCGCTGCGGGCGGAGGTGCGGTGAGAGCGGGGCTGCCTGGGCCCATGCGTGTCGCCGGCCGGGGTCCGTCCTGCTCCGGTTTTTTCGTTCCTTCCTAGCCAGGGATCCGGCTTGAACAGGTGGGGCTGTGGGTGCAATGACATCAAACGCTGCAAAGCCTTAAGCGCCCCCCTCCCCCGCGCCCGGCGCTCTGCACGGACCGGGGCAAGCATGGGAGGGCGGGAAACGGCCACATCGCCGCTCTTCGGTCACCCAGGCAGGTTTGTTTATCTGACAGCCCTGCTGGTGCTAATGCGTCTCTGCTGCTGCCTTGTGGCTGGCACGATGGGTTGTAACTTGGTTCTAGGAAGTTGTTTAGGTGGTGAGCTGCCTTGTTCCGTGCCAGCCAGTCAGAGCAGTGCTCTGGAGCCAGGCTAATGCTCCAGGGCCACTCTTATGCAAGTTACAATTGGTGCTGCTGCTGCTGCTGCTGCTGCTGCTGCTGCGAACCAAGCAAACACACATACCCCCTCATGCTGAGGCTCTGCCTGCATCATAGACGTTAGCGCTGCGAGATCGTTGTAAACAAGGTATTGAAGGGTGTGTGTGAGAGAGAGGATTTTGACCTCGGATAGGGGAAGCCTACTACCGAGGAGAGAGTAACAATCTGACTCTTTTCTTTGGAGGTTTGTAACCCTAGCAGAAAGTCATCCTTCCTAATATCAACCTTTGTAGCAGAAGCCTTCATTCAAGTGACAGAGGTCCCTCATTACAATGTAATTGCATCTAGAAGATTGTTTTAGGTAGGTTGTTGAATAGGTGTTTTTCTAGGTAGGGGAATCACTAGGGAAGCAATGATGATTTATAATGAATGTAAACCTGAATTTCAGTGAGTGTGTAGAGAGAAAAAACCCTCTAGTGAACAAGGGGATTTATAGCAATTATATTTCTACATTTTAATGAATATGTGCATAGATTAGCAGGCTGGTAGCCTGATTATAATTGCAGTAGGATTGGCTATATATAAAGCCATTTTCTGGAGGTCTGGTCCTAAAATACTGTCATATCCTCTTTGAAAAGAATGCCACAAGATACGGTCTAAGCTGCATGTATCTCAGAGCTCTACAAACTTCCTGTAACTCGGTATAAAAATAAACTTCATGGACTGAAGAATTTGGGACTTGTGTGTGAATTGGGTCCTGATTCTGCAAAGACTTAAACTGAAACTCAGTGAGAATACTTACATCCTTAAAACTAAGGATATGTATAGGGGTTATGGTGTACATCTGTGTTTATTTCTGTGTTTGGAGGAGTGGGGAAGGACTATGGCAGTTGGAATGGATGGCTTTAAGATTTCTGTTGAATAACAAGTAGGTCTGCTATGTTTCAGGCTATCATGGAGTGCCATAAGGTGGCTTACCTAAAACGGCCCTGCTTCCTGGAACCAGCTGATACACTGCTTAGGGTAGTCAGTATCAGTCTGGAGTATGCTTAGTTTCTTTTTTTCCTCTTCACCATATGAAAAACTTTGTGTAATTGCTGTGTTCATTACTGCTTCAGAAATATGTTCCATTAGGTCTTCTAAAGTAAATGTCAGTAGCAATTGGCGCATGTCACTCTTAAAAGGATGTTGTTTGAGGTGAAGAAACAGTTCTCCTTTTCACAAACAAGAACAAACTACATGATCTGTTTCTGTAAATGTTTTATACAGATCTTCAATAATTCAGGAAGGACTCAATTCAAAGCAGAATTTGAGCATTGGCAGATGAGAGAATTGGAGTTTAACAACCTGGGTAGAGCATTCTTATTAAAAGCATTTCTTTAAGAACTTCAGTTTGTGACCTGGACAGAAATTTCTAATATATATAAGAATTACTGTGACCTATGCTTTTTCATAAACTGTTCAATTAAATTATCTTCTAAAATCCTCTGTGTAACTTTCTGAGCACAAAATACCTGTACTGCTGACTTGGTAGCCATAGTGACTGCTTTGGCATTTTTCAGTGCTCTTCAAACGTTTTTCCATTAAGTTCAGTTTTCATCAGTTTTTTTTGCTCCATATAGCTTTGTATATCATGGGCTAAAAATAGAAGTCTAAATAGAGAGATGCTGTTTTCCAAGTCTACTTTCGTAATTAAAATTTCTAGAAAAATTCATACATGGTAAGTAATTAATACTCACAAAGCAGTTAGCAACGTTTTTCCACACCCCCTTATTAGGTAAATGTAACTTGAAGTTCTGGAAATGATTCTTCATTCATTGAAGCCAGTGAGATTTTTGCCATTGGTTTCTCAGTAATGCAGGATTATGTCTCAGACTTTGTTAGAGCAAAACATTTAAACCTGTCCTTAAGTCTCAGTGAAGTAAATGCGACTTGAGCACATGCTTAAAATTGTGAGAGATGTATGAATTAAGCTTTTCTCATCTCTAATACCCAAATAAATTGGAAATTGCAGCTGATTTTTTTTTTTTTAAGCACCACAGAATTAACCAGAAAGTCTAAAAGTCCCTTTTTGGTGGTTGCTTAGAGTTTGGTTTATATAATACTCGTAGGTCCTTATCTCCATGCAGATCCATTACACTAATAACCACTATCTGCTTTTTGTATGATGCATAACCAATGGCTGTTAAATCTCTTGGTACTTCTCAAAGAACCTGGTATCTTAAGCAACATTTCCTTTATTAGAGCTTCATCTGCTCCTTGGAGGCATGTAGTCCAACTTTTTTGTTTCAATGGGAGATAGGTACAGAGCTCCCACAAAGTACTGAGTACTTTATGTTGCAGAATTCGGAGCTGCTGCTGAGTGCATCAGCATTTTTGACTGCTGTAGTCACTGTACTACAGGTTGAACTACTCTTGTCTGGCACCCTTGGGATCTTCGAAGACATTTGGGGTAAATGACAACTAAATAACAGCACAGAACAGTGAGATCCAGGACTGGTGGCTGTAAACAAACTTTACGGGACAATGGGAAACTTGACCACACTCCTGGTAAGTGGTCATCCAGCTCACTAAAATCTTGCTGGATAACGGATGTTGCTGGACTAGAGTTCCAGACTAGAGTTGTTCAACCTGTACCAGTGTTTAACTCATGACTTTGTAAAGTGCTTTCAGAGATTTTGAGTGTGGAAAGTGTGGTGTAAACCATTGTTACCCTTTCTGTCTAGTTGGCACCAAAGTTTAAAGATATGTAGGCCAAAGAGCCTAATTTTATAACTAAAATATGCTCAGTAACAGCATTTAGAAGTACAGAAATTCGTATCTTTAGGGGAGGTAGAGAGGTATTCAAATACAACCACCATTATCATAATCAGCATTCTCTCTTCCCTTCAACTGCTGTCCAGTACCAGCCTATGGAACAGAGTGAGACTTCTAAACCTACTCTTACTGGGTGATACATATTTTGAATATGAACCACATAGCTTCTCAAAATACCACTGACTCATTCAAAGTCTGTCTTCATTATATCTATTCATTTTGGGCTGGATGGGATTTTAACACCTGGATTCTTACCTCCTTATACAAGCTGACCCCCTTCCAGCTTTTACCTACGATCTCATCCTCTTCATCACATACTGCACAATCCAGAAGCTGCAACCTTTCCCCATTCCTTCTGAGGCAAAAAGCTCAAACTCCCCCATCTGCCCTCTGTATGCAAACTGGAAATTCCATTTGCTTTCCGTGTTCATCCTCCTACTGTGAGTCGAAGAACCATCCCGTCCTGCTATAGGCCATGCACCCATCATTTCTCAATATTCCTTACATGTATGTCGCATACCTCATTGTAACTTATTCATCAAACCATGCTAGCTAAAGGAGAGGAGAGAGGCAGAGAGCACCAAATATGTATTGAAGGGTTTAATTTTCAGTAAAGTGGAAAGAATGGTGAAGTTGAAATAATTCTTCTTTGTCTCCTATTACTCGCCCACAATCATCAAGAATATTTTTTAAATGTACAGTGAGATTTTTCCATACACACTCCTCCTTCAAAACCTGCATCACAAGAACATTGTCTGCAAAGCTAAGCGTTCAAGAAATGTTCCAGTAGGAGTTGTCAGCACACATTTAAATCTGCTTCATTGTATCTATATACTTGGCTATATCTTGTATTACAGAATCATAGACCATATTTTCTGCAGGAATCCTCCCTTACTCAGTATATCTGATTGTGTGCATGCAACACACAGGCAACCTGTTTAACTCCTTGCCCGAGGACATTGTGACTATAAGAGGATTCAGAAAGTTAAATTGATGGATGATAGGTCCATCAGTGGCTATTAGCCAGGATGGGCGGAGATGATGTTCCTAGCCTCATTTGGTCAGAAGGTGGGAATGGGTGACAAGATGGATTACTACTTCTGTTCGTTCTCTCTGGGGCCCTGGCATTGGCTGCTGTTCAAAAATTAGAATGCTGAGCTACATGGACCTTTGGTCTGACCCAGTATGGGCGTTCTTATGTTCTTATAGTTGTAATGAATCTCTAGGGCAGGATTGTATTCACAATTCTACTGAGAACTTTAAGCTAGTTTTCTTTCAAGCTGGTTTAGTTCTACTACTTTCTGTCTCTCCTTATGCCTCTTGTATTGGAGAGCCACTCAGGTTTTTTTCTCTTGCTGAGTTGGGTTTAACCAGAAGTCTCTGGATACCCAATGAGTTCACAATACAATTCTCTCCTAAAGGTTCGTGTTTTGTTATACTAGTGTGCACATTTCCATTAGAAAGAGATGGAAGAGTAGGTAGTAACTTGGGAGAGGGCTACGCTTGTAGGTAAACAAACGTAGCTAATACTCTTTTTGAAAGATTTCTTTTTAGAAAGCTAGAAGGGGTAGGGGCCCAAGGAAGATTTGTCCAATCACCACTTCTAAGTGGAGTAGCTTAACAGTTATGCTACTGAGAACAAGGCTGTGTCTACACTTATGTTCCTCTTATGAAAGAGATGCAAATGAGGGAAATAAAAATGCAAATGAGATACAGATTTACATATCTGGTGTCTCATTTGCATATTCTTTCAAAAAGCAATGTAGATGTGGCTCTTGTAAAAGTAAACACCATCTTTGAAAGAACCCTTCTTCCCTTTTTTATGGGAAGAAGGGTTCTTTCAAAGATGGGGTTTACTTTTACAAGAGCCACATCTTTGAAAGAACCCTTCTTCCCTTTTTTATGGGAAGAAGGGTTCTTTCAAATATGGGGTTTACTTTTACAAGAGCATCATCCCCTTTTTGAAAGAGGAATATGCAAATGAGGCAACCAATGTAAATCTGCACCTCATTTGCATTTTATTTCCCTCATTTGCATCTCTTTCAAAAGAGGAATGCAAGTGTATATGCAGCCCAAGAGAAAAATATTTATTCCTTTAGAATAAGTCTGGCAATTTTCGTACCCAGCCAGTTTCCCTAGTCAAATTTCTAAGGGGGCTAAAATTTGTCTAAAAACTCTGATATGTGCTTTATTTTTTTTAGAGTCTTACCCAAAACTCATTGAAGCCAGTGAATCTTTCCATTGATTTCAGTGTGCTTGGGATCAGGTCCTTAAGGTAATAGACTTTCTATCTGTGAAATGTGCAATAGATATTTTCTTCATGTGTCGTCAAACATTCTGTTTTCAACTTAGATACCAGCCATAATGGGGGTGGAATGTGTTTTGTCAAGATTTTCCACATCCAAGAGTGAGTAAGAAGAAGAAAACAAGAAGTTTGGTGATACCTTATAGACTAACAGATATTTTGAAGCATAAACTTTCATGGACAAAGGCCTACTTTGTCAGATGCAATGCAGATCTTTGTCCATGAAAGCTTATGCTCCAAAATATGTTAGTATTTAAGGTGTGGCAGGACTTCTTGTTAGTTTTTTTTTTTTTTTTTTTTGGCAGATAAAAACAACAACATGGCTACCCCTCTGATGATAAGAAAAAGTTTATCCACTGTGGAATATAGTGTTAGCACTTAAAGGCTTGCTGATTCTTCCTCCTGTGATCGGCACGTCCTTTGCACATGCTGTTCAAGATCTGGCATAAAAACAATGTAGTAATACAGTAGCCATATTAAACAATTTGTTTATAGCATTAGAGCCCATGAAAACCCTAGGGCATAAGCCAAAAATAATGAGCTTTGTTTTTGATAGTTGCCTAGTTAGGTTTTAAATAGCATTACTTTTAAAAAGCGCATTTCAATAGTAACAGTTCAATACAGGTCTTGATGATGGTCTGCATTAAAGAACAAATCTACAAGAACTGAAGGTTTTGCTCAAACTTTGAAAAAACTCCAAAGTCTCATGGGACTTAATTGCTTTTTTAAACACACCCTCTATCTTAATATTTTGTTCCCTAACTCCAACATAAGGATTTATTTGAACAGACAAATCTCCATTTTTTTAAGCAACTTTTTGTTGCAATAGTTTATACTTTCAAAAAGACCGTGCTGGAGTTGTGCAAAAGGTGAACATGCTCATTTTTGTAAGTTTAAAGTTCATTTGCATATGCTGTTCATTATGTGTGTGTGCAAATTCTTTGTTTGCACAAACTTGGAAGAAAATGTAGATTTTTTTTTTAAATTTTAGATGATGGCATAAATTTAACAAGATACTATCTATATTACATGTTAAGGGACAAGGCAACATTATTTTAGGGCTATAACATATTGCAATAGCGGTTCCCCATGACTCAGTGGGATACTTTAACAGAATTCAAGTGTTAAATTTTATCCATGCTGTTCATGTAGGTGTAGACTGAAAAGTTTGTTACATTTCCTTCCCTTTTTCTTTTTGCTCAAGATTTGATTTCCAGCTGGGAAAAGCCAAAAGACCAATGGCTGAGTTATAAATAGTTATGTTGAGATAGCTCTGAGAACTTTTACAGAACTGAAATGCCTTGTGAGAGTTGTGTTTGCATTCAGAATTTGTACTCTTTAGTTTTCTAGTGTCTTCTGTTAGCTAAGAAGACATTAATGAAGTGCTGGTTATTCTTTCAGTATGTTGTCTTTGTTGTGCGCTACAGTTTATTCAAAGAGTTTGGGGAACAAGCACCAACAAGTAGTAATTGTTTTGATCTGTCCATAACAATAGCCTAACAGACTGTCCGATTTACTTAGTGTCTTGTGTACTTTGAAAGATGATCTCATACTGCATTGGAGGGAATCATACAAGTGCCTAGCTACAAAATCCTAACATGAATGTAGTGGTGTGTGCATGTTACGTGTTTAAGGTGGCCACCTCTTTTGGTCAGTGAAATTCCAAGGAATAATGTAGCTTTAATAAAGCATACTCTACAAATCTATGCACACCAAAGGTTTCAGGGTTGTCATTGAGCCAACCATGACTTACCAGAGCTTCATGGTGAAAGTAGTAGAGCTCAGACTCTTCTGCTGCAGATTTGAACAGCTCACATAGAGCTTCTTTAGCTGTTAGCAGCTGAATTTGTCTACTATTTACAGAATAATCTATTTACAATAATCCAATTTGACTAAATATTTTAAAAATAAAATACATGTCTATTGTTTCCATTATTGTGTAGCTTGTGGTAGACAGTCTTAAGAGTAGGAGAGTGTCACTAGCAAACAGACAAAAACTTCTGCATGATTAATGTTAGTCCCCTTTAGCACAAGTTTGTAGAATCCTTCCCCACATGTCCAACTTGTGAATTAATTACAAAGAGTGCATGGAATTCAGTAATACTTAATCACTTTTGTCGTGGTCTCAAAACCAAACACATCGGAGCCCCCTAATGCTAAGCACTGAAACTTAACACTGAGGTTTTTGGTTTTGTGTTTGGCCGCATCAATCAGTGCAGTTCCTTTGCTTGCTTTTCAATTGTTCTTGTGCAGCAATTTTTCTCTATACAAACACTGAGGGGAAGACAAGATCAGGTTTAGTCTCGTCCATCTTAGTGGCATAGTGACATCACTCTTCAAGTAAACCTCAGTTACGCTTTAATGCTCAGGGAAGATGTACAACATGGAAGAGCTAATGAAGGAAGGTGGTTGTGTATTGCACTTGCATTCCACTAGGTAAATATCAACAAGTTTATATACATCTCTTATTACTGGGGGAATTCAGAGCCAAGCAATTAAAAATTCTGCATATTTTCTTTGCAAAGTAATAGCATAATCACTCTAATTTCAATTATTTTATTTTAAAATATCTGTTAACAAGTGTGTCAACAATATAGACAAAAGCAAGAAAGATTCCCAAAGATGAAAGTGTTAAAGAAACTTTTAAAACAACCCAGTTCCAGTTGTGGGTGCTTTGAAAGGAGCTGTGTGGAGCCCAGATGCTAGCATCATCTTCCCCTCAGAATTCAGTCCTGGGTCCCAGACACCAGTGCCCCAGAGCCTTTACTTCTCCCACTTCTTTTCTGTCCCACTGTAGAACATGGTGTGGTGGAGCCCTGCCCTTCCTCAATCCTTTGCAGAGCTCCTTTGTCTCGTAGGCTGTCTTCCATCCCCAGAAAAATGAGGAGCAAAGAGCATGCCGCCTCCAGCCCAACCTGGCTGGGTGTTCTGCTCTGCTCACTGTGAGCTGGTCTTTGCTGAGTCAGAAATTCTCAGGGGGAGGGTGGGAGGGTTAAGAAGAGAGAGAGGGTATTCCACAGAATTCTGCATTCCTTAGTGGTGCAGGATTCCCCCATGAGTAATCTGTACGTGATGCTTCACCGAAGGGGAATGTAACACCATGCAAACTATATAGCTTGCTCAGGTGCATGTCTCATTTATAAAAGTAAATCTAAGTGCATAGGGCCAATGCAGAATACACATAGTTTAATCCCCATGCTCTCCCTACTTTAGGGGACTTGGCAGGAGGGCCAAAGTGTTCATTTCTATGTAGCACAGAAGGGGTTTGTGTGTCAGCTAAAGGAACTGTGGATCCATGTTTGTCAATCTAGTGTCTCAAACTCCACTGGTATGAGAGGAGGGGGTTGTGATGGGCTGCAATCACAGAAGTTCCATGGAGGATTGTTCCCCAGTGTGCTGATCATGCCGCTGACATTCACTTTCTTGCTCTGGAGCTACCCACCACACTGTTCTGCTGGGCCAGGTCTTTTTGCCTACCCCCCGACAAGGTATGGCATTGGGATTACCACCCCCCTGCAAAACAACAGAGACACTGAACCACTTCAGCTCTGGAACGATTCAGTTCTAAGGCCTCAGCACCCAGGAAATCAACTCCCAAATGGGACCGGAATCTCCCAACAAATTTGTCTTGTTTTAAAAGTTTACACAGTGAAAGCACATAAGCTTAGGTCAGCCCTCTTTATTAATGAAAGATGTACAGTGGTTGCTTCCCCCCACCCCAGGTAACAATTATTTACACTGGGACTGATGATAAAAATGCTTTTGTTTATTAAGTACAAAAGGATTTAAGTAGATGCAAGTGAAAACAGATCAAAGTAAATTTCTAAATTAAAATGAACTCCTAGCTAATTCTAATACATTAAGAAATGTGTTACATGCAAATTCTTACCCTAAACAGCTATTCTTATTTCAGGTATAAGCTTCAAATCAGAGTTGGTCTTTTCCTCTGACTTTGGTCTGCAGCCTGCTTCAGAGTTCTTTTGCATCCTCTTAGTGTGTTTCAGGCAGTTTCAAAAGCCAGCTGAAGACAGTAGCTCATTATTTAAGAAATGAGAAGCAGACTTCCCTCCAGGGTGAGAATCCTTTGTTTTGCATCTCCTGTCACCATGAAAATTACCAGGTTCAAAATGGATTCCAGTACATGGGGTCCTGGTCACATGCCTTTCTAGCACTAACTGTAGTCTGGGCTAGCAGGACAAACAAGGCCATTCATAAGTCACTGAGTTGATCATGGAGTCATTAAGTTTTGGGGCACCAGTAATGGCCCTTATTAGCGCATTTAGAACTAGAAACAGATTTGCACTTCATAATTCTAACTTCACCTAGAAAAATGATACACACCCCAAAGTAGGATGTACAGATCCAGCAGATTATGCAAAATGGGTCATGTAACATCAATTTTATAGTTATGAATATGCTAGCTCAGATACTTTACAAGTAAATTTTCATAAAGTATAGGGAGGGGATCATCACAGATATGTGACCATTTAGCCAGATAGTAAACTGAAAGAGCAGCCTTGACTGTTCGTTAAGGTGGGCTGTGTTTGTGGGAACAAAGGGATTGATTTTCCTCTCTAAGGATAAGGAAAACAGTGTTTTACAGTCAGATTGATTTACACTGTTTCCTCAACTTCTGCCCTCTTTTGATTATTTTTGCCTCTATAGTCCAGCCTCGACTATATTCTCAAGATGAAATTGCTTTGGCCTGCACTGAACCCACGGCTGAGAGCCATATGTTAGTGTCCACCACTGATAGTGATGGTAGAAATCCTCTACCTACTGCTGCTGTGCTAATCAACATGTTGCTGAGCCCTGCTCTGCAATTACACTGTCACAGTTAAAATGCTGGTGGTTGTTAGCAGCCTCTCTGCAGCACTACTTCAGCTGTAGCTGCCACTACTGGAGTGGCATCACTCATACACCAGGGTAGAAAATTGCAAGAAAAATGCTAATGGAGAAGAGGCTAGGATTGCAGAGGTTATGGATTTCTTTTAAACCATTGCTGTGCTTTTAAGTGAGTTTAGCCAAGTTGTTTAGGCCCCAATTTGCTTGCACTGAAATCCAGTGGGCATGAGATCCTCTGTTTGGAACTGGCTGCACCTATGTTAAAGGAGGATGGTAATGCAGACCTACTTCCATAAAATGTGTGAAGCTCTTAAGAAGAGAAACTTGGTGTACCTGGAAAATACATGTATATGTCTTACAGTCATAGCTGTTTAAATATAATTTTGTACTATTGGAGTACAACTTACTTTAGTGCAGGAAGGCTTGCAGATTTCATCCTTTTTGTGTTTGTCTGCTGTGTTTTTAATAGTCTGAATTATGTTCTGTCTGAAGCAATGGCGATTTTTAAAGAACATTGACATAATGTTTTGCTTTAAGGTATTTAAAGCCAAGTCTTGCTGTTGTGTACATAAATCTAAGATGGTGATTGCTTATATTCATTATTTCAGTGAGTAAAATAGATTTCCAGTGCAACCTTTTTGCATTATTCTTATTGTCATGCCTTTGAAAGAGAAGTGTACTATAAGAAGTGCTTTAAAGACTATTTACTGGAAAAGTCGTGTAATTTATTCCTGTGAGAGATGGAGCAATTATAATGAAACATTTTTTTGATTGTCACTTGGGGCCAAATTCTGCAACTATTACTTAGGCTCTTTGTTTTTCTTTAATAGTTAGGATTCCAATCTTTACACATGTGCTTATCTATATGCATTATGGGTCTGATTTTCTGCACACCAAACTCCTGACAGTAATGGAATTGTGGGTACAGGGAATCTGGTTCTGTATTAATTGCTCCCTTGAAATCAATGGGACTTCCCAAGCTAGGAAAAGCTACGAATATGCATAAGACTTTGAAGGATTGAGGCCTTGGTTTTGTGTTTTTGTTTTTTGTTGTTTTTTTTTTGTTGAAACTGAAGATGGACCCAAAACAAAGCACAGATCGTCAATTATGAGATGCTTGGAGTTTTGTTGGGAGCCTACTTTGCTTTTAGTGGGTGTCTGTGATTATATGAGTAACTTAAACTCCTATACAGCAAGAAGTGGCGACATACCATTTAAAATGTATCCCAAATTTCTGCCTTTGTGTGCTGTTCCAAAATGTGCTATTGTTGCTACCACTTGCAACCCTGCTAGTGATCACTGCTGGTGGAACACTCATATAGGTTGGCCTCTGGCATTTTAACCATCTGACCCTGCAGTCCTCATTGTCACAAAGGTTCAGTTAACTTCTCTGGAAATTAAGCACGTGTAGGGACTGTAGCATCAGGACCTTTATAATATATAAAATGTTCTTTTAGAACTTCTGCACAACAGGTATTATCTTTGTTTATTATATTTCCACACAGTGGTACCAAAACCACATGTATTTACTCTTTTCCCAAGTTATCAAAGAATTGCCACTCAGAAAGACTGAGTCACAAAGAAAAGATGCCTTTGGATATTTTTTTTGATTTCTGAGAATCAGAAGATTGCTCACACAAAATATCATAACAAAAGGAATGTAACCTAGGACTCTTGGTTAATGGCAGGAACATCAAATAAAGTTCCTCTAGCAACAGAATTGATTCTGCATCACAATTTCAGGTAAAATGTCAGAGAAATAATTGTTTAATCAGGTAGATATTTAAGTTAAATATGTTCCTTTCTCCTTGAGTTCTTTATTAGCTTTCACACACTGCTAATTTTTAAAGTGAAAACAGAAGCTAACTTAAAAAAAAAAAAACTCGTTCATTTTTTAAAAATGTGAGCAGTGTTTTATTAGCAGGAGAAATATTTGTATCCAGTGTTTGTAACTCAGACATAGTAGCATGCTGCTAGTGAATCAGACCGAGAAGGTTAGAAACCTAGTAGAAACTATAAACAAAAGTGATCTCTTCATCTTTTCAGTAAGTGAAACAGCAAAAATAAAAAGCACAAAGGATGCAAAAGAAACTAGATTTCTTCAGTTAATAAACATTTTAGGTGGTACTGTCACATGGTTAAGGTAACAGCTACAAGGGCTGTTTGACTGAAAAAGGCTGTGATACAACAGCAATCAGTATCTAAGGGTGCGTCTACACTTACGTGGTAGATCATCCCAGTCATGTTTGATCTTCTGGGGTTTGATTACATGCACCTAGTGGGGACACAGGACATCAAACTGCCAGGGATTGACAGTCGACCCCTGTGCTCCTCAATCTCACAAGGAGTAAAGGAGGTCGAAGGGGGAGTTTCTCCTATTGACCTCCGTCAGTGAGGGTGGCCTGGTAAGTCGATCATAGATAAGTTAGTTCTAGCTATGCAAGTGCCATAGCTGGAACTGTGTAGCTATAATGCACTTTAAGGTGTATTGTAGACCTGGCCTAAGACCTATAGGCAACTGCAGTCCTCTTCAAGGGTGCTTCTCTGCACCTTTTCATTTGTGTGAAGAGTCTGTCAGCGATGAGACTATTACAGTGGGAAGTGGAAAAGCCTGGCCTGCTGGGTCCAGGATACTGTGGTTCTGGACATGGATTGTGCAACTTCATCCTGTGCTAATTAAGGCTGCAGTGTTGTCACTGACTTGATGTGAGATCAGACCATTTTTGTGTTACTTTGGACATATCCCATCACCTTGCTGTGACGTACTACTGTCCACTTTACCATGATTTACTTGAGTGCATATAGTGGCTTTTTACTGGCAACCCTGGTGTGTTTCAGAGATGTCTTGTAAGCATTTTCCTGTTTTGGATTTTTAACTAATCAGCTCCTGATCCTTTAAGAAGTTGACTGGGTTGGGCCATTGCACTGTTGCTCACCAACACCTAGACCAAGGGTCTGGAACCTTTGTGGGGTGGAGTGCTGAAATTTGACCTTTTGACCTCTGTACAGTAAGAGTGCCAGTGCGACTTTATAAAATCACTAATAGTCCTACTTATAAGAGCTTCATAAATAAATAAAGATGCAGAGCTTTACCATTTAGATGGTGGTTATTAGCATTAGCTGGTCTCTTGCTCATCCACAAGCGGCATGGCTTTGAACAAGATCCCAACTGCATGGTGGAGGAGGGGTGAAGCTGAGCTTGCCTTGCATGTTGATGAAAATCAGCTCATGTGCCACGCTTGGCACCTATGCTGGGAGTTGCTGACTCCTGATTTAAAATGTGTCATTAGGGATAAGCATTTGCTTCCTGTTAGGTCATTTCTCTACTGAGGGATGGGAAAAACTTTAGCGTTCGCTTGGTTGCAATGCCTTAGCAATGTGGGTGGATCCATACTTCGAGCTGGTGCATAATATCTGTGGCTTGATGAGCCATACCCACACCAGCGTTCATTGAGCCAGCATACTAAAAACAGTGTAACCATGGTGGGAGGAGAAGCTAGCTGCCTCTTTAATCTGCGTGCAGGGCATCTAGTTCATCCCACCTCTCTTGCTGTTACAGCTAGATGCTATTTTTAGTGCGCTGTTGCAATGAGGAATAGATTTTCTCCATTGAAGAGCCAGAGCCCCTAATCTTGAAATGTGGACAGACCCATTGGTGTATATCCCAGGGCAGTAGTGGTGTGCCTCTTTCCAGTGCTTTAAGGGTTCATTTGCAGCAGGACTGAGAGGAGATTTTTCCCAATCCATGCAGAGGACACTGGAGTGAGCTGGTAGCTTTGTCTTCCTACTAAAGATAACTCACATGGATTGAGAGGGGCCTGTTGGTTTAAAAGACAGGTGTGGGAACAGGTTGACCAGATACATCTTCCCAAAGATATTGAGAGAAAGATGAATGAAAAGCTACCTTCAACACCAAAAGATTATTAAAGAAGAAAAAATACACAGGGAGTGATGTCAAGTGTGGGGGGTGGTTTGAGATGGGGGCTGTTGGCAGAAGGCTGAAATCCAGTCCTGAATTTTGAATTGTCAGAACACTAAGTTCACAAGGTCTTACACTTCATAAGAAGATTTTGTGCTACTAATATCTAGTGTTGCATAACTCATTGGTTTCCGCCCGCAGTCACATAAGCCTGAGCTATTAGCCCTTCTAGAAGAATGTATGCAAGTTAAACTTGCGCTTAAAACCAGAAGACTCTTGACGTTTAGCTTAAATTTCCCTTTGTTAGGTTAAAGAAACCCTAACTTTCTGCCTACACAGTTTGCTTGAATGATGATAAACATACAGGTATAGTAGAAATCCCTAAAGCTTTGCCCTATTAAGGTGGCTTTTCGCTATGGTGTGCTATGGGGAAATGTGCTCCCACCTTGCTGTTCAGCCCAGAGACTGGAAACAGTGCCGTTGAGGTTGTCAGCCCTTATGTTACCTGATGTGCAAAACCCACCAAAGGTGAAGGTTTAGAAAGCCATTGTCAGTAAATGTCTATTTTATTTTTAAAAGTGGATGATGTAGAAATTATCTTCCATCTTCCCATTGTTTTGAAATCTTCTTAGCATTTGCTACTTGCATAGATTGCAATCTCCACCTCTGCTTAAATATTCATTCTCCTCCTCTGCACAGGTTTTTGATCTGTACTAGCACTTGAAACTATATAAGGGAAATGTCCATTTTGAATACAGTCTCGCATTTGGAAAGGATTAACGGTCAAAAGTACTGCTTATGATGCTGAGGTGATGAATAAGTCTCCAAATTTTTATTATGCAGCCTACTAAATCTTGCTGTATCTTTTTTCACTTGTGAAGGGTAAGTGGGGTCATTAGAAAATGAAATGAGTCATTCACAGCCACTCCTTCTGAAATGTGTGAGGATGATGAGGTTCTTTGTGCAACCTCACTTTGACCTTTTGAGAATTTGCATACTGCTTTCCTGGTTGAGTTGTTTTTAAAAGATAAAAATAAACAAGCAGCTCGTATAGTAGCACGGACAGACTTAGATGTCTAGTCAGTCTGAAGGCTATCCTAAGACATGTCAGCTGGGTCCAATGGCACTTTGTTTCATATAATAACCCAGGATTCACTCACCTTAACCAGGACTCAGAGCTCTGCATGCTGCTCTCTCACTGGGCTGTCCAGTCTTCACTGCTACTCCCTCCAGTCTTCCAGCAGGGGCAGCTCCCAGCATCCTGCTGTGCTGAAATAAGACTCAATTTAAACCGATTAAAGTGAGGCTCTTTCAGTGTGGCAGGGCGATGGGAGCTTAAGGGAGACCCAACCCAAGAAGAACTTCCTTTCACCCATTAGCAAATTAGAATTTATTTTTTCCAAATAGAGTAGGGCACAGAGTGCTAACTTGTGTATTCTGTTGGCAGGTCTAATAACTGAGATGATGAAATCCAGTGTCTGAGCCAGGCTTGAAAATGCATAGCTGCGTGCTTGAGATGGTGAAATGCAGGCATTGAACTACTGAATGTAGACCTGAGCTGCTCGGCTTTCGTGCTGCTAGGTTTCATTAATAGTTGCTCCTCTACCCTCACTCAGGTTGGGATGGAGCATAAATTGCAGGAGAGAGAACTGATAGTGTTCCTGAGAGAGGCACTGCACTGCACTTTTTACTTACACACAGAATGGAGAAGATGGGGGCACTGCACTCTAAATGTCTCCTTATGATGGGGGTAAAGAAATGGGAACCAGGGCTCCATCTCAGGAAAGAGGTGGTGCTGAAAGAGACTGAAGTGGGAAGCATTGCCATTTCCTCCTGGTAATTTAGTGTAGCACGGAGAGAGAAACTGCATGCTCCAGCCCAGCACCCAGAATAGGACAACAAAAATCATTAGGGATATGGAATGGCTTACCTATGGGGGACAGATTAATAAGACTGCGATGTTTTAGCTTGGAAAAAGAGATAACAGGGGATCTATGAAATCATGACTGGTGCATAGAAAGTAAATAGTTATTTACTACCTCCCATAACACACAGATTAGGAGTCACAAATGAAATGAATAAGCAGCAGGTTTAAAACAAATGAAAGGAAGTATTTCTTCACACAGTGCACAGTTAATCTGTGGAACTCCCTGTCAAGGACATTGTGAAGGCCAAGACTACACCAGGATTCAAAAAAGAACTAGATAAATTCATGGAGGATAGGTCCGTCAATGGCTAATAGTCAAGACAGGCAGGGATGTTGTCCCCAGCCTCTGTCAGGGCTGGGGAGAGTAAGGCTTCCTTCCAGCAGCCAGGAAGGGAGTTGCAATTCTCCAGGCACCTACTAGCTAAGGTTGGTGGCAGTAAAGAGCTCAAGCAATGCAGCATTTCCAACAGGCAATTTCCCTTCATCCTGGCAGTCAGGAGAGGGGAAAGGTAGGGTTTCCATCTTGGTGTTGTCTTGAAATTCAATTGGAGGGTCCTCGCTTGTGGCCTTGATTAGTAGGAATCTGGTAAACTTTTTAAGCCTGGTATTAAAGCACATTTTTTCCCTTGGCATGTACAGCTTTTGTGCCATGGTATACTCAGTTCCTGGGAGCACGCATGGATGTACGCATATATATCTATATATAGACATATAATAAGTGTGTGTGTAGTGCTTTTTTTTCCCTAGGAGAAAGGTGCCGCAACACAAAGCCCAAACTATGCACTCCTCTTGCCCCCATGTGGCTTAACCCTTCCCCGAACCCAGGACTCAGAGTTCCGCGGGCTGCTGTTTCAATGGGCTGTCTGGTCTTCACTGTGGCTCCCTCCAGTCCTCTGACGGGGCAGCTCCCAGTGCCCTGCTGTGCTGAAATGAAACTCAATTTAAACCAATTAAATTGAGTCTCTTTCAGTGTGGTAGGGCGATGGGATCTGGAAGTGAGCAGCAGATGCAAAAAGCTCTAGCTCAGAGCTGCTCAGGCACCTTTTAAGAAATGGTGGCACCACAAAAAAAAAAGAAAGTGCCGAAACATTGTTCCATGGCGTTCTGGCAGAAATGTGTATGTGTGTCTGTATAAACCATCCACTGCCCCTCTGCGTGGGCCACAGGAATTGGATATGGTGTGCTTGGTTTGAGTCATGCTTATTACAGTCCTTGAAGTGTCATCTGCTGGCTGGCCTGCTGAGTAGTGCTGACAGCAGTGTTGGAGAAAGCTGTCGTTTTCTCCTTGCCCCATTTCCCTGCTGAAGTTAGAGGATATACTACTTTAAGAGAGGTCTGCTGGAGCAAATTGAAACAGAAGGAATAAAGCAGTGACCTAGAACAAGAAGATAGGTTTGTAGTTTCCACTAGGGCTTGCAGAGGGGAAAGAGCTGATGGCTGGCTTCGCTGAAAATGAACTAGCTGTCTGGTACTTAGGGATTGTGCCACTGGGCACTGGCAAAGGTAAATAAATAAATGTATTTGTAGTGCTAAAGGGCTACAACATGGGTATTTAACCTCATAAATCACTGGAACAAACATTGCTAAAGATTTCAAAGGACAGTAAACTCTTTCATATCTGGCAGCCCCAGGACAAGGAGGTTGCCAGAAATTCAAATATTCTGGATAATAGGTGTACCTAGTAATGCATAACACTTAATAAAAACAAGATTAGATATTAAGAAACAAAAAGTATGCAGATGACTTTATTTGTCAATAGTAGTATTGTCCACTGTAAGATTATACTGTATTTGCTGCTGTATTTACTTTCACTATATCATACTTATGGAAAACAACTAAAATTTACTGATGGTTAAAATGCCAGTTATTTAATTTCTGAATGATAGAATGCTGGTTATGAAAGTTACTGTACTTTTTTTATTGAAGCACAGGCATGTTCCATCCCTGATTTTAGTCCATTTTCCTGCTCATGTAGAATGGCTCCATGCTGTAGATTTACTAGTATAGTTCTTTGAATTTGATAATATAACCTGTGTGACTTCTGTCTGGACCCACAATGAAAATGCCATAAAGTGAAGGATTTTTCTTCAAGCAAGTTGTTGAAAACAATGGGTTGGTGCTTCACTGTGAGGCACTATCAAAACATATATATTTTCCTTTTTATAGTTGTTGTGGAAAGACTCTGGAAACTGCATGTTCATCTGAATATCATTTTCCTATCAATAACATTTGAATCTGTACAACACACTTCAGTGGCTCAGTGTTAAACACTAGGAAATCTTTTTTTTTTTTTTTTTAAATTACTTTTTCCTTCCTGCTGGTTCTGTTTGATAACAATACTTTAACTTGTACATGTATTAAAACTAAGGTTGGTATTTTGGTCCTCCATGGAAATCCTGATAAGTGGTCTTTGTATGGGAGATCTTCTGCAAGGAAGGGGAAATGTTGTCCCTTTCCTGAGTCCAAACCAGAGACAGTAAGTCAGGCTGTATGTGGTATCCATGACTATCATTCCTATCTTTTGGCTGAAATGTCAGGACAGGCCTTTCCACACTTTCCCGACTACCCAACTGGCCTTCTGGAATGGTGTATCCACACTCTTGTCCCCATGGCCTCTTTCCCATAGTTTAGTCCAGAGAACCATCGCTAAAAACACTTTCACACTGATGTACCAATTGTGGTTTGTTCTTTTCATAGGCTCTCTGTAACTTGGCTCCTATGCAGGAAATTTTAAAAATTTCTTGCACTTTTGGGAATTATTTTCCTGTCTGGAACACAGTGTGGGTTTGCAGGTTTTCACCCTCAATTCTGAAGAAAAGGTGAAATGTCTTGTATTTGCATGAAAGAAGGTGGCTTTATATTCATTTTTGTACTGTAGCATATGTATATCTCTCCAGTTAAAGCCATACTGCTGCAGAAGATTGACCCATTCAGGGTTGATCTTCTGTGGCTTTGTTTCATGCATGCATGAAATGGTGCTTTCTGGGGTCAAAGTTGACCCCAGAATTCCTTGCGAGCAACCAGGGGTAAGGAAGGTTAAAAGGAGAAACGCTCCCTTTGACCTTTGTTTGTATAGATGGCCATTGTATAGTTGACTGCTGATAAGTTGGTTTTAGCTACACAGTTGCGGTAGCTAAAATTGCGTATCAGTGGTCAACAGTCTAGTATAGACATTGCCTCAGTCAGGTTACCCAGAATACCAATAACTTTTAGTGATGATTTTTTCAAAGAATAACTGTCAGTGAAACTGATTTAGTCACACTTGTAAATCACACGAGTTGGAGATGTGCATTGGTCAGCAAAGTGGGTGTACAGGAGAAACAGCAGCATGTGGAAAGTTCACCACCTTTGAATCTGTTCTCTAAATCTTTTTTCAATGAGCTTGTTAATGAAATGCTCAAACTCATGTTGCCTTTGCAGGCTGCCTGTAATTAGCTGCTAAAAAGTAATTTATTGCAGAACTTCTGCTGCTAACATGAATTCACTAACAACTGGTAACTGAATATAATTTTCTATGTTTATAACTTAGGGACTGATTCACAAAAAAGGACACTAATTACCAAACTACTTTGTAAACATGAGCTTTTACTGTTGTAAATTATAGCTGCCTGGGAAGAATTGATTTTAAATAGCATGGAATTATTCATCTGAATGATTAGACTATAGTGCATAAATATCTTAAAATAATGGTTTTAATTATAGGCTAAATACTGTCCTGATTCAAATCTTTGTTCTTTCAATTATGTCATCAGGCTTGCTTAAGGTAAGAGTTTGTCCTCAAGTTTCAGTATCTATTTTGCTGAAAACTAAGCAAGCCTTTTTTGAAGGATGGTGGAAACTTTATCTCCTAAAACCTTTGCCAGTGGTGTTTTGTTTGAGTCATTGCATTGTATCAAAGTAGACTCTAGAAACAATGCAGGTTACTTCCCACTATAGGCCTCCCTCCTGTTGCCGGGATACCGTAAAGTAAATTTGGACCCCAAAACAACATTCCTTTTAAAATAACAATTCAAGACAAAATGTTCTGTGTATTGTAAATGCTGATAATAATTTAAGAAAATAAGTAATAGCCACAATATTTTTCTTGGATGGGCACAATTAAAAATTCTTCTGCTCCTTTGAGATGCTTTAGGGATGCGTTCTATTGCTTCCTGAGTTCAATTTTTACTATTCTCACTGTTTGTGCACTTTAAAAGTAATCAAGTTGAGTGAAGCATTGTAAAAAATGGAAGGGTGAGAGGCAGAATGTTTTCAAATCTATGAAGGTGAACACTGGCAGGTTTATATATTTTCATTTATTTTTTCAAGTTATGTAACTGGTTCCTTCTGACACTTGTTCACTTTATATGAACTTCAAGCATATTCAGCAAATGTAATCATAATTCTGAGGTTCTGTTTTTTCAGTCCAGAATAGTGCAACAGTACTTGAATTAAAAGTAAAACACGTTCATTAACAAAAACAAATAGGATTCTAAGTGAGATCAAATAATTTGGAATGTGTACATATTTTTGACTAGATCTTTAACTTCTCCAAAGCAAAGTAAAACAAGCAGTAACGATGGGTGATTGCAATTCTATATCTTTGAAACTTTTTTTGAAATGTTATCTAGCTATTTATTCCTTGAAGCACTTCTATTGGAATAGTAGCAGAGAGGGAGCAGTGCTAGTCTATATACTGTCAAAACAAAAAACCAGTCAAGTAGCACTTTAAAGACTAAAAATAATTTATTAGTTGAGTTTTCATGGGACAGACCCACTTCTTCAGACCGTGGCCATATCAGAACAGACTCATTTGTGCCTTAAATATTGAGTCTGTTCTGGTATGGCCATGGAATAGTTTGTTCTATAGGGGAAGAAGATAAGGCAGAAAAGTTAATTTGCTTTAGGTTGCAATATTCTGGACTCCTGCTCTTTCCTCAGATATTTACACTTGTCTGGCTAACATGGGTTTTTATTTATTAGCTGTCCTATCCAATCTTCTTCGATAAGTAATGTGTCTGTATTCCTATCTGTACGCGCAAGTGCTGATAGCCTGGAGCGTGTGGTATTAACTCTGTAAAGTATGATCTAATGAAGTGGGTCTTATCCATGAAGGCTGATAAATTTGGTAGGTCTTTAAGGTGACACAGTACCTCTTATCTGTAAAGTGAGGCCTCATCTTCAAACATGAGTAGTATCACTGAAGTCAAGTTAGACACAGGCTTGTTTGCTTTGCTGAGTAACATTTTAAGTATTTTTTTTCCACTAAAAGATCAGCAGCCTCTATTTAGTGCAGATTTGGGGGGAAAAATTCTGGTGCTGTCACCAAGCTATAAAAGTCATTTCTTCATGGCTCCTTTTACCCCCAGCTTTAAAATTCTTTTTAAGACTTGACAAAGGCTTCACTGTGCACACTCATAATATGAAGCAGGATAACGTCATGGGCAATTTCATAGGCTAACAGACTATCACTGTGTAAACTGTTTGCACCACTGAATCCTGAAGTGAAACAACAGATGTGTAAGGAACTTTTATTCATATACCGGAGATTGTCCATGTGAGTAAGATGACCTTGTAAGTGTTTGAGGATCAGGCAGTTCTATAGGATTGTCACATTCTGGGCATGCAGTTCAGACCAGTAACAGGTAGTCTCCTCTTATGTTATGAACTTGGGTGTTCTCCAGTGCATTGCTACTGTAGCTCTTGGGCTGAGATGCTCACAGTCACAACAAACATGCAGGTCGCACTCTGTGTCAGTGCTGTGCAGCCAGTCTTGGTTGAGCATTGCTGATTCCAGCAAATTGTCTACGTCCCCACTCTGGCTTTGGGCAGTCTTGGTTACCACTGCCCAGGTGACACCAACATACTCCCAGCATTGAACTGCCCAAACTATGTGCTCTGAAATGTCCAGCCATCTCCTGAACCAATCACTGAAATAATAATGTTTATTTGCTCTTCTAAAGACAGAATATACAATTTACCCCTTAAGTGGAGTTAACTAACACTTTTAATTCAAACAAGGTGTTATTGTTGTAAATTAGAAGTAAAATAAATTCATTAACATCATAAAATAGGATTCTAAGTGAGGTCAAGTATGAGACAGATTGAAATGGTTACAACTAAATGAATAACAGTTGCTAATGATTGGAAAGTTAATCTAGCGAGGTACAGACTTCATTCAAGATGGTTCCTTACCTTTATTCAGTTCCCAGAGACTTAAACATTTCAGCTGAAGGACCATCTTGCTCAGCTTTTGAGGGTTCTGGCCTTTTGCCTAGGTGATAACTAATGGTAGATAACTTATGTCCTTGAATATGTCTTCCAAAGTTCAATGAAGTGGGTGTAAGAGATAGGAGCAGCATAAAGTCATCCTGCCTGCCTATGGTCTTCTCTGTAAATGGGGCTTCCATTGGTGTTGGTCACACCTTAATTTTTTGGGAACAGGTAGATAGCTGTCTTCATGGCTCACTTGAGTTCCCTTTGATTGTGCAGCATAATAAATTAGTATTCATAAATCCTCATACAGTGTTATGTACAGTTTACAGCAACGTTGATGACTGTGGGAAAGGCGTTCATAAAAGACCTTACTCAATACACTTTGAATTCAATATCACTGAAAAAGTTGATTCAATTACTTATCATTTAGTGTTTGGGTGCCCCCCTCTATTTTTTTTATAGACAAGTGACCCTTTTGCAATGTAGCTTTCTGAAAAGAAACCCCCAGACTAAGCTTCAGTCTCTTACTGGGAAACCATCCTGTCTCCACCACCATTTGTTCTCTTGATAAATTAGAAAGCAGAGTTATAAATGGATCTTTCTTGTCCCTGCCTGGCCACAAATCTGTCAGAAAAGCAAACGTATGTCCTTTTATTTAGGACAGACCTGTCTACCACTTACCCTAACATGCCTGCTACATACCTTTTAGTCATTTCTGCATATAACTCTTAATATACACCATGTGTGCATATCATGCAAAACTACTAATGAATTGTTAATTTTCCAGTGGTTAATTACAGGACATCTATCACCATGTTTTCCCCTTTATATACATAAAATCTGCCTTTTTGTCTCTATTGTTCGGTCTCCAGGATATCCTAATACACACAGAGTATCCTTCATTTCACCTGTAGCATTGTTACAAATGTTTCAGTGATATTAATGGTGTTAGATTTCAAATTATATGTTAGCTTTTAAATAAATGTCATGATACCAATGTCTGAGGTGCAGGTAGTTTTTCAGACTTGATTAGACTTGTTGGCACAAAGCAGCAAACCACAAGCAGCCTGTGTCAGAGGTATCCTTTATAAGTTTGGACCTGATCCTACACTTTCTAATGCAGATCGTATCTACTCGTGGGAGTGGTCCTACTGACTTCTGGGAAAGAAGACTGCACACTTGGGAAAGGATTTACAGGACTGGCTCCCGTGTTTTTTAGCCTCTTATAATAATCTTTTCTGAATGGTGTATAAATATCTGGAGAACTTGAAAGGGTGAAATACTTATTATTCTAGTGGTTCCCAACCTGGGGTCCGCAGACATTGCAGGGGGTCTGGGGTGGGGGGAGAAATAAAAATGATCATAGAAAATGTTTTAAATTGCAAGTTACAATTATTTTTAAATATCTTCCAATAATAATTGCTATCCAAAAATCTGTAATGGTTTCCTTTTTCATTTAATAAAGTGTACATATCAGCTAGAATGGTCTTTGGGGGGAGGTCTGCAAGCTGATTAGGGAAGGTGATTGGGAGTTTGCACTAGTGAAATGGTGGGAAGCATTGCTTAATTTACTTTAACAAATTTAGGCCTCAAAATATGATGTCATGACAAGTCTGTGGAAATGTCCTATCGGTCCAAGTAAAGGCTGACAGCAATAATGTGAGCAGTGCAGCTTTGGAACTTGCAAATGGACAACTCTATGTACTGCAGGATCAAAATGAGGTTGTTTTAGCAAATTGTGGTAGAGCTTGGGGATGGAGGTAATTTAACTTTCCAACTGGTACAAATCATTGTATGCGCGCTGTTCTTAAAATAGGGGTTACAAAAAGTACAGTAGGCCATTTATTTTTTTTATATTAAAGACTGTCTCGTAGTCACATGCACTGCAGCTCTTGGAAGTACTTTTTTTTGGTAACTGAATTTGGAAGAAATGGCTCTTTGCTATTTTGGTTGCGGACTCCTGGTATATGGGATGATCGAGTTCAGATTTTGGACATCAGTGAAGGTGACCAGATGTCTGGTTTTTAAAGGGACAGTCCCATATTAAAGAGAATGTAGGCATGTGAGGTAAACACATCTGTACTGAAGATGGTAATAATTATATTCCATCATTAAAGCTAAAGGCTAAATTTGCACCTGTGGCAGGAGGAAAAGAATGTGGACAGGCTAGCATTCTCTTTTATGCTGTTTTTGTGTAGTGACCCCCTGGGGTGGAGAGGAGGGAAAGGGTGTGAAACATGGAGATGTTCGTGATAAAGTTAGCGATCTGTTACAGATGTCCTTTTCCTTTTATCCTATGAAGATTAGCTTTGTTGTGGTAGGGTTGCTTGTCTCTATGGAACTGGTTACATAGGGATTAAGGTTGATGGTGGTAGAGAACAGTACTGAAACATTTTGCTTTTTGAGAAGCACAAAGAGTAGCATCTATAGACCAGTGGTTCCCAGCCCTCTCAGTAACACATCACACTTCTATGAGGCAAACTGTTTTGTCATGCCCACTTTTTGTCAGCTGAATTGATTGCTCCTAAATGTCACTTTTACTGTGGTTACAGTCTTACTAGAGAGGTTTGCAATGTAGTAGAGCATATAACAAGCTAAACAAAGATCAAAGACATTAAAAGTTTCAAATCCACCACAGATCATGCAGTCGTTGACAGGTTTGAAAAAAAGAGGCAAGTGAACATGCACCATGCTAGAATTGTTGAGTAAGTGTAAGTTACTCACTTACTCATGGAGTGGCTGGAGGTGGTGGCTCCAGAGAGCAGGCTTCCCTCCTTGCCAACCCTTTGGAGCTGGGATGTGGCATTTAAACTGCATCCCACCTCTAACAGGCTCCTGCCTTCTCTCCCCCACCCTCCATGCTACAGCAGGACTGGTGGGTGTGTTCCCTATCAGCCTGTTCAGTCCAGGAAGCAGCATTCCCTATGTGAATGGGCTCCTGTAGGGTCAGCATTTCCCTTTGCTGTGTGGCTCAGCCACCACTGCGGGATACAAGTAGGAAAACTGAGCAACCCTGTGCTAACTTGGACTCAGATGGCCTTGCTACTTGAGCGTCAGCTGGTGCAAGTTTGTCAGTTTCTCCCTACCCCACCCCCCCACTGCCCCTGTGGTGACTCTGCAAAGAGCCACAGCCAGGAGCACTTGATGAAATTTCATGGCACACTTGGACAGTTCGCACAGCACATCAGTTGAAAACCATTGGTAAAGGCTTTGCAAAGTATATATAAAAGGGAGTGGGCAGAACAAGTTTGTTTTTATAGCTTTGACTGCTGAGCCTGAATTTTTCCTGCTTGCCTGCAGTTAGTGCATATACAAACTTGCAAGTATAAACGTAACATCTTGCGTGTGTGCAAATAGAGAATTTTTGCACTGATCAAGTAATTGGGCCTGTGGACTATTCCAGTTAAGACACAAACTGACTTGGGAGGGGTGTAAAAAGTGGGGCTGGATAACAAAACTGGTGATGGTTAGAGTTCAGCAAGCCAGTAACAAAAGTGAGTTCCTGTGTTCCCACGCTGGTTAAAAAGAAACCAAAAGTACAATTGCTTCTTAGTCAATTTAGCCCCTATCACTGCCCAGATGTTTGGTCTTAATGATGGCGAAAAAAAATTACAGTATATAAGATTATTGGGATCCCAAAGGATCAGCCACTTCACTGGTCAATATGTATGCTTAAATCTTATCAAATAGCACACTATAGCCTGTATAAAAAATTTGCTGTATAAAATAGAGATTAATAATAAAAAGGGGAAGTTATTAAATGGTTAAAAGAATCATATCTATTGGAGTTTGTAGGTCAGGATAATAGTAGTGATGTTAAATCTGCTATCTTGTACTCAATCTCTGGTTCAATCAAGCAGACAGGTGGATTGGAGTGTGGTCCAGTCTTTTTTTCATAAATTACTTAAAATCACAGCTCGCTGATGAGAAGCAGCCATTAAGACAAAAGTGATGATCAGAGCTTCCAATTTAATACCTTAGCTCATGTGCCTAAATAATTACTGCCAAAAAGATGGAGTCTTAGTTCGCATGTTCTCATGAAATAAGCTTGCGTGCTTTGTTGTACCATAAGGGTAGCTGTTGTCTCCATGCTCTCTGAGCCATCCTCAGGAAAGGCTCACTGAAGGACTGATTGCTCTAAATGGCTCATCACCACGTGGATGGCACATGAGCTAGTCAGATTGTAAATTTGTCTGGTGGGATTTACCAGGGAACATATGTACATGCAAGAAGGTACTTATATGATTATCCTAGTTAGCAGAGTAACTTTTCAAATGAGACCTTAGGCAAGGTGCTTTGTACAAGCTTTGTTGCCGTTGTGTAACAGTGGTAGCAACAATGATAAGGGATCATCTTTCTCATGGAGTATCACGGGACCACCTAAGTAACAATTTGAATGTGCCCATTTGAAGTGGCAAATGGTCTGGAGGCTTACTGAAAGTTTGGCCAAACATGAATCTGTTCATTAGTAGGCTTTTATATAACATTTTCAGCTTGTTCCAAGGTGAAATATATTATTGGCAAACATATAGATTATCAAGTATAAATTAGAGTAGTGGTTTAATTGCAATTAACTTAAATAATCACAATTTTAAAAATCACAATTTAGTCATTTTAATTGTGCTGCTAAATAATGGAGTATCAGTTGAAATTTATTAAATATTTTGGAGGTTTTCCCAAATTTTGAAGTATATTGGCTTCAAATACAGCAGTATACAGTGCTCACTTTCTTTTATTTGCAAATATTTAACCTGTAAATGATAAAAGGTAGTATTTTTCAATTAATCTCATGAAGGTACTGTAGTGCGGTCTTTTTACTGTAATAAAAAAAATGTAGTTTTTGTGTCGTTATGTAACAAATAAATGTAAAACTAGGGACCCTACAAATCTACCCAGTCCTACTTCTTGTTCAGCCAATTAATAAAAGAAACAAGTTTGTCTCCTGAAAGTGAGAACAGGTCCAGTACAAACCTCTCTAATCCAGAACTCTTTTCTGGCAACATCCATAATCCAGCATTTTAGTTAGCTGAATGGCCACTTATCATGGGTGTGGCCAAGTTTCTCATGGTCCCCTAATGCTTGTTTCCAGCCACCTGCTCTGTGTTGTAATTTAGCCCTAAATGTCTCTTAAAAGCCTAGTAAGCAATGGGGAGTGTTGGTAATGCAGCTAGACAATATTGGCCTCCTGTGGTCTGGTAAATTCTTGTCAAGTACCAGTCAGGTCCTGAGGGTCCCAAACTAGAGAGGTTCAATGTGTGGGGTCTGGGGTGGCTGCCTCAAACTGTTCGTTTTTTGTTAAATGTTCATATGCCCAGTCATGCTTTAGCCATGGTTCCAGAGGGGACATGCATCCCCATTGATGATACTCATGAGCAAACCATGCATTAATTAAATTTGTGAGCTCTTGGGGAGGGAGATACTTGTATGTCTTCTGCTCCATTCTGTGTTCTGCCATATCTGTTATAGCAGTCTAGGATGATGATGCAGCATTTTTACCACAGATTTGATAAAATTCAAAGAACGTACCAATGGGAGATTTCTAAACATAACTACAGCTCTTGACCTAAAACTTAAATCTGAACTGCCTTTCAGAATCTGTAAGGGATGAGTGGTGGAGCAGGCTCTCAGAAGTCTTAGAGCTCTGCTTTGATGTGTGAACCTACAGAACCAGAACCGCCAAAAAAGAAAATCCACCTCCTGCTGGTGGCCTCTAACTCAGATGATGAAGATGAACACGTATCAGTTCATACGGTGTCAAGGCAGAGTCTGCCATCAGCATAGGAACATACCCTCTGGAAGCATGAAGGGACATGTAAATATTTTGTGATGCTGGCTACAACAGCCACGTGAATGCCTGTTCTCACTTTCAGGTGACATTGTAAACAAAAAGCATTGGCTCCTGTGAATGTAAAAAACTTATCAGTCTGAGTAATTACTTGAAAAAAATTGATCAGATTTCTTTGCTCTAAAATTGTTTAATTTTTGAGTGAGGCTTTTTGTACATAATTCTGTTGTCAGTTCAATTTTCACGATAGTGATTGCACTACAGCAATATGCCGTGCCTCATTATAATGGCAGCTGTGTGCAATTTGAAAGTGCCACTTTCAGAATGCACACTGCCCCTGAAGATGGCGGCCTTTCAAAAGGACCCCCGGGGCTTCAAAAGTGTCGTCTTTCTAACACCAAATAGGAAGAAGGGGCTTTCAAAGTCCGGGACATCCCTTTGAAAGGCCCGTCTACATGGGCAGCGCGCATTCCAAAAGTGGCACTTTTGATTTGCGCATTACTGCCATCATGCTACTGTGGCAGTGCATTATTAGCAGCCTCCAAACTCCCTAATTAACATGCCCCTTTCGAAAGTGAGGAGCCAGTGTAGATGCGGCCAGTATGTCATGTTTGAAGGCAGATCTATGCTAGTGCTTACTTTGATGAGACTTTTTACTCTAGAGGAGGCCTTTTCCCCAACCCTGACCAGCTTAAATTACACCAACTTAAGCAACAGTGTGGACGTGCTTTTTTGGCAAGAGACTCTCTCTCTCTCTCTTCTTCTGGCATAGGTACTACTTTTCATGGAGGTGGCATAATTAATGCCAACAGGAGGACTCTGGTGTATCAGCATATTATGAGTACTAACGGCTCTACAATGGTGTGGCTGAATCATTACAACTGTGCCACTATCAGTTGTGGTATAGACCCATCCTTGGCCAAAACTCCACTTTTGGGAAATCATTCATATTGCTCTCATTATTTGTGCTTTTCAAGTGCACTTTGTATAAGAACTGTCATATCCTTTCATGCACCTATTGAAATTTCTTAAAGGTGATGGCAAAAATAATTAGTGTTTTGACTTTTTAGGCCAGTGGTACTTGATAATTACAGAGAAAATTGCATGAGTTCATGGTTATTTTCTTGATTGGATTGATTTCTCCATAAGGAGTCACAAATTTTTAGAGAACTGTGCTGTGAACCGGATTGTTCCTTTTGGTTTTTAGTATCTTGAAGCAGCAGTCATATTTTCAAATTGTAATGTGGCTGTCAGAGTGACTAAAAAGCCTGCTACAGTTTGAGAATGTAGTGCTTTGTGTCCAGTGGCTCAGTTGAGAGGCAGAGAGAGAGTATATCATACAAGTGCATCAACTGCTGGCAGATACTAAGAGTAAAGAGGAGGGTGTGTGTGTGTGTGTGTGTGTGTGTGTGTGTGTAAGAACCTGATCATTGTTTACTAAAAATGAGAATCATAGAATCGTAGGACTGGAAGGGACCTCGAGAGGCCATCGAGTCCAGCCCCCTGCCCTCATGGCAGGACCAAGCACTTTCTAGACCATCCCTGAAAGCCATCTATCTAACCTCTTCTTAAATATCTCCAGTGAGATATTTAAGTGGAGAGAATGAACTTACTCTCCATACATCCCTAGTTTACCTACTAGTTGCTGCTTTCCCCTAGGACTGAACAGTACGGCAAATCTTCATAGAGCCTTGTATTCTTGTACTGCCTCCCGTTTCCATACAGCATGACTGCACCAGGTCTGGAGGCAATCTCCTGATCACAGGACTAGGCAAGATTCATGCTGCATGCCTGGCTCACTCTTTCTTTCCACTAATTCACCATTGCTTACAGGAGTCCTTTCTCTGTTACTCCAGGAGTGTCCCTAAATCAATGGTTCCCAACCTTGTCACTATTGTGGATGCCCAATCATGCAAACCCAAAAAGTTTGCAAACCCCATCAAAGCCAATTCTAGCTATGTACAGTTCGTTACATGAAAAAGGAAAGCACAGCATGGGTTTTTGGACAGCAATTAATGACGTTATTGGAGGATATTTAATTTTAAAATTTATTACTCTGCAATTTAAAAATGATGACAGAAAATAAGTTTTATCTTTATTTTTTTCACAGACCCACTGCAATACTCTCATGAACCCCTGGGGGTGTGCAGACCATCAGTTGGGAGCCACTGCTCTAAGTCATTTGGAGAAAGGAATACATTACATTTTCAGTAGGTTCCCTTACCCACTTTACCAGTGCAAAAAAAAAACAAAACAAAAAAAAAACCTACATTTTTCCTTACAGATCTTTACTGGTTTGTCATGTCCTTCATGTAGGTTCAGAATTAGTGCTCTTTGTTTTATCAGGTGAGAGCAGAGTCCCATTCCTGACCTGTTGCTTTTCCTTTTCACATCCAGTTACTCTGTGATCTCTTTAATTTTTCCTCCTCCCCTTTGATTCCACACTCCAGGGTCTCTTAGCCAGCCTTGTCCAACCCCCATTTCCTACCCTGTTTCCTGTTTCCACTTTTTCTTTTTGTTTCCTGCCCCATGTTGTGCTGTCTGGATAACTTTCCTGTCTGGTGTACCACTGGGAGGATTTCAAAGTGGAAACTCTGCTTCTGAAACTAGTTTTACTTTGTACCGGGCTGTGTGTGCATATACACACTTGTACAACAAAGCAAATGGGCAGGGTAGATGTAAGGTGAGTGTTCAGAAATCATAGTTTCACTCAATTGCTCAATGAGCATGGAAGAGCACTGACTATAGGGTCCCCTTTTAGCCCTGGGCCGCCTATTTGCTAACCTTAGTGACCAGAAGACTTTCTCCACAGTACGTTCCTGTTACGTGCAGCTCCACTGACTTTGTGGGCAAGGGGCAGTTGCACGGGGCCTCACCTTTCAAAGAGTCTGGGAGCATCAGCTGGCACCACAGCTACTTTGGCAACACCAGTGGCCAGAGTTTGGGGCCTCTTTGAAATGCCAGGCAGCACTGCTTTGCCATGCCAGGTGGCTCTGAGATAGGAAGAAAGGGCCCAGCGTTGTGATCTGAGCAGTGTGAAGGGATGGCTGCTCTAGACCTTGCCCCTTCTGCCTTTGGCCATGCCCCTTCTGAAGCACAAAGCTGGGCCCCCCTTCCACTCTGCCCCAGGGCTTGTGGTGACTGTTGGCTTTGTTGGGTATATGGTGGAAACTCTAAGAGCCGTAAGTGTATTTTGATGTGGGAGAGTGGTAGCTCAGTGGTTTATACATTGGCCTGTTTAAACCCAGGGTTGTGAGCTCAATCCTTGAGGAGGCCATTCAGGGATCTGGGGCAAATAAATTAAAAAAAAAAAAAAAAGGTGCTTGGTCCTGCAAAGAGGGCAGGAGGCTGGACTCAATGACCTCCCAAGGTACTTTTCAGTTCTGACATGTGTAATCTCCATATTTTTTTATACTACTACTAATAAAATCATTATTTCATTCTGCAGCAAAGGCCCTATCTAGATAAACTTCCCTCCCAGACTATAACAAATATCCCTTTACAGGTTTTTAGTTAGCCTTCAGTACCATTTCAAATATTCCCTTCCTTTTTTTGAAAATGTCCTGTGTTTTTCAGCGTACCACAACAAGCTAAACAATGTTGTGGGACAAATTTTATGTAAATACATGTTTTTTCCATCGTATTCACTGCATCCACATGAATTGAATAAAAATCAAATTCCCTGAAAAATTGAGGGTGCAAAAGTTACTGTTTTAAGCCTTTGACATTCCTGGTGCTGAGCAGTGTGTAGTAAAGCTTATCCAAACATGAATTTCATGGGAGGTACCTTTAAATACTCAGAATATCCTATTCCTGTTAAACGAGAGGGTCCTATTCGGTTTTTTCTTTGGTTGTGGTTATGGAAACTATAAATGAGTAAATTCATAGTCAGAGACCAAAAAATACTTTGCCTGTTTTTTCAAGCTAATAGTTCACAAAAGTTTACACGTGGAGCAAAAGGATTAACAATTCTTATAACATGATTAGGAGGAAAATATTCAGCAAATGCTGAAAGCTGAATTTTTAGTTCTTGGAAGTGTAATAGGATGCATTTACCGATATATATAGCTAATTCAAAGCATGATTTATTCTCTTTGTAAAGAGAGATGCAATTAATCTCTGGGTTTTTGGTACGTTTCATTTTTTGTATGGCTGAATAAGAATCTATCTGATCAAAAACTGCTTTCATATGAGGAAAAATTCAGGTTCATGTTCCTTTGAATAACTGATTGGATCTTGAAAAGAACAGGTGGTGTCAGGCAGTGTACAGTTCTGCTAGAAAATCTTTAACTCTTGTACTTGGAGCTGTATTCTTTTATTTTAAACCATTTAAAAAAAAAAAAAAAAGCACTCAAACAGATGACTTTATTTCTACAAATTGAGATGTACTTCTTGGTAACAGTGACAATATAGGATTTTGCAGAACTTCCTGTATCTATTGCTGGCCATTGGTACAATGGTGCAAGATGAGATGTTCTTGTTTAGCGGTTACTACCAATTGCAGAACTTTTGCTAATACTAAATGATAGGAAAATAGTTGAAGGATTAAGCATTGGGTATATTTGTGAACATATCATTTACTGACTCAAAGGACTTTCTATTTTGAACATTGGTGCATTGTATAATGCATGAACTGCCATTTAGAAATTAATGGACTGATTGGGGACTGGCAAATATTAGTGTCAATGACCTCATATTACCATGCTTGTTGCCAAAAATATTCAGGGACCGTTTCTCTCTAGAAGGTGGGCCTCTGTAAGCAATCCATTCTATTCATTTTAAAATGGTAATTTAAACATTTCTATAACCAAAGGAGTGGGTGCAAGGACATGATAAAATCTTTTGATTTGATTTCTGTATCTTAAACAGATGAGAGATACAGTAAACTCTTTCCTATCTAGCAGCCCTGGGACTGGGAGGTTGCTGGATATTCAAATATTCTGGATAATAGAGGTATACCTAGCAATGCATAATAGTAAAGAAAACAAGATTTAGATCTTGGTAAACAAAGTACTCTGCATACATTTGTTTCTTATCACTGGTAGTATTGTACGTTGTAAACTTATACTGTACTTGCAGTATTTATATTTACTTTCACTATACTGTACTTAGGGAAAAATGTAACTAAAATTTACTGATGGTTAAAATGCTGGTTATTTGAGAGTTCCAGATGGTAGACTGCCAGATAGGAAAGAGTTGACTGTATTTTCCTATTTCTATATATATCTCACTCCCATTACTGTTCATGGAAATTACATATGCATTGTGGGGGGTTTGGTTTAGCTAGGTCCCAATCCTGTAGTCTCATCTGCTAGTACTCTGTGTGAGTCAATGAGACCATAACTCACTGCAAGATCATAGCCTCGCCTGAATGATAAGGATGGCTGCCCCAGAGACCATCTTATTTCAATTTAAAGATTATAGGTATTAGATTATAAGATTATAAGAAGCAGGCTTACCTTGGTTGTTGGAAAAATTTAATGTCAGTTTGGTAGTGACTAGGGAAAGCAGTCACAAAAAACATCCTAACTGTGGAGGCCTTTTTCACTATTGAAAATTTCTCTTAGCAGATTTAATTTAACCATTTATTTTGTAGAATTTTGTTTGACATTGTTTGCAATTTAGTTTCTTAAACTATTGAGGTTTTATTTCCTTTGGGAATTGTTCTCTTCCCTCCCATTGACTTGTTCATGTACGTACCTGAAAAGGCTCCAAGCCCTTTTGTTTCATGGAATCCAATGACACAAAGTAATGCTGTGATTTGAAATGTGTGATTTTTAGCCCAAATTACATTTACAGTTTGTGTGTTCCAGGAGAGAGCTAAGCACAGTAGGGAAGTATGTCTGTCTGTCAGGGCCATGGGATTTAGGGTTCACTGTTCCCTGCAAGGCCCCCATGGGAATAAGGGGACTTCGAAGTAGGCGGGGTCCTTTCGAAAAGGAGCCCCGTCTGGACGCGCCGCGCGGCGGCAAGGAGCATCAATTTCGAAGCGCCGCTGCCACCCGCATGCTAATGAAGCGCTGTATATGCATTTCCGCACTTCATTAGTAAACTTCGAAATGGCCATTTGCGTGGCCATTTCGAAGTTTGGGGCATGTGTAGACACAGCCGAGAGACAGTTGTATTGGAGCCAAGATGGCCCCTGTGTCCATTCTAAAAGACATTCTGAGAACTGAGTGTAGAATGTTAGGATTGTAGAAGATACATAAAATGACTTTACTGATACAGTAGTTTACCACTGAAGGAACTACTAGTCTGGGCTTGCAAGACTTGAACTCTTAACAATGAGGCGATCACATCCTGTCACTGTTCTACATGTGGAATATTCATTGAAGTTAGGAGGTGGGTGACTGCAAGCTGAGGGAAGTCTTTGATGCTGGGTTTTTGTTTTTGTATCCAATGTTTTGTCTGTCTTTAACGGCAATGTTTGGTGTATATGTACATTAAATTATTTTGACCTTAGCAATTTATCAGTATTCAAAATTATAACAGCACAGTGTAAACAAAGCAAATAACGGTAATATTTGTTGTTTTAGTGGGGTCAGGGTCATCAATCACAGTTAATCAGTTGTTGGAGAACTAGCCAGAAAAACATGTTTTTAAAAGGCACAGGCAGTGCTTAATGAGGATAACATTTTGGTAGAGGATTAATTTGCCAAGAACCCCTGGAAGGTGGCGGTGTGTGTGTTTCTTTGAGGTGTTTGCCATACGAAGTCTGTAAACAGAGTCACCAAACATTGGCTATTTTGCTGGAATCTTTTGTTTTAATATGAATGGTGTAAAGTTTAAGATGGCTTCCGGGATATATTTTAAAATCTTGATACATTTGTGCCCCATGTTCACCCTGACCCCACTCCAATGCAAACTTGAAAGGCAAGCTTTTACATTATCATGGTCTTTACATACTTACCAACCAACCAATAAGGGAAAGTCAACAGTCTTTCTCAGCCTACAGTATGTAGGTTAAATATAATTTTGTGGGGGGAGTTAATTAAACTGCAGCCTCCTTACTTTGAAGCAGTGAAGAAATGAGCAAATATACTTTTATTTATTTTTTTTTTTTTAAAAAGTGGGGCAATTTATGGGGATGTTTCACAGCCTTTCAAATTAATTTTCCATTTGCCATTGTTGACACTAACACCTCTAAGTGAAATAGCCCAACATGTTGTCTACTACCACTACTGTAAACCTTGCAATAAGTGAACTATATGTTCAGGTCAATTTATAAATATTGCTCCAAGTCCTACACCCCTCACTTCAGGCCAGTGGAGAAGGCAAGGGGCCGGGCCAGGGTCCCACACTATACTCATCATTTTCAGTGAGCTGTGCAATATCAGTGCACAAAAGAAACCTACCCTGTCTTGTGTATTATTGCTGAGTCATCTGAAATTTCCCCAAAAGAGACTTCTAGCTAATTGCAAAACTGACTCTCTTGCATATAAACAACTAGTATTGTTAGTGGTACAATGGTATTTAGGTGGCAGGCAAGCCACTAGAGAAACTCTTCAGCCCCCAGAACATAATATTGCTATGTACTGTGCATCTTGTGCCCCCAGCAGCTAAAACCTAGTTTGGGGTTTGGTTTCATCTTTATTTCATTTATTTGAGTCCTTTTTCTGCTTTCTGTGAAAGCATAATTTCTGAAGCAACCTATGGTGGTGTATGCTGCTTGAGTGTAGAAATGATGCCTAAACATCTAGGTTTTGTTGACATGATAAATATGACAGATCCCTTATTCTCCAGTCTAGTCGTCATGAAGTGTTGAAGACAGTTAACCAGACTCTGGGGCTAGATTTCTCAGAACATTGCTTGTTTGAGGAAGCTGGGCATTACACAATTTTCTGTGCACATAATTTAGTAAATGTGACATTTTCATAGGTCATATAGAAAGTAATCTTGCTACAAGTGTATTCAAGAAAAATTACATGGCCTGGGTCTATAAGTGAAAAAATTCAGATGATTTGAACATTTTTTAAAGTTTTCATAAAAGCAAATATTAAAAGTGATAAGGATTACACTAATTTTCCTTTCATTCCATTGTCATCTCTGGGTGGTGGGTATAGAAATGTTTCCATAATTTTATTTTCTCTTGGGCTGTAACTTCATTTCTAAGAAATGGGTTATAGAACTTCTGTACCATTTTGTGCTGATTTTTCAAGTGTAACAGCATACATTGTAGAACTAAGCATGTTAAAATAATTTGAAGTGGAATTTGGGAGGCGTGACCTCCTATGGCCCCAGTCCCACAGGCAAGGATTAAAATCTTCCTGCTGTTCCCTGCTTCCTTTAAAACAATGCCCATTCCTCTTTTGATATGTATAATTACTAATGGGGGAGGGGAGGTGTTAAAGGCCATCTACTGTAGTCCCATAAGATCTGACCTCAAGTCTAAATGGCCTTTGCCAAATGGGTTTAAGTTTTTAATCTTTTGCCAACATGCAGATAGCCACCTACCCGTGCTTTGTCCTTCTGACTTCATAGTCACATAATGCCAAAATGTGAGTACAACCTTGAGTGAATGTTGTGCCCGAGACTACTTATATTCCGATTTTGAAATGACTCTTGCTAAATTGGGACATAGAGATTCCTTGTTACTGAGATTGGCATACTCATTAAGGTATGTTGTTATGTGCTTGGATCAGAAATACAGATATATAAAATTAGACATTACATAGAATCTGAGTGTCTTATTGAAAACAAACTCCATCTTTACACACAGAATCTACCCAATTTCATCCTTATAGTGAGATTTTTTTTTTGACCTTCGGTAAAAGTAATGTGTTAATTTTTTGGCTGACTAATGTCTCCAATCCTGCAAATTCTTAACCACATGTAGTACTTAAGTTGATGGGACTGTTCATACAAAACAAAAAGTAGTCATATAGCGCTTTAAAGACTAACAAAATTTATTATGCGATGAGCTTTTGTGAGGCAGACCCACTTCTTCAGATCTGGAGATAGTGCTGTATCAGAAATGGTATGATGGTTTTATAACAGAGATCCAGGAAAAAAAAAAAGAAAAAACTGACTAATCAGATGCACAGGACAGAAAGGGGAGGGGAGAATTACGAACTAAGTGTCCTGCCTAAAATCGCTACGAGTATCAAAAGTGGGGGGAATGCTGTCTTCGTAATGTGTGAAGTAATTGCTGTCTCTCAAGACCTAGACTCAAAGTATTGACTTTAAGCATAAATCGTGGTTCCCTTTTGTAGTCTGCTGTTAGTCTTTTTGCTACATCTCCACTACGAGAAAATATCAATTTTAAATCAATTAGACAGATTTTTTTCCAAGTGCCTGTCTTCAGTGTAAATTCCACTAGCTTGATTTATGGAGCACTAAAATCGACATGTCGATATCATAGTAACCTGGTGGGTGTAGCATTCAGTTCGCATATGAAATTCCAAATGAAGGGTAGTAAGGAAGTGTCATGTCTTTAAATCAAATTCATTACTCTCCAGGCATGTCCTGTATGTGCTCCACAGTTCTCCACACCAGCCTCTTCTATGTCAACTGCTCACAGGTGCAGAGGAATTAGGCACCTGGAAGCCTGTGGCTGTAGGGTCATGAGAGGCTGAAAAGTCTGTCTGTCTGTCTTTTTGTTCGCTAGTAATGCGGTTGTGGGGTCTTTGGTTCTGTGTATACCCCTGCTAGCTGCCTTTCTTTTCTGCCTGGCCTGGTGCCAGCCGCTGCACCCCCCGACACACCATGAGGCAGCTAGGCTGTGGGTGGGGGTTGTGTTTGTCTGATAGGATGAGAAGCTTCTTTTCAGATGTTTACATGTCCCCCCCACACACACATTCCCTCCAAGGTGCCATGCATTCTGGAACTTTCCCTTGCACACATCATGTAGCAGCGAGTCTGGGGGTGGGGATTGTGCTCGAATGAGAAACTTTTCAGCCACTTGCATTTTGTCATGAACCCTCACATCTGCTGCCTTCCCTTCCCTCAAAGGCACCACGCAGTCTAACTTTTCCACACCCTGCCACAGCATGTGGCTTGCACATGGTGAGGGTCCTGGAGCCAGCAAGGGAAAGGCTCCACTGGTCAATCATGATTTTTGGGCAACAGAAGAAAATACTTTACTAGTGTGGCTGTCCTCTGAGAGTAAATTTTTGGATGGGCTTTAGCCAAAGGCCAAGGGGTTGGCTGTACCTGGGGGTCTTTTAGCCCCCTGGGGGAAGTCTCCCTCAGCAGTCACGATTTTCAGGTGCTGGCTGTAGTTGTGGGTCTTAGTTGCCCCAAGCTATAATTGTTTCAGTGAAGGCAATGTAGTAGTTATACAGTTACCACAGTTCTCAAAGTAAGGCTTGCAGTGAGGAATATTCTTGTTCTGAGGACCTTTTTGGAACGTCAAAACCTGGCAGTAGTCTGGGATCTTTGAGCCACCCAGGGGAAGTCTCCCTCGGCAGACGTGACTTTCAGGGCTGGCTATACTCTGAGGTCTTTTAACCACCCCAAGCGGTAACTGTTTCCATCATTAGTTGCTGTTTCAGTGCAGCATCCAAATATTCTTCTGAGGGTCGTCTTTGCCAGGAGGTCTAAATCCATATCTAAGCCTGCAAAGATCCAGTGCTTTTGCATCCTCTTTTCAAAAACCTGTCTGTTGGGACAGGTTTACAACCCCTTCCCTCCCCTCAATTATACAAGCACATGCCTTATAAAGGCACACCAGACTCCGTCTGGAAAAAGGGGTGTTTGTTTGACCAGGTAGGGGAAAGAAGGGAATGAAATGTTGGAAGATGTCGTCAGAGACCCACATCTACTTGTGGGGCATTTTTCCCCCCCATGCTACACTAGTGAAAATAGACAGAATGCTGTGTCCAGTTGGTGCAATGTACATAGAGGGGCATTGCTGACATATGATGGCATATATCACATTGGTTGAGGTACAGCAATATGAGCCCCTAATGCTGTAATTAACATAGTTAGGTCCAGTGACGGTGTCTCCAGAATAAATATGTGGACAAAGTTAGCAACGGGGTTTGTTACAAGGAAAAGTTCCAGGGTTAGTATTACTGTGGTTGCTAGTGAGAATTTTCCAGAGTTTGGGTGGTTGTCTGTAGGAGAGAATGGGCTTCTCACCCCCACCCCTTCTGTCCTATGTATCTGATTAGTCAGTTTTTATTTCAATTTTATCATCTGTTATAGAACAGTGAAGTACTGGAAATGATATGATGATCTCCCAGCCTGAAGAAGTGGATCTACCCTATAAAAGCTCATCACCTAATTAAGTTGTTTTGTTAGTCTTTAAAGTGCTACAAGACTACTTTTTTGTTTTGTTAGAATACAGACTAACATGGCTACCTCTGTGGGACTATACATGTTAGTTTTTGCGATGCCTGACAAATGTTGGCTGGGTTTCTTGAGTTGAAAAAGTTTTCATCTTCTATTTGTGGTGTTTATGCTGGAAACAGTCTGTGTATGAGGTCTTCTAGAAGTAACAAAATCCTGGTTTTTTGTGATGCATAGTAGGGTTAGTGTAGATAATTTTTCATCTTCTAATTTGGTTTGAACTTTATCATGCTGTGTGTATGGTGTTATTGCTGTATGATACATACTGTAGGTGACTATATTAAATACATAATGAATTATGTTTTGAATGACTTCCCTTGGTGAAGCTTTATCAAATCATGCTGTAAAAGTTGAACTGTACTTTGGTGCACTTTTCTTGTGGATGGTTGGGGGGGGGTGGAACTTGCATTAAGAGCAACAAGTCTTACTGTGGTGGTTAGAATATCATCTATGGAAATCCTTTTAAAGATGAGAGGTACTAAAAAAAGTCTGTAGAATACAGTGCGGTGTTTGTAAACTTAGTGGGTTATGTACAACATGCAGATCAAGAAAGGTCAATGTGAATTATGGGGTCTGCCTTATGGGGCTCTCAGACATTTTAGTGGTACATTGCAGGTAAACAGCACAGAATATTAAGAGCCAGGACCAGTGGCTGGAAACTAAATTTATGGGTATGTGGGAGACCTGGCCACACCCATAAGTAGTCATCTAGCTAATTAAAATCATACTGGACCACAGATGTTGCCGGACCAATGTGCACCAGACTAGAGAGGTTCAACAAGCAAGCATTTAAAAAAAAAAAACTGTATAGAGCAATTAAAATTTCTCTAGGAATACTGTATTACTTGAAAAAGCACTGAAAATTTAAGGGAGGTGCATCATTTTAATGTTAGAAATTGAACTACTTTGGAAACATTCAGAAATTAGTAGCATATAATGTAAAGATAAAAATGAAAGATCTTTCAGTTTCTGCTCCAGTTCTCAGGGACCTTTAGAAGTGCATAATTTGTGTTCTTCTGTATGGTGACTTTTATAACGTGGAGGTATAAGCTTACTTCTTTGTAAGAAAAGTATAACCTTTTTTGTTCAAGAACTAGTTACATTTTAGTCCTCCCAAGCTTTGACGTTGGTTTTTAACAGGCAGCCTTAGACGTAAAGAAATGAAAAAGCTGTAGGTAGTCACACTATATGTATTGTTACTCAGGCCAAAAGATACAATTAAATAAGGAGTGTTCTGTATGTAAAAGGAAAAGTGAGGGTATACAAATTTGAAAGAAAAAAGACTTGAATAGTAGCCTGATGTGATAGCTGTTCTTAACTCAAATGCTGCAATTTTTCTTTAAGATCCCATCAGTGTTATCAGATAAGGAAGCAGAATTCCACTAGGGTGAATTTTTTTTGCAAAGGGTTACATAGCTCTCCTATTGACTGATGAATATAGATATTTTCCATTTATTCATAAACCATGTTTGTTACTCCCAGATACGCATGCCCAAAGAATTCTGATTTGAAATGTGACACTTGGACATAAAACCTGGAAGTCTAGGCTGCATTTTGCTGTCGCATCAATGGATGTGTATTGCCAGGGAGACCTGAAAAATCTGGACAAATCAGTAACTGATGTGACAAACCACATGATGACTGGCAGCATATCTAAAAGTAGGACTGAATCTAAAATATTATAGTTGAAAATGTTTCTTGACAAAATTTAGTGTCCAGATATAAAGTTTTAATTTTTGTGACTTTGAAATTTTCTGTGACTAACCTAAGAGCACTTGTATATAACACACAGGGCTTGTCTATACTTACCAGGAGATCAAGTTTGTGCATCTGGTAAAAAATGTGTGAAATCGATCTCTCTTGGATTGGCAGTCAACCCCGTGTACTCCTCCTGTTGCCAGGAGTAAGAGAGGTCATTGAGAGAAATGCTCCTGTCAACCTCCTTCAGTGAGGACAGACCTTACAGTTGACTGCAGATGCATGGATTCTAGTTATGCAATTTCCATAGCTAAAGAACTGTGTATCTGCAGTTGATTGTAAGGTCTCGTGTAGACCAAGCCGCCTCTTACCGTGCCAGTGATTCCTTCTAATAGAGCTAATAAATACAGCATATAGGCTGAAGTTTTCACTTTGAAACATTGCTGGTAGAATCTTTACAGGTTGTTTAGCAATTAGGCACACACAAAATGAGAAGCACAAACCATGTTGTGACCCTTTTTTGTTGTTAATAGTAGCTGATTAATATGAATATGTTTGCCTTGTGCTAGTATTCAATTGTTTAGTGCGAATTCTTTTATTTCAAACACGCAACAGGCCACCTTCAGGCTCATGTGTCCCTTCTGGAGCTATGAAAGGATTAGAAGTGATTAGAAAGTAGCTACTACTAGTAAATAAGTTTACCTGAAATGCACAAGAGTATGAGAATAGAATTAATCCAGAATTCCCAAAGTACAGTATGATCATGGTGAAATTGCTCAAACAATTCCCTTCAGCATTTCATAAGTTCTTAAAATTGTTAATGGTTCCATCTTCTTTCTCACAAATGATACTTGTGTGTATGTAGTTGTCTATAGCATTTTTATGAGACCAACTGTCATACTATCTGGACATTGACAACTAGTATTAAGAACAAAAAAGGCATTTTTTTTTATGTCTTTACTTTCAAAGTTAGATTTTTTTTTAAAAAATACTGCTCACTTCACTTATTTACTATTATAGTAGATGAAAAATGATGGTGGTGTTTTTCTTAATTTTACATGGTTTTTTTCTAGATTGGGTCCTCATCATTCAGCAAATAGCTAACTCAAACTCCACAAAAGTTGGTTAGCACCACCCCCTGCTAGCAATAGCAGTGAAAGACAACATTGCTTATATATTGAATAAGCCAATTAAATAGCATGGTTTTTTTATTTATAAATAAATAGAAGTCAGGTTCTTCTCTTTTTTCTCATATTAGGTTAACGAACAGAAAACTCTGAAAAATCTTTCACATTTGGCAATGGTAAGAAAGCAGAACTAATTGAGTGTTCTGAGGCAGCTGGCAAGACCCAAATAATTTTTGTCACTAGGGCCCTCTCCTTGAAGTCTGTGGGAGTTTTGCTGTTGCCTTAAATCAACTCTGAAATGGACTAAAGTAATACTTGTTTTCATTAGCTAGCCCAGAATTTTTAAACGCAATCATTTATTTCTAAGTTTTGGCTGTGTGTATGAAGTACTCTCTCATTTACTAAACTATATATAGCCGTTCTGTCGTAGACCTTAGAGTGCCTCCCATCCTCCCAGTGTCAGGCGTGAAGTATACCATCCCTAGGATGGGGTTCAGCAGTTTGCCTAGTCTTAGACTAAGACTTGGACTACAGCTTGTTCAGTTATTGACATGACTACTGTAGATTATCCAATGATGGCTGGTACCTGCAGGCTCTTTACTCTAGGAGCATGACAGCACACATTTGCAGTGATAAAAAAAATAGCCCCTTCAGAACCAAGAATCATTTGTTTGTTGGTCAAAGGTAAGAAGCAGGTAGAACACAAATAAAACAAATGCATATTCACATAGGTCTGCCTTTCACTGCTAAGGGTATGTTTACATTTACTGTGAGATGGACCCTGAATGGGTCAATCTTCCAGAGATTGATTTCGGGCATCTGGTAAAGACATCAAATTGATCTCTTTGGGGTCTGCAGTTGACCCCCATACTCCTCTTCTTGTGAGGCGGAAAGGAGATGGACAGGAGAAATGCTCCTGTCGACCTTCCTCTGGTTGGACAGACCTTACAGTTGACTGCAGATAACGTAGTTTCTAACTGCGCAATTGCTGTAGCTAGAATTGCATATCTGCAGTTGACTGTAAAGTCTAGTGTAGACCAAGCCTAACTCTCTCCAGCTATCTCCATCTGTGCCCCCCGGAAGTGGCGTATAATGCAGAAGCATTCTCCCTGTCTGTCTCAGGCTGTGAGCCATTTCACTAACACATTCTGGACAGCACCTTCAGGCTCTTCTGACCCTCATCCCTTTTTGTGTCCTCTTTTAGAGGTTTCAGGTCTCCTTTGGATCCTAATCTTAAGCCAAGTGCACAGGACGAAGTTTTGTCAGCATAGCTGTCTGTCAGGAATGTGGAAGAAACCCCCTAGCCAGCATAGTTATGTGGACAAAACTCCCACTGTACACACAGCTATTCTGACACAAGTGCTTCTGTTTGGCTGAGCTAATGACTTTCAGGGAAATGGTGTTACTGTGCTGATAGAAAAGCTCCTTTGAGGTACTGAGCTGCATCTGTTAGGTGGACTGCCCATATAGCTTTGTGGTGTAGCCAAGGCCGTAGCCTTGAGAAAAGTAAAACAATGTAGTCTGACTGGAACCAGTGGAGTGCTCTCCTTCCTTGAGCACCAAGCCTTTGTTTTCATAATGCCTTTTGAAATGGTGGACCCAAATCCTGTTCGGCTCTAGAACAAGATTTTATGCTGCCTCCTTTTGATTCAACTGTATGCGTTCAGACAGGCAGTAGCACAGAACTGAACAGGGAAACAGTCACCCCGTAACTGCATTGAAGAATAAACGTTCTTCCCTTCATCACATTCATGCAATAAAAACAATTTCTGCTTCAGCTTTTAAAATTAACAGCCTTGGAGCGCTGACTGAATACAGTTGCATATTCTGGGAAACCCACATTCCCACTATTACTTAATGTTCAACTCATATTTCTAATACACATGTAGTCATTATCATCAGTGTTTTTCCTTTACCCTCCAGCTGCCTAGAGACTAACAACCCAGCAGGACATGGGTGTGTCCCCCTTAAACTTGCACTTCAGCGCTAAAAGTAGCAGTGTCGGCATCTGGGCTTAGGCTCTAGCCTTGAGGGCCTATACTTCATCCTGAACCCAAGCATCTACCGTTATCTTTAGTGCCAGAGCACACACCTAAGTCTGCAGACCCAGTCTCTGATACTTGCTGCTGTTTGCTGTGCAGGCATCCCTTAAAAAGGACTGTTAGTGTGACTGGATAATTTTTTTGGACTGACTTAATGGAGGAGTCTGACAGAAATCATCCAGTTTAATGCTGGGGGGTGGGGGAGTACCTAGCGCTGTTACCTATGAGGTCACTGGAATTGTGGTTTGAGGTTTTGTAGCACTGAAAGGTATAGGAGTCTGATTTCCAGTGATAACTCAATGACAAAACACCAATGGTTATTCTCCGCCCCCCCATTTTAAAAGAATAATTCCTGGTGGGGGGGCAAGAGGGGAAGAAATCACAATTTTTAAAAATTAAAATTTTAATTCAAATCTGAAGAGGTGCCTGAACTGAAACTTTGAACCTGAGGGCATCAGTAGTGAAGGATTTAAATTTTAGGAGCTGAACTTGCCCCTACAAATGGGGATTTGTAGGTGGGGTACGGGGACCCAAAGTTAGAAAGAACTCTGCAGAGGTCTGGAAGTATACCTCCTAAAGTTATTGTTGAGGTATAATGTGCTTCCCAGTGCTCTCCAGTGGGACTGTGCCTGTGGCGGCACAATGAGGGCCTTTACAAATAGCCTGGTCTTCTGTTGAGCCTGTGAATTCTGGTTCTAAAACTTCTTTTAATCTCAGCCAGCATGTTGTACCTTGAACTGTCTGGCCCGTGTGAAGATCAAAAACAGGTTGCACCTCCCTCGTCTGGACCTCAGTGATCCTGAACAAGGGATTTGGCTGGACCAGGGAATGTGAATGCCCCTGGCTTCCCCTGCTGGTCTGTTGCAGCTGGCTCCATGTGGGGCTCTCTGGCCCCAGTTCTATGCCAGCAGCTGTCTGGGGATGCTGGCCTCTGGCCCTGCCCCCCTGTGAACCTGCCAGGGGATGCCACCTCTGGGCCTGCTGCCTCCCGCATGGCTGCTGGTAGGCCAGCTTGGGTGCCTTCCTGCTCTGGTCCAGGAATATCCCTCATCCTGCTGGATGAAGAAGGTTTCCAGATGAGAAAATGTGCTGCTTCAGAGGTGTAACCTGTGCTGTAGTTCTCAAGGAACTTTTGCCTCAAACATGAGGGTAGGAGGGCTTTAAAAATCAGATGGGTAGTATAGCCTGGGAACAAGTAGAATGAAGAAGGTCCATGCTGTAACACGCTGGCCCATAGACAGTCTTAATGGCACTGAAAAAACCACATGTGTTGTGGATGTCTGAGAGATGTTGGAGTTCTTTCACTTTCTCAGTCCACCATTTAATTCGTGTTTTCTGTTTTTGTTGTACTTTCATCCTCATCTTGGCGTGGGCTTCTCTTTCAGTATTACAGTTTGTCATTCTGCTAAGCCAGAAAAGCCATTCTCTTCTCATTGATGAGTTGCTTGATGTCAGCATCATTCTCAACAAACCAGTCCTGATGTTTTCTGGTTTGGTAGCCTGTTTACGCCACACAGGCATTGATTACTGCTTTCAGCTGACTCCATTTTTTCTTGATTTCTTCTGGCAATTCTGGTGGAAGCTTTTAGTCTAAGACTGCTTGGAAGTAGTCATTCTTAATGGAGTCCTTCAGCTCTTGAAACTGCAGCTTATGCCTGACCACCTTTTGCAGCTTCCATTTGGGGGTGACCTTAATTTTCACTTGAGGATTGAATGAGGCAATGATCAGTCCGGCAATCAATGGCACTTGTCATTGCTCTTGTAAGAAGTACATCACTGATTTTGGGCACAAACTATGACATAATCAAGAAGATGCCCTTGCTTTGACTGTGGATCTCTCCAAGATGTTTTGAACTTGTCCTTTGTTGGAAAGGGTGCTCATGATATGTTCATGTTCAGCCTACTTTGTCAAGAGCAGATTTCCATTTGATTTACTTTTGCTGACTTTTTTTTTTCCTGATTGTTCCTTTCTACAGGACTGAGTCTTGTCCAACACGTGCATTGAAATCCCCCAGAAGGATGATGTTATATTTGTGAGGGGGTCTCCAGTAAAAGGGTTTCCAGCTGAGAGTAGAACTCTTCATATCGTCATTGGCATCCAGTGTTGATGCATAGGCACTCAACAGTAGTTGCCTGTTGGTTCTTAGTTAGCCTCATTTGGTTCCTTGTTGCCAACCAGTACTTCAGAGAGGCAGGCACCTTATGAGATTGATCTTTATAGCAAACCCCAACTCAAAGCAGTCGAGATTCTTCCAAAGGTTGTTCCCTTTCAGAAGTAGGTATGTCTGCCTTCTTCTCCCTCCACCTGTCCATCAGCTCTTCTAGTTTTCAGACGAGGCACAATATTGATGTTAATCCAGTTCAGTTCACAAGCAGTGATGGCTGTGTGTGGCTCTGGTTGGTTGCTGTCTGAGTTGTCCACGTGGTACATACATCCCAAGTTCCAAAGGTAAAAATTTTTACATTTTCGGCCACTCAGATGATGATTTTGCTGGATGCAGCTATCCGGCCAAGAGGAACAGAGGCAAGACTATTTTTAGGGCACCTCTTCTAACCCGCTCCCCGTGTGGGATGAGCAGAGTGGGTCCTAGAAATGACTTCAGTCGTTTGTCAGATGCCAGAATTCTCTGTGCCTCAGTCCTTCAGCAGGACGACTGAATCACACACGCATTGCCTCTGCGCGCTGGTCTGTGACTAGGAATCTCTGGATCTTACTGTCCTGTTCTCATTGCCGCTCACTGATCACCACCAGACTTTTGGCTTGTACAAGTGGTGTTTTCCCAAACCTGGACAGTGCCTCTGTGGGACTTTTTTTTTTTTTTTTTTTTACAGTGGGGAGACTGGTGCACAGCAGTCACCACACTGTCCTTGACGGACAGAGCTTCAAAATAATGGCATGGACATCATGATTGGAAATCCTCTGTCAGCTGGAGACTTCATCTACCTTCACAGTCGTCATAACATTAGTCAACAGTTTCACCTCTATACAGTTATGCCATTGAGGACTTCTTGAATCACACTTTGTCCAGAACCTCTCCCTTGACTGCTCTGCCATGGGTGGCCCTAAGGGAGTATGTGACTTCAAGCAACATTGTTGTCAGGGTCACTGAGAAACGTGTCTCTCCACCACTTCAAGGTGGTGATTCCTGGAGAGGTGTATTTTTTGTTGTCCTTTGTCTCTAGCCAGTTTCAGCTCACTTTGTGCCTTGACCTTCTTAATTTTGCCCTTACACACTTGTGTGTGTTTGTTTATAGTCAGCCTGTGTAATCTGACCCAATTTCTACCATTTGGTGCTATCTGGGCTGGCCTGCTTTAGAAATGGAAGAATCCTGCACAAATAGGCAAGTTTTTTTCTTCAGAGCAACTTAAGTTGTGAATGGATTCCTTAGTAATGTTCAGTTGTTGCTGTAGTCAGGGGATCATCATCTGTCTCCCCAGCCTTGGCAACATTACAGGGGCATATTTTTCACATGGACAAACTTTTCTTAAATAATGTATGAGGCTTTTCTTCCACATCTGGCATGAATGCTTTCTTCACCTAACATATATTGGGAGGAAATGCCTATGCTGTATTGACGTTTGTCTTTCCTTGGTTCCTCTGATCCTATCTCAGGTTAATTTTGGAGTTGGATAGGGTTTCATTCTCATTTGCTTTGTTTTTCAGAGGAGCTTTCATCAGAACTTCCATCTTAAAATAACCAATAGCATTTAGGCTGTTTTTTCTGGTGGAAACAAGTCTATTCTGGTACCACTGTGGTCAGAAATTTAAGTGTCGATAAAGCTTAACGAGTTTAAATAGCTCTGGCTTCAGTGGGAGTTTCGAATGCAGGGTAATGGCAGAATATGGCCAACTAATTAAGGTATTAGTTGCTTATGAAAGATTTGAAGGGCATAATGAAACTTGTGATGCACATTAAAATGCTGCTGTGTCCTTTTCAGAGGATTTGAGTGAGACTCTTGAACTTGTAATAGATGTAGATTTTGGCACAAGCCACGCTTGATTTGTGAGTATTCAAGTTCTTTAGCCATTACAGGTGAGTGGGGAGATGTCTTCAGTGATTGCAAGAGCAAAGCCAAATTTGTTCATGAGGGAAGAAAAAAAATTGAAGTACCATTTTATGGGTATAACTTTACCAGAGAAGGTGGGAATTTGTCCAAAGAGGTACCAAATGATACCCATGTGCCCTGTTTGTTCAAGAAAGTAATTCTGCTTGAAGTCAACAGCACTGCACATGTAAGGAGAGCAAGCATGATTTAACTGATAATTAAGCATGACAGAACTCAATTTTTGTTTTAAATTTTAGCAGATAGTTGTTTTTATTTTAAACTTGTTTTATTTAAACTTTCAGTTGTAGGAAAGCACAGATGAAGTCAGACACTTATTTAATAACTATAGACACTGAGATTCAAAAAGTTAAAACAAATTATCAACATCAAATGTCCAAATATAAAAAAGTAAACATCCTTAAATCAAACTCAGTTTTCAAGAAGCATTTGTTTGCCTTTGCCCATCTAAATTTTGGTTATCAGTGGAAAAACTTTCGTATGTTTGTGTGTAGGGTGAAATTGACATTTGCCAATAAAAATCTGTTCCGAAGCCTACTAATATACAGTAATGCCTCACTTAATATTGTTTTATGTTGCTTATCTATTAGTGCACATACTCATTTAGAATTGTGTAGTGCTCCCTTATAATGTCATTTGGCTGGCTGCTTTGTCCACTACTTTCAGGATTTTTTGGAAAAGCAGCCTGTCCTTGTGGGGGTTTGGGACTAGGGTGGACTACCAGCTCCCATCAGATCCCATAAGTTCCCCGTAAGATACACGGCTGGGCAGTTGCAGCTCACTTTAAATGAGGTCAGTGTGCTTAATGGGGCAGTGCACATCTTTGCCCCTCTAGCACATCCACAAAGTAAGTTAATCTGTCTCTTACCCCCACCCTTTGCACGATGCAGCCATGTACAGTAAACCCTCCAAGCGCAAGCTGAAGTTGCGCTTGAACTCGCATTAACGAGAGTTAAGTTCATGTCAAAACTGCGCCCCCCCCTCCAGCCCCTGGCTCCCCCAGCTAGGAGAGCCTAGCAGGCACGTAGCTGCTTGCAGCACCATTTCTCCCTCAAACAACTCCACAAACCTCTGCCTGGCACTGGGCTCCCCAGCTGAGAGAAAACATGCCACAAGCAACTGTGTGCCCCCTAGTGGGAGAAGCCAGGGGCTGCATGGTTGCCCCCCACCCACTTCCTCAACTGGGGGGAGCTGGCAGCTGGGACATTTTTCCCAGCCAGGGAAAGCAGGCAGTGGGAATGGTGGTGGAGTGCTGCTGTCCCCTCTGGCTGGGGGAATTCCAGGAATCTCCCCAACCCTCCCCCTGCTCCCAATTTACATGAACTTTGAGGATGCAAACTCTGTGTAAATTGAGGTATTACTGTATGCACCATCCAAAGGAAAGCATGGCACCCTGCAGCAGGACAGTGTGGGTTCATCATCATGTTCAGCTTCTGCAAGGAAGCATTTGCAGCCACTGCTGTGCATCTGTTTGGTTTCCTCCCTCTTGCCTCAGTCCATGCTGCCTCTCTAGAATGTAAGTTTACATTAACAATGTGTTAAGCCTTAAGGCCTCAGCCAAGTGCTCGCTCATCATTTAGTAGCAAAATGTTCCCTGGGAAATGTTCCACTCTCCAATTCTATCACCTAAACCAAGCTTAGCAGTTGTTATTGCTGTTTACAGTATTAAATGGTTTAAAACTTCTACTATATACATTTATACTGCCTTTTATCTGCTGGGAAAAAAAAATTCCCTGGAACCTAACTCCCAGTCTCCCCACCATTTATATTAATTCTTATGGGGCAATTGTATTTGCTTAACATTATTTCACTTAAAGTAGCATTTTTTGGAAACATAACTAAAACATTAAGCGAGGTGGTGTTTGTGTTAATGACGTAATTTCAATAACTTAGTTGTACTTGGGTGAGAATGCTTTGTGTCGTAACTAATTTGAATTCCTTCTGAAGTAGCTTCCTTGTGTATTTAATATGCAGTGCCCAATCATGCAAATCCTCACTCATGCACATAGTCCTGCTGACTTTGTTAGGTCTACATGTATGGGTGTGGATCATTCAACTGAGTAGTTAGAGGATTGGATTGGATGTTCACTTTACAAACTCGTCAGGACAAAGAATATATCTTAACTATGTTCTGTACGATGCCATGAAAATTTATAGCTCCACATAAATGTGTTACACTGAGGACATGAGTAGCATTGTATCTAGGGCAAAGGCAAGTTAGAACTCAAAGAATGACTATATTGATTTTTATTTGCTGTAGCAAAAGGTAGTTCTGTTAAATGACATATCAAACCTTTCGAGAACAATCTCTTGTTGCTCTGCTTCTTGTAAAGCTCTGGCGTACTCTGACAATGTTTAAGGTAAAAGGCATTTTTAAACACTTGAATTGCATAATGCTGAGTTGTTTTCTTTTTGTTTAATAGGGATCAATGAATGGGCTGATGATCACTTCCAGCTCCAGATGACTTACAGTTTAGTTCAGAAAGGTATGTGTGTATCTGTTAAACACTCTGTAACACTGATGAAGTGTAGCAGGAATGAAAACATGCCATTTTAACACTTGCTTACCTTGGCATCTACACTTGCAGGTGATCTGTAACTTGGCTGGTAGGTAATGTGATTTATTCTTGAACTAGAATTGCTTTAGTGCAATTAGCAGGTAAAATATCAATCATTACCTTAGCACTTTGTGGCCACAATGTGTTAACTTGGCCACAGGTTTTGAGTCTCTTGACTGCACAGGATATGCCAACACAAATCTAGATCCCAAGCACAATCATGGTGTATACCAATTATTGCATACATCAGACTTGTCTTGGAGTCAGTTGATAAGCCACATTTCTATATCTCTAGTCCTGTACAGAAGTGTATGGGGTAAAATCTCTGAGAATAATGGAGGTTTCACCTCTTAAGTACTGCTAGGTCTGTGAATGGGCTTGTCTCAAATGGTGACATTAACTTAATCTGCCCATTGAGTTTTGTAAATGACCTGTTTATAAGAAACAAAGGGAGCTGCATGCATTGGTGTTGGAAGGGGAAAGAATCTTTCAGACAGTTGTGTTAAGGAGCCAAATCTGAGAGAGAAAAGAACGTAGAGGATATTACCTGATTGCAGTAACTTGTTCTCAGAATCATTTTTGCTATTTATTATAGTCCTGCCTGGGAGCCCTCATTAAGCTAAGTGCTCTACAAAGACAGAACAAAAAGATCATCCCCAAGAGCTTACAGTTTTAACTAAATTTGCACACTAAGAAATATTAATTAAAATTGGCTTGAATATGAAAATTGACCAGTGAGATTCAAAGCTGAAGGTCAATAACCAAAGGGAGGTGACAAGTGATTTCATGTCAGATACAAGATGTGATACCCCATTAGATGACATGGCAATGTCTGGGATCATTTAATAACAGAGAGAAAGCCATGCTTGTCTATATACTATCAAAACAAACAAGCAGTAAAGTAGCAACAATGCCCAGATGCTTTGTATATTGGACAGGCTTCAAACTGTCTTAGACAAAGAGTTAATAGGCACAAAACAGACATAAAAACACTCCTGATCCACAAATGGGTCAGCCTACATTTTAATGGAGTGGGCCATTCTGTTAACAACTTAAGTTTGCGTCTTGCTGAAGAGGAATTTTCACAACAGATTGGAAAGAGAGGCTGCTGAACTCTCCTTTTTATAGTAACAGAGAGGAAGTCATGCTAGTCTACACACTATCAAAACAAAAAACAGTTAAGTAGCACTTTAAAGACTAAAAAAATAATTTATTAGGTGGTGAGCTTTCATGGGACAGACCCACTTCTTCAGACCATAGCCGGACCAGAACAGACTCAATATTTAAGGCACAGAGAACCAAAAACAGTAAGCAAGGAGGACAAATCAGAAAAAGATAATCAAGGTGAGCAAATCAGAGTGTGGAGGGGTGGGGGGGGAGGTCAAGAATTAGATTAAGCCAAGTATGCAGACGAGCCCCTATAGTGACTCAGAAAGTTCCCGTCCTGGTGTAAACTATGTTTTAACACATGGTTTAAACCGGGACGGGAACTTTCTGAGTCACTATAGGGACTCGTCTGCATACTTGGCTTAATCTAATTCTTGACCTCCCCCCCCCCACCCCTCCACACTCTGATTTGCTCACCTTGATTATCTTTTGTCCTCCTTGCTTACTGTTTTTGGTTCTCTGTGCCTTAAATATTGAGTCTGTTCTGGTCCGGCTATCGTCTGAAGAAGTGGGTCTGTCCCATGAAAGCTCACCACCTAATAAATTATTTTTTAAAGTGCTACTTTATCTCTTTTTTTTTTGTTTTGATGGGATCATTTAACATTTCTTTAGTAATCTGGAAGAAGGGATAAACAGCATGTTGTTGAATATCCACTGATGATACTAACTAGGAAAATAGTCCCCTATTGATAAGAAAAGAGATAATACAGAAGGACCTAGATAAATTAGGCACATGGATGAAAATTACACAATTAGAATCAACTTGAAAAAATCCAAATTAATATCAGAAGTATAGCAATGTGAAATATGTACCTACCCATTGGAGGGGGAGAAACTTGTAAAAGAGCAGTGTTGAAAGATTACACGTGCATGCGCACACATGTATGGCTGAGACTGCATGGCAAATCAGACATGAATAAGTAGTGAGGGATGTCAGCAGCAAAGGTCAGTGCAATTTTGGGCTGCCCTCAGAGCGGGAAGGATGTCATTTTAATATGAAATATCTACTACCAGCTGCTTTTGAAGACTGATTTAAGTGAGAGGCTGAAAGAAACCCTACAGTAAAAATTTTGAGTCGTCATTACACAGTTTAACTGATGACTGAAGTCACCTAAAAATCAGAATTTAGCAAGTACGGGGAAACAAATAGTATTTATGATATCAGACTTGTTGTCTGTCTCTTAGATGTCGTCTGTCTCTGAAAATGGAGATGCTCCCACTGGAAAGCAAAATGAGGAGAAAACATATAAAAAGGTAAATGTGATTAGTAACCTTCCTTTTGTTCAGTGATTTTTTTTCACAGCTTAGTGCAGTATATTGATTCCACTGCTTTGTATTTTTTAGTCGCTAAATTAGTGGTGGCCAATCTGAAGCCCGAGGGCCGCATGCAGTGGGTTCAGTGTGTGGACCATGTGACATTTTGTTTACTGCTGCCCATGTGCGGGGTTGCCAGATTCCACTGGCTTCTATCCACATAGCTTTTCTTCTGCCAATGTTACTAAAGTGACACACTTGAAACAAGGGCATATGAAGTGAGGTTGGTGCTGATTGTGCACAAAACTGACAATGTGTTCGCTCCCTCTTCATCCAGTCAAAATGCTGGTACGGTTCAATGGTCAGATCCCACAAATTCTAGATATGCAATTGCAGCTAGGAAAACTACCCTATCCCACTACACCAGCAGTTCCCAACCTTACCAAGACAGGGACCCATTTTGACAATTCAGGAAGACTTGGTGACCCAAGACGATTCACAAACTGGGGAAGAGGGGAAGGCAGCCATAACTAGCTAATTTTGCACCTGAGGCAAGAATATAAAATTGTGCCCCCTCATGTTTAAATATTCATAATAGTTATTTCATAGAAAAGGGGAAAATTATTCATAAAAGAACACTACATTTACTATGGTTTACCAGACTTGTGGTGGAAAGGCACTCATCCCCAAAGTGCTTCCCCTGGCTTTAACCCCGCAATCAGGGGCTAAGGGAGTCACGTTCAGGGGCTGCAGGGGGCTAGGGAAGTCACACTCCAGGGCAAGGGAGTCACACTCGGGGGCTAGGAGTCAATCAGGCTAGGAGGGTCACACTCGGGGGCTGCAGGGGCTATGGGAGTCACACTTGGAGGCTAGGAGTTGCTCACAGGTTGGGGGAGCTGGGGAGGCACATAAACCCACAAGACTGGAAGTTGGTGGGGCATGGAGCTCCAGCCGTCAACGCCAGCCGCCTGGGTGCAGGGGACTCCCCAACCCCCACAACTGGAAGCTGGCTGGAGCCAGGGGGACCCTCCATCCACTGTGGCTGGAAGTCAGTTGGGGCAGAGACCTGGCTGGCAGCACCATCTGTGGGAACCCTGGACAGGGTTGTGAGGGGGATCCCTCCAGTTGGAAGCCAGCTGGGGCAGACCATGGGAACTCCAGATGAGGGGGATCCCCAACACCAGTAGCTGGAAGCCAGCTGGGGCAGAGCCAGCCCTACAGCCAGTAGTGCCAGCCGCAGACCCCATCTCCTGCACAGGCTGGAAGCCAGGGAGCTGATCAGCTTTGCTGTGTCTCCAACCTCAGACTCAGGCCCCCACCTTACCTGAGCTGGGCGCTGCTCCTCAATATGTACTTCTCTGCCCTGCAGCTGAAGTGCTTCTCAAATTAGCTGTCAGGCAGTTAAGACAGTCAATTGTTAATCAAATTAATTAAGAAGTTGAGAACCACTTTAGGGGTGTGAATTGCTTCTTAATAGCCACCTATGGAGCTGCCCAGCCCAGCCAGTGACCCTTTTGAAATGTAATTTGCAGCCCATGTTTGGATCTTGACCCATAGGTTGGGGAAACCCTGCACTAGATCACCTTGGTTTCAATAATCTTGCAGCCCATTGAGATGGAGGGCCACTCATGTGCCCCACTTACTAGCTCAGGTTGCATATTGCTGCTCTAGAATGTATTTCCTGGGACAGCTCTCTGGTATTGTGCATGAAAGTTTAATACTTTTATTCCTTATGTGGAGCTTTCAAAGTAGAAGAAAACAAATCTTCTCTCTCATCTTTGCACTTCCTGCCTGTCAAATGTTCATCAGAATAAGCCTTTGGGTACTACTCATTTTGGAGTCCTTTCTCTTCTGTAACATTATACCAGGAGAGATGATGATGAGTAGTCACACTGGTTAACTTTTCTTTTTTTAAATACATACCTTGCTATAGCCTGGGTAGTACTTAAGTGCTAGCAACAGAGAGATATCTCTGTTGCTAAAAACGCTATTGTCAGAGAATCTAGTACAGTAAGTTCTTAAATGCCTCAAATATTTGTTAGTGTCTCTTGACTACAAATTAACCTTCCTTAATATTTTGCCAAAGGCATGGTTTTTGTTTTGTATGGGTCTTTAGGTAATTGTTAAATACCTTAATGCCCTTAATTCTTTCTTATAATAACTATAGAGATATCCACAGCATTTGTAGCAACATATAGTAGCATTCTTGCCGCTGCTGCTTGCTTTTCATTTTCTGTTACCTAAATGAGAGTGTAAATGATAGTACTCACAGTAAGTCTTTTCAAGTTAAAAATTAAATACAAGTATAATGCAGGGAAAAATCAATATATTTAAAGAGAACAAATTCTTGTCTGTTGGAGTCTGTTCTCTCCTTTTGGTTACTGGTACTGCTGTGTGCAGCAGGGACATTTCCTTTTGTTACGTGTTTGTACAGCACATGGTACAGCTGACCTGTGGCCTGTAAGAGTTCTTGCAATATCAATAGTAAATGATCAGTTTTGCTATAATTCCCATAAAGTCTAGGAGGCATTAAACATTCCATTCTAATTCTTGCTTTCCTGGGCAGCAAGGCTTCACAGCATGTGGGTGGCTTAAAATTCCAGACCCTTTTCTTTCCTCAGAGCAATAGGCAGTAAAATTTTTTTGAACTGGGTTTATCGATGTGACTTTGTTTGTGTCTGCCTTCCTTGGGGATTGAACAGTGGTGGGTGTTTTGAGGCAGGGGTGCAACAGAAAAAGGCTGGGCTCTCTGTTTCAGTAAGCTAAAAAAAATTCATTACTTTCTATTTATGTGCAATAGAAATGTTCTGTAGGTACAGACAGAATACTTGAGTTTTATGCAATTAGTGCTTATTCCCTTCTTCCATGAGGAGCTTAATCTCTAGTGGCAACAACTCACTTTTTTGTAGTGGCATTCTTTCTGGGCTCAGGCCCATAGCTTAGAGGCTCCCAATCTTTCCCTGTCCCCAAATCGGTCACAGTTTCTTATTGCATCCATAGTCCCACAATGCTCGGTGGCTATCTCTTCAAGTTTTGCTAATTTATGATGACAGGAAATGTGCCTAGAGATTGACAGGTGTATATTTTAAACTATTTTTTAAAATGTATATGTACAGTATCAGATTAATCCACTGTAGTTGGCAAGTCAACTATACTATCCTAGTGCAAAATCGCATAAGTCATGTCTCAAATCTCCAAAGGAGCTGTAGAGCTCAAAGGTGGTGGTGGGACATCAGCAGATGGGCTTTTTTAAGGAAGAACCAAGGGCTGACTTAAGTTGTAAATATGTTCTTACCAAGGAACAGTACAGAGATGGACAAGTTTGGTTTTTGGTTTTTGTTTTGGTTAGAACCTTTTACATAGCACATTACTGGTTGGATCTCCCTGGTCCGGAATGCTTGACATCTGACCGGTCCCACATGAGGGCATGTGTCAGACCATGGGAGACTTAATGCTGGGCTCCTGGCTCTCTGGCCTAGCTGCGTTCCTGACTGCCCCTTACAGCTGGCTCATGCTCCTAGACCCCAGGGCTCTTGAGTCCAATAACATCTATAGTTCTGTTGGGCCACAGATGTTGCCAAACCAGAGAGTTCCTACCTGTAGTTTTATTCTGCGGAAAGTTCTTCATATTAGTTTAAGGGATGTGTTGTCAGAGTGTTTGAGGTTTTAGTTTCGTAACTTCCTGGGATTGGGGGTCAGAATCCTCTGTTTTGAGCTGTTGATAGTTAGTTTGTGGGGTTTTTTCCCCCCTTAATCTTATCAGCAGGCTAGATTTGCTCCCAGTTGCCCATTAACAAGAGTAAGTCTGCCTAGGGCTAGCACAGGAGTGCAAGCTGCTTGCAATCCCTGTTCCTTCACAGGCCCAGAGCTGGTAGCACAACTTCAAAAGTGGGTAGTTCTGGCCCAGAGACTGGCTAACTGAATGTTTCTCATAGATCCTATTTGGCTGGGCTCCTGTACAGCCTTATCAGGCTTTTAAAGCTGTTCTGATAGACATCCCCACCCCACATAACAGGACTATCACTCTATGTTCTTAAGTGCCTTCCTGAGTCTGGACCTGAAATAGCTTTATAGCAGATGAACTCCTAGCAGATAAATGCCACAACTACCTTTAAAGGTTAAGTAATATTTACATGACAAAAATCAAACCAAATCGTTAGGCCCTTATTACATTCTGGTACAACTCTACTGAAGTTAATGGAGTTGTACCTGCTTTACACAAAGACAGAATTTGGTGCTTATAATTTTGCTTTTCGGAATTTTAAGACACAGAAAGGAGGCTTGTGCCTTGGATGATGCGTTTTGAATTTTAATAGCTTATTTCACAGAGTAAAAGTCTGTGATTACAATGTTTGCAGAAATTTAGTTATAAAGTACATAAAAAAGGAATATGGTGCATGGAAAATTTCTACTTGTGATGGAAAATCCAGTGGCCCAGAAGATAAAGTAAATGACCCATATCGATATATTCCATGTGCCATGTCCAGGGAGAAATAGATTTTAATAAACTTCTGTATTTTCTTAAGTAATACATTACTGTTTTTTTAAATTATAAATTCCTTAATGAGCAGTAATACAGTATTAATGGCTTCTCTTATTGGGTAGCTATGGAAAAGAATCACCAAATAAACATAGAAACTGAAGTACATAATAACCACACAAAAGCAGTCAGTTATGTCCTGAAAATGTAAACAAATATGTTTGAATTAGTGATTGGCTGAATAAGAACATCTTGTAGGTGCTAAAATTTTATTGTTTTGGTTTTGAGTGCAGCTGTAGTTTAAGAAAAACAAAACTATATTTGTAAACTGCACTTTGCCAATAGCAATAGCACTAAAGAACTTGTATGATGTGAACTGAAAAGTACTATTACCTTATGTTTACAATGCAAATAATTGTAATAAAGTGAGCACTGTACACATGTTTTGTTCTAACAAAGAAATAGATTTGAAAATGTAGAAAACATCTAAAAATGTAAATTGGTATCAGTGTTTAAAGCTGTGATTAATTTTGACTAGTTTTTAAATCTCCTAATTAAATTTATTTTTTGCTTGACAGCCTGTTCATATTGAAGTTATTTGCCACACAATTTTAATCTCTAGGACCTATTAACCTTTCCTAGAATTTATAATTTCTTAATTGGTTTTGGCAAGTTGATAGATTCCTTGTATAACCTGAGAAGTTTTTGGAATCTCTCTAATCAAATAATTTGGCTAACGAAATACAGGAACTTCACCGATACATCACAAAATCGGATAACTTTTTTGTTCGAGATCCCAAACTGTAGGCGGATATGGCCAATGGCTTCTGTCAGCGAAATGGCATGATTTTAAGGAAAATAAAAGCTTCAGATCCACCATTTGGGGTCTGAATGTTCTGTGAGCCAAATAGCCATGAAATGTTTATCAGAAGAGCTTAGGATAGGAACATGCCTGCCAGCTCAGGCAGGTAGACACATGCAAGCTCTTCTCAAGTTATGGCACTGGACATAGAAGTATGGCTGTTGCAGCATGAGCACAGACTACCCACCTGGGAACTGACCCAGTGAGTGGGTAGACTTTGACTCAGGTGGCTAACCCATGCTGCTGTCTATGCCACAGTGTCCACAGTTTGAGGAAAACAGCGTGCCCAGGTCTGGAGGCATGATCTCAGCTGTACTGTAGGCACATCCCTCCACCACAGAATGTTGGAGATTAGAACTTCTGCTGGATGCCTCATGCAGCCTTCTGAGTGCCTGAGATCCTCACGTGCCTGAATCATCCTCTGAAGTTTAGTCTCTGCTGATTTGTGTCTCAGGATGCTACAACCTCTGCGGTGGCTGTCCATGCAAATTACCACAGGGAATAGAGGAAGCTGCAGGCCCTTATTAGGGCATGGGACTTCTGCATGTTATCAGCCACAGATCAGCTCTCAAATCTGCAGGAGTCTCCTGTTTGCTGCTATGATGAGATGGCTAGGAAATCCACTGGCCCATGCTGGCATATGTATCCTAATAAAGGGAAGGCGGAAGTCCAAAGCAAATGTGGAAAGCATTTATGGTCTCTTCTGGAAGCTGTAATAAGATTCCTATCATCTAGTTTATGTATTTACTGACCACCTTTGCCCTAAAATCAGACTTTGCACCTCAGCTTTTTCTTCAATTGCATCTGCTTTGCATTTGATAATGCTGTAAATGACTGAGTCAGTGTTGCATTTAACAGAGGGGCTGGGTTCCTAGTGGCTGCAATTTAGTCTTCCTTTCCCAGCATGGTTCACTTCACCTCTTGTGGGGGGAATGCACTCAGCTGAAGGAAACTGAGTGAATGCCTTTAACTTCCAATGTGGATGCTATACAAGCCGTGCTGTGGGAGTCTGCAGTGTGAATATACTGAATTGCCACAGCCTTTACTACCTCCTGTCTCATGCTATCAGTCCCTTCCCCATCCACCCACCACACATCTGGTGCTGTTCTGGTCACCTGCAGGGCCCCTAGCGGAGAGGGGATACAGAGGTGAACATAAGAATGGCCATACTGGGTCAGACCAAAGGTCCATCAAGCCCAGCATCCCATCTACCGACGGTGGCCAATGCCAGGTGCCCCAGAGAAGGAGAACAGAAGACAAGTGATTTATCTCCTGCCATCCATCTCCTGCCCTTGTTATGAAGGCTAGGGCACCATACTTTATCCCTGGCTAATAGCCATTTATGGACCTGACCTGCAAAAATTTATCAAGCTTTTTTTTAAACCCTAATAGAGTCCTGGCCTTCACAGCCTCCTCGGGCAAGGAGTTCCACAGGTTGACTGTGCGCTGTGTGAAGAAAAATTTCCTTTTATTAGTTTTGAACCTACTACCCATCAATTTCATTTGGTGTCCCCTAGTTCTTGTATTATGGGAAAAGGTAAATAATTTTTCTATATTCACTTTCTCCACACCATTCATGATTTTATATACCTCTATCATATCGCCCCTCAATCGCCTCTTTTCCAAACTGAAAAGTCCCAGTCTCTCTAGCCTCTCCCCATATGGGACCCTTTCCAAGCCCCTAATCATCTTAGTCGCCCTTTTCTGAACCTTTTCTAATGCCAATATATCTTTTTTGAGGTGAGGAGACCACATCTGCACACAGTACTCGAGATGTGGGCGTACCATAGTTTTATATAGGGGAAGTATGATATCTTTTGTCTTATTATCGATCCCTTTTTTAATAATTCCTAACATCCTATTTGCCTTACTAACTGCCGCTGCACACTGCGTGGATGTCTTCAGAGAACTATCCACTATAACTCCAAGATCCCTTTCCTGATCTGTCGTAGCTAAATTTGACCCCATCATGTAGTACGTGTAATTTGGGTTATTTTTTCCAACATGCATTACCTTACACTTACCCACATTAAATTTCATTTGCCATTTTGCTGCCCAATCACTCAGTTTGCTGAGATCTTTTTGTAGTTCTTCACAATCCCTTTTGCTTTTGACTGTCCTGAACAACTTGGTGTCATCTGCAAACTTTGCCACCTCGCTGCTTACCTCATTTTCTAGATCATTGATGAACAAGTTGAACAGGATCGGTCCCAGGACTGAGCCCTGGGGAACACCACTAGTTACCCCCCTCCATTGTGAAAATTTACCATTTATTCCAACCCTTTGTTTTCTGTCTTTTAACCAATTCCCGATCCATGAAAGGACCTTTCCTCCTATCCCATGACCACCTAATTTACATAAAAGCCTTTGGTGTGGGACCGTGTCAAAGGCTTTCTGGAAATCTAGGTATATTATGTCCACTGGGTGCCCCTTGTCCGCATGTTTATTAACCCCTTCAAAGAATTCTAATAGATTAGACAGACACGACTTCCCTCTGCAGAAACCATGCTGACTTTTGCCCAACAATTCGTGCTCTTCTATGTGCCTTGCAATTTTACTCTTTACTAGTGTTTCTACTAATTTACCTGGTACTGATGTTAAACTTATCGGTCTATAATTGCCAGGATCTCCTCTAGAGCCTTTTTTAAATATTGGTGTTATATTGGCCGTCTTCCAGTCATTTGGTACCAAAGTGGATTTAAAGGATAGGTTACAAACCACTGTTAATAACTCCGCAATTTCACATTTGAGTTCTTTCAGAACCCTTGGGTGAATGCCATCTGGTCCTGGAGACTTGTTACTATTCAGCTTATCAATTAATTCCAAAACCTCCTCTAATGTCACTTCAATCTGAGTGAGTTCCTCAGATTTGTCGCCTAAAAAGGCTGGCTCAGATTTAGGAACCTCTGTAACATCTTCAGCCGTGAAGACTGAAGCAAAGAAATCATTTAATCGCTCCGCAATGGCACTGATGGTAGCTGATATAGAAGCCAAAGTGAACTTGTCCCTCTTTATGTACAACACTAAATGGATTATGTAAATAAAGCTAGCCCAGAATATTAAAATTAAGTTCAGCACTTTCAGAAGCGACCCCTGCCTTTTTGCGTGCTTGATTTCCTTAGGGATATAAACCACCCATAGCTCCCACAGACTTCAGTTGGAGTTATGGGTACTCACCACTTCCAAAAGTGGGGCCTAGATTTTTCTTACATTGGGCACCCAGAATCAATGAACATTCTCAAAAATACAAGCAGTACTGTAGCACCTTAAAGACTAACAAATTCATTAGGTCATGAGGTTTTGTGGGTAAGACCCATTTCTTCAGATGATTAGTCTTACCTATGAAAGCTCTGACTTAATAAATTTGTTAGTCTTTAAGGTGCTGCAGGACGGCTTGTTTGTGAAGCTACAGACTAACGCTGTTACCCCTCTGAGACTCCTTAAAAATGTTTGCTTTAGGGTATGTTTTCAAACAGTGGAGATAATTAACAAATATCTGTTTCTCTTTTACCCAGCTTAGCGGTACAGGGGATGCTCTGATTAAAACTGAGCTGGAAAATCTAGCTCCAAAGCTAGAAAAACATTATTTTATTTGAATTTCTTGCAGAGCTGCCTGGCGGTGGTGATCACAGCCATTGGTAACAGTTACAAGAAATCTGCTTCCCAACCCTGTTTTGACAAGCATATTGAAAAGTGAAATTGATATGAGAACAATGTTACAATTGTTTTGACTTAGGAACAACAATGAAAGAAAGTTACAGTGCAATTACATGGGCAATATAAAAAAAATTATTCATAGTAAGGCACAAACTCCACCATTCTGTTGAGATATGACCCTGAGGGGGCAGAGTAGAAGGATAGCTCAAACTGGGAATAACAGATGGCTTTCTGAGCTGAGGGGGCAGACATAGCCTCTTACTACTGCGGACCTTTAATTTTTTTGGCTGCCCCTGTATCTTTCTGCTGTTAACCTTTTGCATCTTTCCCAAGCCACCTCTCCTTGCAGCATCCCATAACTACATCTGTTAGATAAGAGTAAAGGTGTTTTTCTTCCCACTTTCAAGCGATAGATTGTTTGTTTGTTTGTTTTATTGCAGTTAGTCTTAGCCTGTAGGTCTTGAAGTCTCATTTGCTGCCTGCACAGCAGGTGTGCAGCCATAACAACAAAGGTGACCTTCTCTGTAAAGAAAAAGTAAAGTATCAATGTCCACCCACACATCGGTACCAAGGTCGGAGAAGAGGGTTTATGAGGGATTGAAGTCCCAGATCTAGGACTACTGTGGATAACAGATGAATGTGCTTGCTGGTATTGAGAGACCATTCTTAAACTGGGGATACTAGAGTGGAGCAACTCTTAGTTACAAATGGTGGTGAAACAGTAGAATTATATAGCTTAAGCCTTTGAAAAACAATGAGGGAGAGACTGTTTTGAGCAGTTATGGTAGAACAGTGAGAAAAGACCAAAAATGACAATGTACCCACCAACACCTGAGCAATGAACAATTAAAATGGGTGCTGTAACAATGGGACCAGGACCACAGCAGCCACACAGAACTGGGTGTTGTCTTAGCAACAGCAGCAGTAAATGTAAAGTTAACTGAACGTAGCTGGTACCTAATATGATAAAACCAAAAGTATAACTGCTTTAACAGATTTATTTTAAAATGTGATCAGAAGAGAGAATAACACAAGGCAGCATGCCCTAGCCTTAAGGTGATTTAGCTTAAGATTCATAGAGACTTGGCAAATCTGTTTTATTTTATGATACTGGAAAAAGATGTTTGCATGGAAATGGAAAATTCCTGTATGTTGATTGTTACTTATAAGTATGACTGAAGAACAAATGCCACCTTCTAATCAAAAATTCCTAGAGCATGAATGTGACTCAAAGCTGATTCAAATCAGTTAGCATTTTAAATAGAAGGAAACTTCTAGTACTTCATTTAAAATTAGTGGGACCGCCTTTTACCTTTAGTCCCTTTTTCAGATTTATCATGGCGAAGAGGTGATAAAAATTAAATTGATAACACTGATTTAAAAGTTGAAGACTATGTAACTTCAGATAAATCATCCTTCTGGTAGGGACTTATCTCATTTAGGAGAAGTATGTGTACTATGCAAGCCCCAAAGAGGGAAGTAATTTAACAGAAGCTGTCCTACAATTTGAAACTGCAGTAGTGGTGTAATTTAATAGCTACCGAGGTTTCTAAACAAAAATGTACCAAATATTGCTGAAGAGTGATAAGAGTGGTTATAAACCTGTTGGAACTCTGAGACTTGAATTGTGGAGATAAGAGGTAGCCAATGTAAACAAAAAAGCAGTGTAACTGCCAGGGGAGGCAGGCTACTAGTACCAGGCAGGGAGCAGGTGAGAAGGATGGGTGGCTTGTGGAGTACAGGACTGGGGAATTATAGGACACAGAATCAGCCCATTTGGCTAAATCCCCACAAGACAGGGGAGAGGGGAAACAGCAGATTTCTGCAAGGCAGTGGTAGAACAATATGGGTCCCTGGAAATCACCTTACAGGAACCATGGCTGCAGGACAGAACAAGTCGCTGGCAATTTCCCTTCAATAGTCTTGTCCTTGAGCAAGAAACAGTGAATGGTGGAAGGGGACTGGATGAATAGGGGGTGATGATTATATCAATTTGGTTGTGCAGTTACTCTATTGAGATGTGTGCTCATCTTTGTGGTTCAATTAAAGTTCACCATCTTTAGTTAAGTATCGGAGGGGTAGCCGTGTTAGTCTGGATCTGTAACAGCAACGAAGGGTCCTGTGGCACCTTATAGACTAATAGAAAGTTTTGAGCATGAGCTTTCGTGAGCACAGACTCACTTCATTAGATGCTGATCATGGAAATCTGCAGGACCAGGTATAAATAAGCCAGAGCAAGGCTGGGGATAATAAGGTTCAATGCATAACAATAACAATGCATTCTCTGATAACTATAGTACCTTAACTTTTGTCAACTATACTTTTTCGTATTTTTTTTATGAAGAGAGTCTTTTCTGTAACCTTCCAGCCAGCTCACAAGGTCACTAACAAAACTTGTTCAAATGAATCCATTTAATAATTTCCTCTCTCTAAAATGCTAGGCAGCATAAATATATAATGGTGATTTCCACAAATCCAGCCTAAAATAGAAAACTCTGTAGCCAGCATAATATCATTAGAATCTCAGTTATTACATTCACAGGATCATGTGGTAACTTAATACCCCATTTGAAAGGATTTAAGTTCTTGTTTATTGTATTATTGAAAAACTGCTTGCTTGTCAGCTAGTTACAGGATTGCAGCTCAGGGTGAGGTATAGGAGACAAAAGTCCTATGTACTGCATATTGAAGTACTAATACACCTGGCAGTATGTCAACTTTGAGAACATTTTCACTGGTATGAGAGTAACTCTTTGTGCAAAGCTGAGTGAGTACTTCTGTGGTATTGTGGTTTTAATCCATAAACTTTTGTTAGGTCCTGCTACTTTTTTAAATATCCAAATAACTTGTTTCTCCCACACAAATCCTTTCAATGTAAACCTTTGTATAGAAGACCACCTACGTTGTTTAAAATTAATACATTTGGTACAGGTATGTCTCGGAATGAGAACCAGATTATTTTAGGGCTTCGTTTCAGGTGTTTAGCCAATAAACAAAAACCCCAATACGAAAGAACAAAAAGCCCTACATGGGTGTTTATCCATAAAACACTAAAAAAAACACTCAAAATTGTTATTTACGTAAAAGGCTCATCTATGTGGAGCAATGAGCATTATAGGAATGGAATTTCTGAAGTGCACCAACGTGGTGCACCTGAATTGGTCCTGTTGGTGTACACACAGGTTCCCTACAGCACTTTAACATAGTGCTGTTCAAAGCAGTACTGCATGAAAGCATGCTAGTGGACTTTAGAAAGGATAGGTTATACAAAGAAAAAAAAACTAATTTTTTGGGTCATCTACAAACTCAAATTGCTGAAAAAGCCTAAAATGAAATTATAATAAACCCTGGAAAATGAAAGCCTTTGTTTACATAGGGGTACTTATAGATCTGAAGGAAGGAGAGCTCTGTTTCAAATGTGAGCATGTGGAGGCCGGGGCTGTGCTTAAAATTCTAAGTTGTTGACTCCAGTCCAGCGTGGGTTGCAGTTTGCAAGGATAGAACTTGAGGAAGATGACAACTTCATGGTAGCATCCTCTAATATTACTGTTTTCACTATTTGATCTAAAGGGCTCAGTTGGGCAACATGATTAGCTCTCAGGTCAGAGCAGAGGTCAGGCACCAAAGTGGGGGCAATGAGGAGTTGCACAAACTCTGGGTTCTTTCTTTGGGAGGAACTTGTTGAATAAAATACAGAATTCCTTCTGGAATCCCCTTGATGGGAAGGAGGAATGCAGTCCTCATGGAATATAACTTCACACACTAAAGTCGTCCCATTTGTTTGTGTGTATCAAAATAATGTAAGATACTTAATCAACTTGCTGTTAAGAATAAGACTTTTACAGACTGAACATTCTCTTCTACAATTTAGGCACAGATCATCGCCCTTTATAAAAATAACCAGTAGTAGGGGAAAGCTTGCTTGTGAATCAGAGTCAGAACACCACAGTGTTTTCACAGCAGGGTGACTGAGAGGATGAGGATGTCACAGGTAAGGTTGTCAAGACTTCTAGTGTAAAATGGGGATCCAACCACCAGAATCCTCCACCAAAGAGCGAAGCAGAATTCCCACCTGCTGGGCCAAAGGTCTTCCTTTTACGCTGGCCGCATGTTGGCTCCTGATCTGCTGGCATTTGCATCCTCATTATTGACCTGTGTTTACTGTTTATACGTCCCTCATAGGTAGTTAAAATCTTTGAACCTGATTAACAATGCATTGAAGCCTCTGTGTGTGAAGCTACCTGTGTGTAAGTCTTATTGAAGTAATTGGGAATTATGCATGAGCTTATCTTTCAGCAAGCACATAAAGGGATGCACAGGGCCCTCATGAGAGAACTAATGTGTTTCAATCAGCATTAACCTTGGTCACTGTTGAACAGATGAATGCTATCTTCTCCTTCCTCCCAGGGTTGAGTAGTTTGTTTTTTGTTTAAGCTTGCTGTGTAAATCTGTTTCCTGACTTCACACTAACACCCATTCTGCCACTCAATATTGGGGAACAAGCCATGCCACTTAGTTCTGTTCTGCTTCTTCTGCTGGATACTAGGTGTCTAGTTGTGTACCACAAATCTGTCTGGATGAATACCAGTTTAAACAAAGTGGCCTAGTTAGTGCTTATGCAGGGCAATAATCATTCATGAATAAAAGCTGTTCAGGGAAAGGAAAATGGGAATCTTCTTAACACACACAAGGCAAATTGTTTTCTGGGAGAGAGAGCACTTTAAGGACTCTTTTATTCCACCAAATGACCTGTTACAAACTGTTATGCAAGCACAAAGTCTGTCTGGCATGTAATGTTAATTATTTTAAAATAAGTACACATCACTACACCATTTCATGTTTTTTTAAAGTGTCTGCCTGGCACATGCACTTTAGTTCTCAAAAGTTCTAGTCTCTGGTATTGGTGCCTTTGCTGTTGTAATTCCTAGTTAGTTCAATTAGTGTGCTGTTCAGATATTTTCATCTGCAGTGAGGATTTGATATTTTACTCAGATGTCTTTCACTGTCATCTTGTGTCAGAGTGTGTGGGGGGTTACCAGGACCTGTCCTTCCATCCACAGTCAGATGTGACTCTCATTCAGGGGGGAGAACAGGTTTGTTTAGTTGACAGGGCCACAGTGTGGAAGAGGCTTGTTGGCACGGAAACCAGAAGCAGTCAGTACAATCCACTGTGTGGAGAGGGAGTCCCCAAGCTGGGGCCCTGGCTCTCCTTCCAACCTCTCCAGCCAGACGACTGCCCCACTCAACATCCCAGTTTCAGTTCAAACCAGTCAGGTCCCTCCTTTTGACTTGTTTCCTGGGGAAGAAAGGTATCACCTGGTTGCATGGGCTACAAAGAAGCATGAGGGCCATTGAGTTGGGGTGAGATGACATCACACCGATATTCCCATCACCAACTATGATTGATGCTATGCTTAGGGAAACTGAGAAACCCACCTCTGGTTATTACAGAGTAGTAGAAAACACATGCAGCTTAGCCAGGGAATAAAATCCTCACATGCTCCACTTCATCACATCTTGTTTTGGGGGTGCAAATTATACACCAAAGCTGGGGCCTATGGAACCTTGTGTTCCCATCATTTTTTGTCACACTTATCTGCCCTGCTTTTGAGAAGCTGCAAGGGCAGGGACTCTCAATTGGTGCATAATTCCACTACCCTTACTCCACAGTCAGGACTGCCCACTCCATTACAGTGTGAAGGTAATCACCTGGTCCCATGTAAGTAAATGGCAAAACTCGCAAGTTATTCAGTGTCACAATGACAGAGTTGAGCCTTGTGTATGCACTATACCTAGCAATAGGTGACCCAGTCCTGACTGGAGCCTCTGGTGGTGACTAGCTTGTAAGTATAAAGTGCAGTGTTTTGTTACCTGGATAGTCAGAACTATCAAAATGGTGTTTGATTCTGAGACTCTAGCTTGCAGTTGTGAAAGTGCGTGTTGTAGAATTGGAACCGAGTACCACTCATGGTCAACTTTTGACACTTTCGCTGCTGCTGTTACTTTCGCACCAACGTAAAATAATAGGTAAGCTAGAGTCTGTATTCAGCTCCAATATCAGTGTCAGCAATACAGAGTTAGGCCATTAAAATTTGGGGGCATATTTCCCCATAAGATTATAGGTGGTATTTCAAAATTCTGGAAGGGATTTGGGTGCCCAGTTCCCATGGGAATTAGAACAGTTCCCCTGTCCAGATCCCTTAAACATTTTTGAAAACTGCAATCTATAGTAGTTTTATAAGATTGAGGCTTCAGATACATCACAGAATCTCCTCAGAGCTTTTATTTCTCAGTAGCAGTTGAACTCCAGTTAGAGTTGAATCTCTTGTCTGTTTTCTAGCCAGAAAAAGTAAAGCTGACCAGGTATCAAAGTAATTTTAAAAAAAAAAAAAAAAAAAAAAAAGCTCTGTTCAAAGATTGCTCATGGTAAAGAGTAGGAGTCCAAATACAGAAGGTTGCCATTCTGATGTTTTTTTTTCTTTTTCAGACCACATCATCTGCTATTAAAGGAGCTATTCAGCTGGGAATAGGATACACAGTTGGCAACCTCACTTCTAAACCGGACAGAGATGTACTAATGCAAGATTTCTATGTAGTGGAAAGTGTGTTTCTACCTAGGTAAGGACAATCCTGTATAACACAAGATTATTTCAACTGGAAGTTTGGTGTGAAAAATCATTTGAAAACAAAAATAAGACTAGACTCTACCTTTCCCTGTGCTGTACCCACAACTGAAGCAAATCCTTGCTTACGGTTCTGTCAGATGTCTCCAGTGTTCAGTTCATGGAGAAGCATCCATATTTCCAGAGCCACATTTCTGAATATGGTGCCGAATGGATGGAGAGAGAGAGATTACCAAGTGCACATTGGTTAGTGAGCACATGTGGTTCTGTGTTTGGAAATATTAGACTGAAATTCAGGATCTGGATTAAATTTCTGATTCTGCCATCTTGCACTAGTCACTCAATACCTTCTTGTATCTCAATTCACCATGTATAAAATGAACTTAATAATGCTTCCCTACCTTGTAAAGGTGTTGTGAGGACTAAAATGTGAGTTAGTCCAGTCTGAGAGTAATGGGGGCAACACAGATAGAAACTTGCAACCAGCATCTGACTCTATAACTGGTGCCAGTATTAAGCATTTGAAGACATTCTGGTCCCATTTGGTGCTCTGAAGATAGCAGTTTCAGATGTTGTTATAGCCCTGTTCAGGGGATAATTGGAATAACATGTTCCTGTTTCCGGGAATTCTAGGTCACATCAGAAAACAATACATAACTTCTTAAATAATGGCTTATATATTTTTTTCCAAACTGTCACATGACAAAACATATAACGAGCATATCAATCAAGCTTTTCAAAAATGAGTTCTTAAATCTATATTCAGGTCCCAGTCTGATTTCTTTTTTTTCCTTCCTCTCAGATATTCTGAGTCCTAACAGCTTCCACTGTAAAGACTGAGAAGTGCTGGGCTGAGCACTGTCAAGGCTTGCATACATAAACACTTAGTTTTTAGCAAGCTGGGGTGTAAATCTATCCCACAATAGTTTGCTGTCTGTAACCTGTCTGAGTGGGCCCAGCTTCCACACATCAGAAGCTCCCTAGTGCACTTGGCCTCCTGTTTCAAAGTAGGGTAGATTCAAGTACACTAGGGAGTTTCTAGTGTGTGGCAGCAAGAGCCACACAGACACTTAAGCCATGTCTACACGAGCAAGTTCTTTTGGAAAATCTGGCCCTTTTTTGAAAGAACACTCGGAGCATCCATACACAATGCACTCTTTTGATTCAAAAGCGAAGGAATGAAGCTCTTCTTCCGGAAGCCCTCTTCCACTTCCAGATCAGGAAGAGTGCCTCTTCTTGAGAGCTTCTTTCAAAAAAAAAAAAAAAAAAAGGATGTGTAGATGCTGCACAGGCCCTTTTTTCAAAAGAGCAGTCCTTGTGTCACCGGATTGTTTGATTCGCTGGCCTGCTCTCCCAAAAGAATGGGAGCTGCGTGGATGCTGTCTATATTGAAAGAGCAAATCAATCTTTTGTGTGGATGTGCTCTTTCAAAAGAAGAATTTTTTTTCTGGAAGATCATCTTTCGAAAGATCTCTGTAGTGTAAGTGCAGTGTTAGTGTGCTGTGCAGCAGGGTAGTGTGGGGTAGATTAACACCCCAGCTTTCTGAGAAATATGCCTTTGTGGCAACAAGCCGTTTGTTGAATGTGTATTGCAGTTAAAGCTTAGCTGACATGCAATCGGAACATAAATCCACAAATTTTCTGTAACATAAGATATGGTCCATAGAAATGACACCATTGAAACAATGTGTGTATTTAATAGGCAGCATTTAATCTTGACAAAAGGTGACTCATCTAGGACCTAGTAAGTCTTCCGTGGTTCTCCATGTTGACTGAGGAGGACAGGAAGTAATGGGCTTAACGTGCAGCAAAGGAGATTGGGTTAATTTTTAGAAACTCTTATCATCGAGCCCTGGCCCTACACACAAGCAGGTGTAACAGGCTTTAAAGTAACCTTCTAATTATAATTGGTAATTAAACTTTTTGGTGTAAGTTTCCATGAGAGGCTATTGAATCCCTGTAAGTGGAGCTTGGTTTTTAAGACCCAGTTAGAAAAACACTTGTCACGGGGTTGATTTGGTCCATGGGGGCGGAGGGCAGATATAATGACTTCTTGAGGGCAACTTTTACATCACTACTGTTCTGTGGCAGCCATATCTTTTTAAAAAATTTATTTGGTCTGATAATGTAAAGTCATTGTTTGAGGAAGAAGACAGGAGCTGAGTCACTCCGAAGCATTTTCTTGAAGAAAATCTCAAACTTTGGAACATATTGCTTGGATAATATCCAGTCTTTACCCCGCATGCTGTAGTTGTGTCAATGGGACTTATTCAGGTTCCATTCTCGTGATCTGTGAGTGTGTCTACCTGATTAGATTTCCATATGCTTTTTTCTGTGTGATTATATTCTGGGAAAAATACACAGATGCTTACCAACTAAATGTTTAATACTTCATCCAGAATTTTTCAGATCCCAAGAAGTAAATTCATTTTACGTTGTCACATAACCAAACTCTTCAAGGATTCAAAACTAGAATAATAGCCCTAGTTAAATTGAGATGTTGCTGTTACAAGACAGTGCATGTAACCTGTAGAAGTCTGCATAGCTGTATATGTAAAGATGTCCAAGCACAACTTATTCTTTTAAATATCATGTTAAACTTGCATATCCAAAAACTATAACAAGTGCTTGTTTCTGAATTAATAGCACAGAAGTGGAAGAATCCATTCCATGTCCAGTTTGTCTTTTTAGAAATATAAATGTTGTGAAAGCCATACCGCGTTGTTTACCTTGGATAAACATTCCTGAGTATATACACTTACAAATACAATTTTCGTATGCCTCTGTGGTTCTAGTGTTAAAGGTAGCGATGAGACTGGTTTCTTCCATTTTGAAAATGGAACGGGGACATGAGGAGCAATTTGTCTTGCCCTTCTTGACAGTTTGTTTTACAAAAAGTAGCACCCTTCTGTTCAGTCATGCAAAGGCAACACACAGGAAGCTATTAATTAAAGTTTGACTTGCTGTCTGGCTGTAGTAGTCAATAAGTGAGAGCATTATATATAGTGAGTCGTCTTGACCAAAACAAAGGATTTTTTCTGTGAAGGATACTTTACTGTTAATCTTCCTCTGTTGTTCAGCAGTAGCAATCCACTTATGGTCTTTTCAAGCCCAGTTATTGAACCTACAATTTCTGCACATTAGTTTGTACAGGAGATGGAAAGTCTGCCTTGTCTTTTTATAAATTGCATTTTTATCTGCCTGCCTAAAGTGATACTGGGTAGGAATAATAGGGTACCACTTGTTGGTATGAGTTGCTTCATAGTAACTTAAGGAGCTCCACTCTTGAGTCCTATTTGAAAGTACAATGTGAATTATTCCCGAGTCACACCACCAGATTAATAGCTTCAACCAGAATGTAAAAATAGTAGGAGTCTCTTTCTCAGTGAAAATGGAATAGTGACAAAGAGAAAAGAGGCAAAACTCTAGGAACAGCTAATTTAGAAAAAAGGTTGGACTAAGGTGAGTTTATGTACTTTCTCTCTGATTTTGGGTATCACTGGTAAATTTAAGTTATGTAAGAAGTGTAAGTGATCATGATGAGAGAACAGACTTAAGAGTCAATCAGCCAGACACATTTTGCACTAGGGTCAGGTTTCCAATGTGATTTATGGATAGCACCATCTGGAGCATATAACTTCGACATTAGTGCGTAACGTGTCCATTTGCAGCAGAACTTTTGTCTTGAGGGGCTGCCCTGACAATTTCATCTCTCTTGACCTGCGCCTCATCTGCACCCAGGTTTGTTGTGAGTTATGTAGGCAGTGGATTGGCATGTCGCTTGTTTCATACTGTTCTTTGCGCTCCTCATATCCCCTTGTCCTTTCAGTGGAAGTGCTGCAGTAATGGTGGGGTTTTTAGCGTAGGCATGATATGCCTCACATAGCATATGACCAGGATTAATCATATATTTTGCTCTGTTGGTTGGATAATTAGTTTCCTGAGCCCTGGCAGCGTACTGCTGAAGAATGTGACGTGAATGCCATAGATCCTGGCTAGTTGGAGCACAATGAAGCGATGCTTCTACCTGCATTCCATCAAGCAAAATTTGACTGTCATAGCTGCCCTGTCCCAGGCCTTGAGGAGCACAGTGCCTAGGTGGTGTGGAGACTAGCAGAAGTACTACAATTCCCATTTCTTTCTTCCCCTTACCCACTTCAGGAGGATGTGGGGCCTGGGCCTGCAGGGGCTGGCAGTAAAGTGAGTAGCCCTGCTCTGTTACACCTCTTCAGCGGCTTCAGGCCTTGCTAAGGAAATGTGGGGGGGGGACCAGGGCATGGGAGAAGGGTTGGAGTTGTGGGGGGGTTGCTGTTGGAGGGAGAGGTTTGCCCCAGGCCCTACACCACCTTACGAATGGCCCTGATGCTATTACAGGATTTTGTAAAAGGCATAAAGGTGTAATCAATAACTGAAGAGAGACAACTTCTGTGTAGTTCTCCATCCCTTAAGTAAATTGCACCATCACGGACAGTTTAGTAACCCTGGTAAAATGAAATATTATTTCAGGGTGATAACAGTAAGAGAGTCCTGTGGTAAAAATACCAAGAGGAAAATGGTTGGTTTAGAACTCAGCATAATGGACCGCATCCTGTTGGTTGCAAAACAGGAATAATTCCAGTAATCGCAGTGTAAATACGAGCAGAATTTCACCCAAACCTTTGGTTTATTACACATTTAACTCAGTTTCAGTAAGTTTCCATGTCTTTGCACTGCTCCAAGTGCTTTCTTTCACTGGTAGCTATAGTATATCTCCAGTGATAAATACGCCTTCACAGCTTCCACTCCCCATTGCAACCTCTACGTTTATCAATGGGACAGGGTGCAACAGACAAATATCTTGTTTGTTCATGCTGGGTTCTCCAGAAGGAAGACTGCAGCCTGTTGCCTTTAGGAACCTGCTGTGATGTGTCAGAGTTAAAGCACAGTAATTCCTTTGGGGCTACTTTCTGGATACACTTTAAATGGCAGTGAGCATGAGTGCTCATTTTACAGAATGCAGATTGGCTGGGGTTTATGACCAGGGAATATATGGCTGGTCTACATTGGGCTGTGTGAAGCTATTTTGAGAACTCATGCAAATAGTCTGGCCCATCCCTCACAAGCACCCCTGTGCAAATTCAGAGCCTCTCCTACCACTACTAGCATCAGAGACATTGTGCCAAGCTGTCAGGGGAAGATGCTTTATGCAGTCTACTCATTCTCTTCCCTGCTGCCACTCAACTTCAAAGGATTCTCACCTCCTTCTTAGAATTCAGGGAAAATGCTGAATGTTACATGCCACTGGTCCTCTTCCATCCAGCATGACATCACATTTTCTAAGAGCTTTGATGTTAAAGATGTCTGAGTAAAAATTGTTCACACAACTGTTGCATTATATTTGGTCCAGAGATAGATCTTAAAATAGTTTACCAGCTAAATGCAGGTACTTGAGACCTTTTTGGTGGCACCAGGGCTCATTTTTGCCCATTTGTTGAAGACCCTGGTATCTAGCTTTAAAAACTTGTCCGAAACAGAGTTTTACATACTGGGTGCAAGGAAACGCCCCAGATCTGGCCTGTTGTCTCAGACGTGTCAGCAGAAGGCCTAAGTTCCAGGCTTTGGGCAAATATTGTCAAGTGTTTGATCTTCCCATAGGTCCATTTAGGGGTCTTCTCACTTTCTCCCTCTGCCATCTGCCTTATTCAGCCTCTAGACATTCACCAGCATCCTTAGCAGTGTTCCTCAGCACACCAACTGAGAGGTTCACAGTTGGCTGTCACTTATACATGTTGTATTACAGGAGGGGCTGTTTGCAGAAATATGAGTAAGGCACGGGACATATTTTTTTTCCTGTTTGTAGTCTTGTTACTCAAAACATTAGTCCAGTAGTTCATAACATGTGATGGCCTGTGACAGATTGTCAGGGATTTAAAGCAGTTAAGTTTGGCATCCAAAAGTATGTAAGCAAAACTAATACACAAAAATATGATCACACTAACTACCATAGTCCATATTATGTCTGATAATAGGGGTAGGTGCTGCCTTGTCACAGAGCTTCCATTGTACAAAATAACTTGAATCTTTGGCTCATGTATTTTTCCTGGAATATCATGGCAAGATCAGAAAACCTCTAAATTCAGATGTACTTTCCATATGAATGCCTAGGAGAGTTGAAGGGCCAAGAGTTTTCTAAACAATTAGAGGTACACTATTCTCTATAGGGTATAATCGTAGAATCCTAGGGCTGGAAAGGACCACACGAAGTCATCGTATCTAGGCCCCTGCCTACAGCAGGGTCCACCCTAACTATCGCATCAACTGTTCAGATTCTCACATATAGCTATTTAGGCTGTAATTAATGCCCACTGTATTAGTGCCATGTTGAATTGTTTCACACAGGCTATATCTACACTGAGGCTTTTGTTGGCAAAATGGCCATTTTGCCAACAAAACCCAGGGAATGTCCAGATTCCCAAGGCATTCTGTCAACAGTAGATGGAATGCAGCACTTTTGTCAACAGCTGTATCCCACTTCCCATGAGGAAGAACGCCTCTGTCGACAGAGATCTGTTGACGGAAAGCCAGTCTGGACACTCTGGGGGGCCCTCTATTGACAGACACGGCTTCTGTCAGTTCACCAGGGAGCCCCTGTCTGCTGTGCTTCTGGTTGGCCTATTTGCCGATAGAGCGTCTGGGCAGTCCAGTTGCTCTCTGTCAACAGAGCGGATCACTCTTGCAATTTGCTTGGCAGTTTAGCCATGATCTGTTGACAGAAGTTTTGTTGGAAGATATCTTTCGACAAAACCTGTTGACAGATCGCTCTAATCTAGATATGGTCGCAGAGCTGTGTAAGCAACTTGCCCAAGTTACTGAAATCCAGTCATAGATAAGTCACTTTCCTTTTTGTGCTTCTCCCATACACATACGGAGGATGTGCAGATCTGCTAACGAGTACTTTTAGAGTCTGGAATCATCTGGCCAGGCCAACTTGGTAAGGGTAGCTATTGCCATTTCTTCCAGGGTAAATGATGTTCATACTGGAGACAGTGTGACTCCAAGATCACAATCAAACCTATTTTAAAGGATCAGCCATTTTGATTAATAAATACCAGTTCCTAATATACCTAATCAGTGTTAATGCATTTTTAAACATATTCCCTTTTATGGAGGCATATAGGTGGCTATCAGCAGTGCAAAGTTAATAGTGTTAATGGTAGTATCAATAGAAAATAATGAAAATTGCCCATTCAGTGGTTATTGGACCCATATATAATTGTCTAGATTTATTTTGAGATTCTTTAATGTACACATTCATTGGATTCTGAAAGCATCTTACTTCAGAAGTCTTATTTTCAGTTACAGTACGGTGTTCTAATAATACAGAAGAAAATGTATCTAGAAATAAGAATAGCATTATCTGTCTATATCAAGCAAAAATCAATGGCCTTGTGAGTATAGGGATAAGAATAGTGGGTAGCTCTGGCAGAAACAGTGCCATTTTTCATCTTTGCTCTTTGGGAAGAAAATGGGAGCATTGGAAAGTGAGGCCTGGATTAGCTGTGCATTCTTTTGCATTTGTGTGTTGCATGCAGGAAACTGATAGTGAATGCACTACAGTGAGCTGTAATAGAGAGAATTTTTCCTTGACTAGTAAGTACTGGATATTTTTTGACACTGGATATTTTGCAGATTTTTGCGGGGGAAGTGAGAGAAGGAGTTCATTCTGTGTGGGGCACTTACGGGGGGGGAAAAAAAAAGTAAAAAGGAGAAACCTATCACTTTGCATATACACAAACCCAAGGTTCCACATTGTGGCAACTTTCTTATGTTAAAAGAGAGAGAAAATAAGTCGTTCTCACAGAGTCTCTTAACACCACTGTAACTGGTCAGAGGGCTTAATGTTGAAAAATGCAAGATGTCCTTGGATGCTAAATATGATGCCTCCTTAACATTTCCAGTCAGTAGTAGGCATCCTTCAGTCTGCATAGACTATGGATCACGCCCTGTATAGTTTCAATTGAGGGCTTCATTTAGAGCGTCTACTGTGACTATGAAGACCCACACAAGAGTGACAGTCCTTGCTGCATCTCTTGCAGATGTGGTGGGTGTCTGGCAAGTCCTTGGTGTGCTTTCTGTGCGCTCACATCTCCTCTGCTAGCTGTCTGATCCTCATCTCGCCCTTCTGAAGGCCCTTGTGTAACCCCTGCCTCCATCTGCTGCGATCATCTGCTAGTTCTTCCCAGTTGTCCAGCTCGATGTCTACCTCTCTGAGGTCTCTCTTGCAGACATCTTTGTAGCGCAACTGGGGGTGTCCGGGAGGTCTTTTGCCAGAGGCTAGCTCACCATACAGGATGTCTTTTGGAATCCTTCCATCATTCATCCTGTGGACGTGGCCAAGCCAGTGGAGCCGCCGCTGCCTGAGGAGGGGGTGCATGGTAGGGATTCCAGCTTGCTCGAGGACGGCGGTGTTGGTCACTCTGTCCTTCCATGATATTCCAAGGATGCGCCTGAGGCAGCGCAAGTGGAAGACGTTCAGCCTCTTTTCCTGGCGGGCATACAGGGTCCAAGTCTTGCTGCCATAAAGGAGGGTGCTGAGGATGCAGGCTCTGTAGACTTGCATTTTGGTGTGAGTGTACAGCTTGTTGTTGTTCCACACTCTCTTGCTGAGTCTGGACAGAGTTGTGGCAGCTTTTCCAATCCTCCTATTTAGCTCAGTGTCCAATGACAGGGTGTCAGTGATGGTGGACCCGAGGTAAACGAACTTGTGGATGACCTCTAACGTATAGTTGTCAATGCTAATTGACATTTCCAGTCAATGCTTAGCCAAGGAGTTAAATGCTGCCAACAAACACATCTGAGTCTCCCATAAAGCGTTACAGCATGGGTGTCCAACCTTTTGGCTTGCCTGGGCCGCACTGAGTGAAGAGGAATTGTCTTGGGCCGCATGTAAATTATATTATATAGTTAATGTATATAAATCACATAATAATGTTAACAGTTTTTAAGATCTTGTGGGGCCGCATTACTAGCTGCCCAGGGCCGCCTGCGGGCCGCGGGTTGGACACGCCTGCGTTACGGGATTGGACCTCAAGTATATAATTCTGTGCGATTCATTTTAGATATATCACTTATACTGGATTTACAGACAGTCCTTAGAGTGAGAAAAAACCCTGAAAGATCAGGTAGTGTCTGAACGTGACCAAGTGTTCTGCAGCTGCTATATAGTTACCAGTTCTGATCGGAGCTTGAGTTCACAGCTTGAGTTCGCAGCTCTTGGCTGCTACCTGGCCAGGGAGAGCCGGGTCTCTGTCATGCGCGCACCAATGCTCTTTGGTATTGCAAGCAGAACGTTACCCGGAGGTTTTGCCTTCTCACCCCTTCTTTTATAGACTTCTCTTCAGATGTAAGCCTATGGGTCTGCTGCCCCCGTACTCAGATGTGACTTTCCTCTTGTCCTTAATGGGACTTTGTTCTTTTTTCTTTGGTGTGGATCTTTTTCTCACCTCAGGGAGTTGTCTGGCCAGGCTGGCGTTGAGGATCAATCTCTCACTCCCCATTCACACATCTAATGCAATTCATACCCTATTCACACAATTTAGGTAGAGTTTTGGTTTCAACAGAGCCATACAAAATGGAATATGGTATCAAAATGGATCCTTGGTTACAATATGGTTTTATCCTTAGTGGTACATATTACACCATAACTTGAATTATAAATGTAAATTACAGATATAAATTGATAACATTAGACTAATCCTGTGTTCATTGTTAATCTGATAATTCATTGATAGCCACAGCCAGGTAACACATCACCCCGCCCCCGCGAGATGTCTCGCAGGGCAGCAGCCTTCACAAGACAACCATTGCTGGAGCCAGGGAGCATCCCTGCAGCATTCCTGGAGCCCAGCAGTGTGGGGAAGCCGCCAACACCCCCCGCCCCACACACACACACTTCTGCAGGGCAATCTCCCCTGCAACCAGGAAGCTCCCTCATGGGGCAGCAGCCCCATTCCAGTACCTTGTGGCATGGGGCAGCCAGGGAGCTGCAATTGCTTGGCAGCCACAGCCAGGAAACCATCCCCCTTCTGTACGGATATCCAGTATTTAACACAGGGAAATATGGTCATCGTATATACAGCAACCATAATGATAGACAGTGCTGTGAGTTCCGCCTTCATTTCTTGATTTCCCTTTGCCATGCTATTCTAGGAGCAACAAACAGATGAATGGAATTGTCTTAGATACAAAATCAGTTTGTATATATCCTATAAACCCTGCAGAACGTTTGTTTGGAAAAAAAAAACAGCTTTTAATAGGTACTATAACCATGGTAGAGAATGGCTAGCTAGTGAGAATTTTCTCTAATGCGGTGATTGTAGCCTGTACTTTTCATCAGTTCTTGCTATCCCTTGATCTCAGATTTTTTTGGGCCAGTGAAGGGTGGGGGTGGAGCCTGTGGAGGCTTAGAACAGTTTCCCACAGTTGTGTTAACTTCCTTTTTCTGTTTTTTTCTGATGATAAAAGATAACATAGATATAGATGAGTTGGGTGAATGTATGTTACTAATACAATTTCAGTGCATATATTCTGAATATATTTCGGTAATCTGTTTCAATTCTGGAAGTAAAACAATTTGAAATATAAAAACAGGGTGTTCAAATACTTTTATAACTAGCTATTTGTGCATTAGATAGTTCTGCTGTAAATACATGTACTCTGATATAAATGCACTATTGATATATATGATGTACAACTGTGAACTAGACTCTTTTCATGTTACAATTTTTTCTGTTTCATATCTGGTTACAAGTTACGCAGTTCAATTTGTGTTAATGAAGCAGCAATCAGCCACAATTGTCTGGGTCTAAATCTGACTATGCTGCTGAGACACATCTTGTGTCCGTGTATCTTGGCAGGTATTTCAATCACTTAGCAAGGGATAGAATTACCACAGGATGTACATCTGTCTCATAGTACCTGGGGCAGTGTTCTCTGGGTTGTCCTGCCCAAGAAAGAAAGGTGGCGTTTTCTTTGTGTTTTTTTGTTGTTGCTAGAGGAAGATCAGTGGCTATGGAACAGCCAATGCAGTAACATTAAGACACTGTTCACACTGCAAAAAATTAGTTTCCTTACACCATATAAACAGTTAGTGCTGTACTGGAAATGACATATCTCCAGATCTGAAGTAGTGGGACTGTCCCATGAAAGCTCATCACCTAATAAATTATTCTGTTAGTTTTTAAAGTGCTACATAACTGTTCTGTTTTCTTTCACCAGTTCAGTATGCAGTCTTGTTGGCTGGCATGTAACATTTTTAGCTGAGCACAATAATTAGGAAAGGGTTTTTTGATCTGTTTCCTTCAGACCCAAAACCCAGTACTGCTAGCTGGGCAGGTAACTGGCTGCAGATTAAAAAGTTAGAGGGTTGAGGGAGCCCATATCTACGCCAGAATTTAGTTAGCAAGAGAGAGGGACTGAAGGGACATGGAAGGCTGAGATGCTGGTGTAAACAATACCTAAAACTGGATTGACACTTGAATCTACGTTATTTCAAATTTCTTCCAGTGTCTTTGTCTTAGGATACTGGTGAATAGGATGGGAAATAGTAAAGGAAATCTAGTTGCAAAAATACTCTTTTTTTTTTTAAATGTCTTGTAATATTTGCTGTTTTCTGTCTCTTCACTGCAGTGAAGGCAGCAATTTGACCCCTGCTCATCATTACCCTGACTTCAGATTCAAGACCTATGCTCCTCTTGCTTTCCGTTACTTCAGAGAACTTTTTGGTATCAAGCCTGATGATTACTTGGTAAGAATTTGTAATTTCCAATGAACTCCCTCCCCCCCCCCCCCCCCCCCGAAAAAATTGTCAACACTAGTTCTGTAGCGGAGGAGGAGGATGGCTAAAAGTGCTCTAAGAGGGTAGTACAGGTTTCTAGGTTTTGTAACTGGTGTATAAATTTAGCTTTTGGCAAAACTTTTCATTCTCCAGCTTTTAAGTGATTGCTGTAGAACCTGCCATGTTAATTGAAAGTTTAATACCTAGAGTATTGCTGCTACTTCGGATAATTAACTCTGCATGAATATTATTAGATTTAAAAACTCATGTGAATTTTGCTAATTTAATTCTGAGTGCTGTCATTCTAATTACCTTGTTTATTTACTTCATAAGAAAAATCTTGTTTACATATGTGTGTCCTAATCGCTTAATTATTTTGTTAATCTTTAAAATGCTACATGACTGGAAAAAGAGATGACCTGAGAGAGAGTGATACACTTATAAAGAGTACTTTTTGTACTGTTCCTTAATTTGACTTCTGGTCTTAGGCCTTCTCTACATTTAAAAATTAGGTCGGCCAGCTAAGGGACTCGGAATTCTTCCACTGACCTAGCTACTGATTCTCAGAGAAGATAATACAGTACCAGTATTGACAGGCATGACTGCTCCCTTTTCACATTGAAATGCTTCAGCAGTGCAACTGGAATTGTGCTGCTGTAAGATTTCAAGTGGGGAGAAGCACTTGAATAATCATACTGTGTTTGTGTCTTACGCACGTGCTCAAATGTGAAAATACAGTGCTGGCTGGTTATTAAGGGCCTATGTAGCATGTCCTTCGCACTGATTAAGGGGGGTTGATACTGCTTGAAGCAGGGGGCTGTACTAGATGACCTCCTGAGGTCCCTTCCAGCCCGATGATTCTATAAGATCAGATCATTTTGCAAGTGGCCAGTTTACTTCAGAGCTATGGATTTCTCCAAATAAGGGAGGCCCAGCAGCTTTTTCCATTCCTAGTGCACAGAGATCTAATGTGGGATTTTTTTAAAAAAATGCATATTTTTACAAATATTTTTACTTGCATTAACAATGGAGGGTCTTTACAATTGAAAGAAGTTTGTCATTAATTTTAAGAGATAAACACATCAAAATTTGGTTTAATAGAAGAATCTCTATCCAGTTTATTTTGCACATTTCTGTAATCTTGGACTGTGAAACTAGCTTAGTTTGGGGGGAAAAAAGAAAATGTTCTGTAGTGTTTATAACCCAAACACAGGAGCATTCTTCTTGTACTTGGGTCCTTTTATACCAATCTAACTTGAACTCTCAATGTAAAACTATTTCTCCTGGGCTTTGCATGTATGTGTTACACAGAAATGTTAGTTGGACTTTAGGTTTCACAAAGCAGAATACTTAAACTGGTCACCATATTTGGGGTTGAGAAGGAATTTTCCAGGAGTCAGATTGGCAGACACATTGGAAGGGTTTTTGCCTTCCTCTGCAGTATGTGACATGGGTCACTTGCACTTCTAAACTAACGTAAGTGGTGAATTCGCTGTAATATTCAGTCTTTAAACCATAATACAAGAGCTTCAGTAACACAGCTCTGCGGTTAGGGATCTATATCAGGCGGGGTGGGGGAGGAAGGTTCTGTGATGCCTACAATGTGAAGGAGAGCAGCTTAGATGATCACAATATTCCCTTTTGACCTAGGTGGTTGTGGAGACACCAACCAGAGAGTCTCCCCTCCCCCCCTCAGCGCAGATGGAGAAAACTTTCACAACCAGTTTGTGTTACAGGGTGTACCTCCCTGCTCTGGCGCACACTAGGGAATCTGCTGGACCAGGGGAGGTCAATGCCAGCTCCTCTGGTGCTGCTGGCCATGGGACTCCATCTGGCAGCAGCAGAAGGACCAGCATACATTCAGTGAGGATCGGGGTGTGATTCTCAGTGGCAGAGGCCGGGTAGCTGTGGAGTATCCCTCCAACCCCTCTCCACCCTCCCTGCCCCTGAGCTGGAACACTGCAAATGAGCGATTTGTGATGCTCCAGGAGCTCTGGGAGGGAAGGGCAGGTGGTTCTGAGTGCAGGGTGTGGCTTTTCCCTGTGAGCGCTCAGCCATGGGAGTGTTGGACCACAGATGACATCAGACTGGAAGTCTGGACAGCAAAGATCCAACCTGTAGTGCAACTGAACCTAGTTTCAAGCAGGAGTAATCTGCCCTGGTGTGACTTGTGGCTTATAGATTTGCACCAGTTCAGCTGCCCCTCTCGCTTTCCACCTATACTTATTACTGGGACAGATAATCAGTGTAGGCAGTGCTTCATTTTATAGCCTTTTGATTGATGCACCTCTCTGTGGATTCAATTAAGGACTCTCTAGGGCTGCATTTTTACCATAGGAGCACCAACTGCCTGCAAAACTACACTTGTTTTTTTTTCTTTGCACAAATGGTATTTATGCACACAAATTCACTCTGCATGAAGTCCAAATATTCTGACTCCTTGTAGGTACAGTGTGAAGGGGAGGTTCTCTCACTTCCAGCTCAGGTCCCCCAGCCTAATACTCAGCTGGATTAATGGGTTCAGTTTCTCTACTCCTATATCAATCAATCAAATGTGAACTGGTCACCAATTCCTTGATGTGCTCTCAATGCAGATTTCCTCACCACCTTATGTAGAGCCAAACCTGATATACTTTTTATGGCACATAGGAGTAGTCAGGATTATGTGTTACTATAGATCTTCGATGTGGAAGAGCTGAACAGAAAAGTCACTTTTCTGGACAAAACTGGATCTTTTACTTTGGTGATTGCATCCTTTTGTTAGATGTTTAGTTACTCTGCTCCCAGCTCCTAATTAATTTAAAATCCACTATTTCCTGCTTCTGATTATAAATAAGCAACATGTTATAATGAGAGAGCTCACAAGTGGAGCCCTTTACTTTTTCATGGGTGGGGGCAGGCCTGCCCACAGCTAAAAGATTACCCCCGTTGGGGAGTGGGGAATCCACTGAGCTTGGGAAGCCGTATAATTACAGGAGGCAACCGAAAAGAAAACAGGGACAGACATGGAGGTCATAGGATAAAATGAGGGAGCTGGGAGGGGACAATGATCCCCAGACAGTGCCCACTGGTTAGGGTGACCATCCATCCCATATTATGTGGGATGGTCCCGTATTTGGGAATCCAAAAAGGCATCTCTGCTTACTTTTTAAAAGGGAATTTGGGCCCTTCCTGCCCCGCTTACCTTTTCCGCCAGCAGCTGGGCAGGTGTAGCTGCTGGCGGGAGTCACCGCCCCCCCCCCCCACCGAGCCTTGGGGGAGCATAGGCAGCTGCCGGGTCCCTGCTGCTTTCTCGGGGTGGGCCAGCAGCTGTCACCTCCCTGGGGCGTGGTGGAGCTGGAAGGAGCTACCCTTCCCAGTGATATCTCCCTGTCCCGTATGTGGGACAGGGAGATATGGTCATCCTACCACTGGTCCCTGAAGGCATCGAGAGAGCCAGTTGATGCCACCCAGAGGAACTTTATCATGATGCATGAACAGATAGAGGAGCAAAAGTACGCCCCACACTCGCAGTCTGTCTGTCCCCCTCTCGCCCCCCCCCCCCCCCCACCAGCCAGCCTCTTCTCCCTTGTCTTATAAATGGCCATCTAGGCCAAAGCCAGGAGGAAGTTTACAAGGACTTTCTGGGGCCATGGATGGAATTTGTAAGAATGAGTGGGTGGTGGGAGAAGCGTAGCCAGAATCTCTACAGGAGGCTCTGGAGGAGTCTTGGATCCCTTTATTCCAGGCGAGATTGGATTGAAATTCTGAGATAGAAACCACTGGTTGGTTATAAACTGGAACTGGTTTTACCAGTTTTGATGTGACTGATATCCTTGACCAAAAATGGCAGAAATCTCATGAGAATATCTCAAGATTTTTGCTGCTGCTATGTTTACATCCTTAACCCTGAATGTGTTTAAAACCAATTCAGATCAGACCATTTTCTAGTTTATAACAGGCACCATGTCAGGCCAAAGTCCCTGTGCTTTCTGTATTTCTAGAAAGTGCTGCAGTGGGTGTAACCCTGCTGCTGTTTCATTTGCTTGTAAAAGGAGTTGGATTTTTTTTTTTTTTAAATTAAAATCAGTAGACATTAAAATTCATTCTCCCCATTCACAGCCTCTTTACCTCACCCCCTGTCTATGATGAAGACATGATTCAAAATTCTGTTGTCTTAAGCAGTTTTTTTTCAGGCTGCAGTATGGCAACTGAAAGCTCTGGGATTGCTCTTTTATACTGGCTCCTGTTAAGAAGAGGGAGTGGGCGGGTAGAAATGGAAGGAGAAGTATCTCAGCAACACTAAGTAGGTTTTATACTGTTAATATGCATTGGCAGGGCACAGCTGTGTTTGTAGCTTTGCCATCTTCCAAATGGTACAGTATGGAAGCACTGCAGGAAGCAGGATGAAGGGGAAAAAATAAATTTGAACAGCTTGTACAAATAAATGGTGACTGGAAAGTATACAAAACATGGGTATTCAGCACGTCATTGTGTGGACCGCAAACTATTTGCTTTCTTTTTTTAACTCTTGAGCAAAAGGTGTGTGGGGTTTGGGTGAGCATAACTTTGTGGGTTAGGTTTTTCTTTTTACAAAAAAACAAACACAAAGATTCTTGTCTCAAATGTGTAATCCAAGTGTTGTGGTTTTGCTGATAGGCCGTTCCCATTTTATTGCAATTTGTTACATTTTAATATTTCAAACAATTGCCTTCAGAACATAATAGCAATAATATTTTTCACTGTTGAGGCTACATGTGTTGGCAGGAGTTGGCTGGAACTATGAAAAGAAACACAGTGTAAAGACTCTTGTTTTAAAGGTATTTGGGACAGACTGAATGTCTCTTGTCAGGCGCACGCTGGTCCAGTGACATCTGTGATCCAGCATGATATTAATTATCCAGATGTCTACCTAACATGGGTATAGCTGAGTTTCCTGTGGTCCCATAAAGTGTGTTTACAGCCACCAGTCCTGGCGCTCAGTGTTCTGTCCTGGTCAGTGTTCTCTGCTGTTGTTTAGCTCTAATATTCCCCTAAATGTCTTCTAAGAGCCAAACAAGAAGTGGAAGTGTTGGTAATGCTGCTAGAAGATGTTGACATCCTGTGGTTGGGCAAATTTCCTGTTTTGGCAATGGACAGGTCCTGAGGGTGCTAGACTAGAAGTTCAACTTGTATAACATATACTCAAACAAAAGTGAAAATTTGATGCACTACCTTTTTTAAAAAGTATTTGCCACATGGTGAAATGCATGAATCCAGAGCCAGTGGTTGCTTTTAAATTATTTCTGCCGTCGTACCACTAAGGTTGATTCCTTCCTTTTACTACCTCAGCCCCCCTTTATCTTGGAAATCTCTTCTCCTCAACATCATCTACTGATGTCTATCAGAACAAATCCTGGTCCCATTGAAATCGGTACCAAAACTTATTTTGAATTCATTTGTACCCTGATTTAGTTTATAGAGAATGATCTCTCTCAATGAAGCGCAGTCCCTTTCAAGTACTTAGCTTGATAGACTTGTGGAAAGGGGAAATTTTTTTAAAAACAGCCTCTCTCACAGTTATAGAAAGGACTAGGAAACCTGCTGCTATTATAAGAGTGATACCCCAGTGCATGGTTTAACTCATGTCTCATTTTAAGTATAGTTGGTCTGAGGAGGACATCTGATTAATGTTACTGTGCTAAAATTTCAATGTGTATGAATAGGGCTCTATCAAATTCACAGTCCATTTTGGTTAATTTCATGGTCATGGAAATTTTAAAACTAATTTAATGATTTCCAGTATTTAAATGCAAAATATCACAGTGTTACAATTGTAGGGGTTCTGACCCAAGAAGGTATTGGGTTTAGCGGGCCTGTGAGGTTATTGTAGGGGAGGATTGTGGTACTGCTTTTTTCTTCTGTATTGCTGCTATGGCAGCCCTACCTTCACAGGTGAACTGCATTACCTACTGATCAGGAATCCATATATAATGGCAGAGCTGCTGTCTGCAGAACTGAGCCCTTTAGTAAGTAGTTGCCATGCTACATCCACCTGGCTGTCATGTCAGTAGCACAGAGTAAGAGTGGCATGGTATTGTATTACCACCCTCACTTCTGAACTGTTGTAGGTGGGGCAGTGCTTTTAGGAGTGGGTACCTGGCCAACAACTGCTGCTCCCTGGCCACCCAGCTCTGCAGGTAGTAAGGGTCGCAATAGCGCAACCGGACAGAATAATTTTGACTGCCCAGATCTCCCTTTTGGGTCCAGACCTCAATTTGAGAAACATTGGTCTACCCCATGTACTCTCTACAATCTAGGGCAGAGACCAGCTTTGTGGTCTATGGCACATTTTTAATGGCTGTGAATTTGATAGGGCCCTATGTATGACATGATTGATCTTAACTATGCCTGCTTTTTTTTTTTAAAATAGAGGGAAAGCAATTATTAAGGCTTTTAATCATCATTACAAGTGAAATTCCCTTGATTACTGGCTTTGGAGAAAAGAGGGATACTTGGCGAGTTGAAGGGGAGCATGAAACTGAATTAACATTGAGGCAATAGAACAATATCAATATATCTTGCCCATAGGACATTTTGGTTCCCATCAATTAAAGCAGGGATGAGCAAAGCAGGAGGTGCAGGCCCCCTCAGGGGAGCATAAAATTGCATAAGGGAGCACAGCATGATCAGTTGCTGGGTCTCAGGCTCATTCATCTTGTTAAAATTATTGAAATATGTTACTGTTTTTATGTATGTGTATTCACATTTATATGCCGATTCATAGTGTTTACATCCCACATACTTGTTTTCTTACACCTGCTGAAAAGATGTTTTTTAATATGAACATAACCAAAATTTCCATCTGTTTAGATTACCTTTGACAGTTGGGAGGTGGGGACATGCTAATTGCAGGGATGAAAAGTGGGGCCCAAAGTAAAAAGTTTGCTCACCCAGAGTTAAAGTATTCTATCTTTACCTTTGGTTAAAAGTAGAAGGCAAATTACAATGTGTTCTTGAGGGAGAAAGCTACATAACGTTAACCAAAGTCTTCACCACAAAGTGAGATCATGTTCATGCTCTTCCCATTCTCAACTGTTGTATGGCCATGTATTTGTTCTAACTTAATGCAGAGGCTGTGGCAGCTTGAGAATCAAGGAACTTTAACTGTTGCACCTGCCATTTTTAAAAACATATTTTTGTATTGCAAGCCACCTGTATTGGTCGCAAACTCAGTTTTGTCTTTGTTTCAGTATTCAATCTGCAGCGAGCCTTTAATAGAATTATCTAACCCTGGTGCCAGCGGCTCTTTATTTTTTGTAACTAGTGATGACGAATTCATCATCAAAACAGTTCAACACAAAGAGGCTGAATTTCTCCAGAAGCTGTTGCCAGGTTACTACATGGTGAGTAACTGCAGATCATGAATTTTTCTGCTCCCATACATTTTCCATAACCTTCCTGGTTTCACATCTCCTTTTATTTCTGAATAATTTCATTCATCATCTTCCAGAATTTCAGGCTCCATGCATGCCATAGTGGCCTCACACCTCTTAAAGTGGCCACCTGATCCTCGCAAGCATGTCTCTGCGCATCTCTTGTACGGAGGTAGGTAGCAGGTCTTGATGTGCTGCCGGCACCCACCAGTACCACCCCTGCGGCTTGTTTCCAGTCAATTGAAGCTACTGGAGGCAGGGGCAGTACATGGTTACACAGTGTGCCTGACTCCCAAGGGGCAGGCAGAGACATGCTTGCTAGCACCAGCTGTCCCCGTCTCTGAGCAGTCTTGCTGGGGTGGTGGCAAGCAGGCAGCCTACCTGCTTGCCTGAGCACCCTGCTGTGCCACAGGACTTTCAGCAACCTAGAGGTGCCTGGTGGGTCAAAAAGAAATGTGTGGCTGGCCAAGTCACCACCTGTGTTAATGATGAAAGGACAGCATCAAGATGGTCACATTTTAATATAATATTTCTTTTTTTCCCTAATGAATTAGTATTAAAATGAAACCATTTTAAAGCTGATTTTTTTCCTCCCTTTTACATGCCCTTTTACACTTCATTCAAGTGTAATTCAAGGTCAGTTTCCCTTTGGCTTCTAGACTGGTTTAATCTTGGGCTTTCCTATATTAGCACAATATTTTGTTGGAACAAAACTCCACGTATGTAACTTTAAAATTATTTATTTATTTATTTATTACAAGATCTGTTTTTGGGCTTCAGCTAAGTTAGCTGTCTCTTTAATATGGGTCAATTGCCAGCAGAGTAAATAAACTGACCATCAGAACCTAACAGACTCTTGTAGGAGGCTACATTAATCTTGAGAACTACTGAGTTCCGCTTAGGAAGCAAGTCCCTCCTCGCCTTTTAGGTGATGGTCATCTCCTTGCAGGGTTGGGCCTCTGGTGAACAGATGTGTCCCCATCCTTCCAACCCACCTCCAAAAGAAGAAAAAAAATCACACTTGGACAGTTTTTCCATCTCATTTCTTTAAGATTTTCAATTTCCTGGTGGTGGTGGTGGTGGTGGTGGTAAGCTAATATAAAGTAACCATGGCTGGAAATAACCAAGCCATCCTGTAGCACCTTAAAGGCTAACAAATTGGAAAGTTTGTGTAAGGAGACTTCAGTCATGCAAAGATTCAGGAAATATAGCTGGCATTCTTTGTCCTCATTCTAAATATAATCTTTTTGCAGGTCTGAGTTGGCCTTTGTGCGAATACACAGCATAATGTCTCTGCATTATTTTTGTGAACTAACTGATCACAAATTTAACGTTATACACACATGCATTTATCAAAATAAAAAGGCTTATGTCATGTGATTATTGTATACTGGCTCCTTTTAAGAAAGAAGTTTCTTTACTTATAAATGGAGACTTTTAACCATACCAGACCTAAAATATAAATAATTTCTTCTTCGCCTGTTTTTCATATTGATGGTGTTTGAAGATAGTAGTGTCTAAAATGAGGTTTCTGCCTCCTTATTCCTTATACACTCCTACCTGATGCTTGGCCTGCTGTTGAATTTGAGATAGTACACAACTTGCATTTTGGCAGATTGTGATGTTGTAATAGGATCATTACTACTTTGCATTCTGAAGCAGACAAGAATTTGGGCTATGACAAACATGGCTGCAATTGGTAGTAACTCTGGCAAAACCTCAGTGGGTCAGAGCTTTATTCCCAAAACTGAAGTCACAATTGACATGAACAAAATAGGATCTAAACTCCTTAAGAAAGAGGTGGTTCTGTTAAGTCTTCAGTCCATCTGTAGACTCAATCCAGAGCCCTCTCGTGAGGCACATTAAGGCCAAATGCAGCAAAAATGCTGAGTTTCTTCTGTGCTCTTGGCCTAATTTAAATAGATCCCATACAAGAGGATAAGAAAAAAACCTATGATATACAGGGATGAAAGACACTATGGTTCTCTTCAAGGTAGCACAGAAGAAAAAATATGATTGTCAGGATCTTAAAATGTAGAGTGAACCATGTGTGCAAAAATGCTTCAAAATGGAAGCAGCAGGCCATGTGTCTGTCTTCTACACTCTCTCTCATCCTTAGGACTTAGTGATAGGGAGATGTGGCCTGGCTTTGGAGATGTCCTGGGACTTTCTGTATTTTGGCCCCTACACTCCTGTCACTTTAGATTCCTCATTTCCACTTGAACACAGTATCTTTTCTCTTGGGCTGTGGTAGCCTTTTCAAGTTTGGGCCCTGTGGGATAGCGAAAATGTCTGACCAGTTAAGCAAATTGTTCAGAGTATAAAATAGCACACCCCTTTTCTGTACTGATATGTTGAAATGTGAAAGCGTCTCTAACATGTGCATGTTTATTTAAAAAAAAAAAAATTTTTTTGTTTTATTAGAATTTGAACCAGAATCCAAGGACACTCTTGCCAAAATTTTACGGACTGTACTGTGTTCAGTCAGGGGGAATTAACATCAGGATTGTTGTGATGAACAATGTTTTGCCTCGGGCATTGAAAATGCATTTCACGTATGACCTGAAGGGCTCTACATATAAACGGAGAGCGTCAAGAAAAGAGAGGGAGAAATCCAACCCCACGTTTAAAGACTTGGATTTCTTGCAAGAGATGCATGAAGGACTGTATTTTGACTCGGAAACATACGGTGCACTGATGAAAACACTACAGAGGGATTGCAGAGTAAGTAAAAATTGTTCATATTTAACTTGATGTTCAGATCTGTTAATCCAGATTAACACCTGTGTAACTGAGGGCAGAGTCACTCTGAATCATCCCAAATAGTAAAGCAGGTGTGTCCAGCCCGCGGGCCACATGCAGCCCTGGACAGCTAGTAATGTGGCCCCACAAGATCATAAACTTTTAACATTATTGTGTGATTTATATACATTAACTATATTTATTTTATATGAGGCCCAAGACAATTCCTCTTCACTCAATGTGGTCCAGGCAAGCCAAAAGGTTGGACACACATGTAGTAAAGCCTTCTGATGCCATTTACGTGTAGACAGATTCCAAATGCAGGGGTGTTTTTGTTTCTTGGTTTTACTGGCTTAAATTTTCTAGTTCCAGCTGCTGAAATTGGAAATGGGTTGCTACGTAAAAGTAAACTGCATACTGTGATGAATACCGTGATGCTATGCCTACGTGTTTTTTATGGAAATGGATCCATCTTTCTCTGAAAAACAATATGCATAATTCAAATATGCTTTATGCAAACCAAATCAAACGTATCAGTTGCGAGCCTGTAATCCACTAAATGTGTATATTCTATTTTGTGTGCCTTTATCATTCCTGTATGTGAAGTTAGAAATACGAAAAGATTAAATCTGTTCTATTAATTCGAGGTCTGCTAGTGAAAGGCATTAATGTTACTTAAGGAACTTAATGTCCTGGTGCTCAAGACAGTTATGTGCAAATGGCCTCAGAGGGATAGCCTGTAGCTTCACAACAAAACAGTCCTATAGCACCTTAAAGACTAATTATATAATAAGTAAATTTTTGAACTTTCACCAGTAAGATCCACTTCACACCCACTAATGTGATACATGCCATTGTGTGCCAGCAATGCCCCTCTGCCGTGTATATTGAACTAATTAGACAGCCCCCATGCCAATGGATGAATGGACATAAATCCAACATGGGGAATGACCCCAACTTTCACTCGATTTTGATTTGTGTGTTTCTTGGAATAACGCAAGTCGAAATCAACAATTGCTGCCCAGCTGTTGTGCCCTCTTGCTGGGCCCTGCTGTGCCCATGCTGCCTACAGCATGCCCCAGCCACCCCTCCCACCAGGTGCTGCTTTGCACCCCTAGTTTCCCCTCTGCTTAGCTTATTGCCCATCTGAAAACATTAGGGGCTTGGCAGGTGCAGAGAAGAAGGTGGAGTCTCTGTGCACCTGCCAGCTGGTGCAGTGGGAGTGCTCAACCTGCTGCCTGGTTCCCAGGTCCCCCAGCGTGGGGGAGCTGAGAAACTGACCAGCACTGCTGCGCCTGGCTCTCAGATCCTATGAGCCAGGTGCAGCACTGCTGGCCAGTTTCCTGGCTCCCCCAAGCTGGGAGACCGGGGAACCATGCAGCAGGGTGAGAGACATGAAAAGTGCTGCTGCACCAGCCGGCAGGTGCACGGAGCTACCACCATCTTTGCCGTGGCTGCCGAGCCCCTCTGCCACTCACAGCCCTGGCCTGAGGGACCTGAAGGTGGGAGGGCACCCTGCTCCCTGGGCTAGCTCTTTGCCCCTCCCCCATCCCTGCATGGAACTCAGCTTGTGCAAAATTTGATTTACACATGGTTGCCCTGGAATGCAACCTGCAGGTAAGTTGGGATTTTACTGTACACCTAAACCTATAGGGGAACACTTTAACCTCCCTGGACATTCAATAAAGGAGTTGAAAATAGCCGTTCTTCTATAAAAGGATTTTACCACAAGATTACAGAGGGAGACATCTGAATTTGAGAATTCACTTGCAAATTTTACCTATTTAACCTCAGACTTAAGAGATCTTTCTCATTTCTCCATCTTGGATATTCACAGCAATGGCACACATCCCACTTAACTTGTTTACTACTTCCACTGGTCCTGTTAGTGACCCTCCACTATTTTTTCCCTTCTTCCTTCCCCCCTCCCTGCCCTCAGAGCTATATAAACCCTGGATTCTAATTATCGACTCCAGATCTGAAGTGGGTTCTACCCATGAAAGCTCATTACCTAAGAAATTAATTTGCTAGCCTTTAAGGCACTACAGGACTGCTCTTGAGTGGAAATAGATATGAGGGGAAGCAACAGCTGTGGATATCTCTTGGAGTGATAATGAGAACAAACCTTATGAGCTTTCTTTGTAAAACTTCTATACAGAGAAAGATAGATCTGTTTGGGGGTTTGGCCATATTTGGGGCTGTTCTGGGTTTTGTCAAGTCCCTGTCATGGAGCCCTCCCAGAGCTGTTATCAGTATCTGTGTTACTTTGCTGGAAGGCTGTTACTCCAACTCTGTGCCTTTGCTGAGGAGACCAGAGCTTCTGGCCCTGCAGGTCAGGGTGATAAAGCACTGCAGAGGCCAGACAGACTGGCTCAGTGGTGTGATCAGCATACTGGGTGAGTGTCTCCAGGGGATTTCTGTGATCTAACCCATCCTGAATATCTGTTAGAAGACAAACTGAGAAGTTTTTGTACTTTGAGATTTTTTAAATGGGTCTGGGAGGTTTAGCAGGTATAATTGCTATACGGGTCTCAAATGTGCAAAAGTATCTGCAGACTTATCTCTAATATATGTTGCTTTTTTAAGTCTTAATGAGTGTATTAGCTAAGTAGACAAATTAAACAGTGCCATAGTGGCAACATCTGAATTCAGTCCTAGAGCATAATCCCATAAGGATTATGAGACACAGTCCCTCTTTGAGTGAGGGACTGGACTTGATGAGCCAGGAGGTGTCTTCTGGTCAATGTTTCTCTGCTTCCAGGCTGGAAGGGTAGGCAGCGGAATATACTGTCCTTCTCTTCAGGAAATCTCTCTGCCCAGCTAGGAGGGTGGCACTGGTGATAGTGGAGGGCTCGTCTTGCCTTCCTGCCATAAGGGTAGGTAGTGTGAAAGGAGTTATTCAGGACAAAGGGCAAAGAAGCAGAAAGGAGGAAGTTGGGGAGATTCCCGGGGCTCCAAGAGGTCTGTTGAAGAAGAAAACTGAATTGTGTAGGAGTTCTAACAGTTTGAGAAAACGGCAGCTTGCATGGGATGAGCTCATAGCCTAGAAAAGGGCATCCCTCACAGCAGTATGTTGTTTGCTGCCACCTGTGCTGCTGTATGTCAAGTCTTGTTGTTGAACATGAATGCCACCTTTTGTTCAATAAATGAGTGTCTGAAAAGGCTTGTGCTTTGTGAGTGAAGTAGGGTGATCTAACAGTCAGCTGCATGTTCTCTGTGAGACATTTTGTTAGAAAAGGGCGCTGTTCCTTTCGACTTCTGCAGTGAGCCTGGCCTGAGCTGCTGCAGTTAGTGATAATGCAGCATGTGTCTGCCTGGCACATCTGAAAATCCAGATGCTCTTTTGTGCCCCCCAGTTGTCAGAAAGGTTAATTACACAATCAAGGCTTTGAGAAGAAAAATCTGGTGCGTTCAAAAATGGTAAACAGATGGTTTAAAAGAGACTGGAAATTAAATTACTAGTTCTTGTTTTTAATCTGATTAGAATATGTGAAGAGGATTCTTACTGGTGCTGTGTTTCAAAGCATGGCGTAGTCTATGTTGAGGTAAGGGCTAAACATCAGTTTTTACAGCGTCACTTTAACTGTAAGAGAGCCTGAGGTTTTTAAAGGCGGATTCATTATTGTCACAATGGAAAGAGAAGCTGGCTTTTGAATTCTAAGGGGTTATCTGCACCACCACCTAAGTCAATGTAAGGTAGGTTGCTCAAGGGTGTGGGGGAAAAAATGTTCTGAGTGACAAGTTATAGCAACTTAGCATAGTCTAGACAAGACTTTGTCAGTGGAAGGGACACTCTCACTGTCATGGTTTCCACCTTATTTAGGTAAAGTCATTATGCTGACTGAGGAGCACTCTCCCGTGGACGTAATGTGCCTTCACAAGACACGTTACATGGGGGTTGCCACATCCATTCACTGGCATAAATTTAGTACAGTAGTGAAGATAAGACCTAAGATTATATATTTTGTATGTACACTCATCCCTTGTTTAGTGAGTACTTTACTAATGAGTACTCACTAAAATGAGGAACACACATACCTACCTTTATTCACTAAATGAGCGAACTTCCCCCAATCTCAGACCCCCTCTGCATCCCTAAACAGCCCTAGCCTTAGACGCTCCTCCTCCTCCTCCTTCACCAGCGCTGCTAGGCTGGGTGGCTCCGCCAGCCCTCTGCTCCCAGCAATTAACTGAAGTGTTTCAGCACCTAGGCATAAGGTAATTGCTATCCCTAGTGATAGAGAGAGCTGTCCTCTCCAGCAGCTATCTGTACTGATAGATATCTGCCTGAGACAGCAGTGTTAAGAAACTGCAAATGGCTCCTTTCACAGCCACATGCAGCTGGGAACTGCCCAGCTGGCAACCTTTAACAAATCTAATGGGACCCATAGATTGGGAATCCCTGCTCTACATACGTACGCTACATCCTATTTGTGATGCCAAACTATTCAAATGCATCAGAAAAGTACCTAAAATCAACTGGTTTATGTCAAGTTTCAAGCACTTGGAATGAATTGGAGACTTATATATTTTAATGGGAATTTAGTTTTGCTCTTTTGAGGTTTATAGTTTTCGCCTATGAGCAGAAATTTGGGTGCCAGTTGTGCTTGTATAGTGAGGGATGAATGTACATTTCCTTGTCACTGTATCTGAGTTTTATCCCTCTATCCCAAACCAGAAATAGCATTTATACATATGAAGGCTGACAATGGGGAAGAATGAAATGCAGGATGTGATGCTTTCTCACACTAGTCCAGCTTTTCCCAAACACTTTGAAAGATGTTGTCCTTCAGAACAGTGAAGCTGCTACCACTGCAATTCTGCCATGGGGTCTTACAGGCCTGTCCAGTTTGAACAGTCCCTTACAATAGGGTATATATAAACTTGCAGAATCGTGCTTCCTCTCCCTTTCTGTGTGGTTTGATTAAAAGTGAAATAGTCTGCTTTATTTTCATATATCAGTAGAGGCATTCAGGTTAGAACTCAGTGAAGAGTTGGATTACTCACGCTTCTGATTTGTTTCGAGCAGTATACAAACTCAGGTAAACATTCATGTGTGAGTTGTGCCTGGCTTACGTTTTAAAGGTTTACATCTGCAGTTGATAGGGAGTTAAATTTTTTTCAAACCCAGCTGGAGACTGTTTTAAAAAAAAAAAACAAAAACAAAAAAACAAAAAAAAAACCAGAAGTGTCTGTTTTTCATTTTCACCAACACCTGTTTCACCCAGCTAGGGTTTCTCGTTCATGCTTTGTTTTTGTGACACTCTAGGTATGCCTCTTGCTTTAGAAAACAATGATCCAGTTTATTCCGATTGCTTACTACAATACGGTTTTCTATTAATTAATGTGTACAGCATATTATATACAAAGATAAGGAAATACACAAAGCTAGGGTTACAGTAGCAAATGAGGTATCAGACTTAATTTTAATGTCTTGATAAAGCTTAACGTATCTAGAGACAAATTCTTGCCTGATGTATGTCATGTGGGGGAGGAAGAACAGCTGTCTGCATCTGCTTATTTTCTACAACTAATGCCTTACTTTGCGTTTGCATGGAATCGAGGGAGAGTCACCTTTTCAGGTGATCATTACTTTAAATTTCAGTTTGGGTTGGATTCAAATTAAAATCTGATGTGTGCAGACAGGAGGAGAGAGCTAATCGGTGATTTAATCAAATTTCCCATTAACTTCAGTGGGATCATGGTGCTGGACTGTAACATGATGGGGTTTCTGGACACAGCTGTGAAAATCAAACCAGGCTATCTTTTCTTAAATCTGGGCCACTTACAGCCACAGGCTGAGATTGGATTTGCCTTAGCAAAAAGGAAATCGACCACAAAAATAGCCCTGCCAGCCCAACTGGCTGGCCAGAAGCCACACAAGCAAACTCATAGACTTCCCAGCTGCTGTACTAGCCCAGACCAACAACCCCCAGGTGAGAGGTTATTAAACCTATTTCACCCAATCCACACAGATTCTTCCGGGCCCCAAAGGGTCCAGCTGTAGTCCACGGCCAATAAATACTGGGATCTTATCCAAAAACCACATGTTTGATTAAATCCTTTAGCTCTAAACATCCTAAAAGCTTATTTACAAAGCAAACAAGAAAGAACAGGGTTAGAGAAATTGTCAAAACAATACTTCATACATAAAATAGTTATTAATGCAGGCCAACAATGTTCTATGCTGATTGTTGAAAATCTCCTGAAAGTCAACCCCATACTGGGTATGATTCCAGATTACATAGTTTTAGTTTGTGGCAAATTGGAGATCTGGCAGGCCAGAGTCAGCATGCTGGAACATGGATCCTTGGAATAGGAACATTACAGAGCCTTTCTCCAAGGTGGCTGCTGCTAGGCCCCTTTTATAGTTCTCCCATGTGGAGAGAAAAAGCCCTTTCTTCTTCCCATCAGGCACTGGAGAGTCTGGATCCCCTGATTCAGGTAGGCTGTTGTGGCAGACTGCCATTGGATGAATCCCAGGAGACAGTCTCAAATTCCTGATATGTGTATTGGCTGTCTAGGCCTTTGTTTTAGTCCATTTATCCTGGCCAGGGTGGACATCCACATCCCATTATGAATCTTAGCACTGAAATATTTTTAATACAGATACGTATCTGAAACACACAACTTTACCTACAAACATGATAGAGACCTAAGTAGCATCTTCAGCTTTCATTAGACACCTCACACGGACCCCCTGGCAGAATATTTGGTGCCAATGGATACATAAAATAGTTTCCATATCCAGTATAAAATCCAGTCAGGTGACAGGGGACTAGAGTACTAGTCAGAAGACATTAAGGTATCCTCTTTTTATTTGATGGGATGCATACCATCTGCTAACCATTTGCTTAAGTACTCCATGTTCTTGTATAGGTTCTTGTCCTTGAAACAGGTTTATTGTGAGGAAGGAAAAAGAATGCTTTATAGCATTGATTTTTTTTTTTTGAAATCTTGGTCTTTTTTTTAGAGTTGAGTCCCCAAAATAAGATGATCAGTTTAATGATGAGAGTTTTACAAAATACTTTCTGTATTCGTTTTATGTGCTGTCCGCTGTTAGCTCAGATCCTCAAGCTGTTCTCTGCAATTATGAAGCTTAAACTTTTTTTGATGTCGATTTTTAAATAAAAGCTGGTATTCTCCCACAGTCATAGGCTCCCATGGTCTAAACACCAAATATCATAAGTTCCAGTAGAGTGGCAAGAGTTGGCAATACTGGAACAGCTCCCTGCAACAGAATGTTGCTGTATGTAGGTATTTTCTGTCTTCTGGCTAATAATATTTTTTATTTAGTCTTGTGTAATCAAGTCGTTATTTTAGTAATGTCAATTGCCCACATTTGCATGTGGTTACTAAGCACTACTTTTTCATTAGTGTAAACACTGAGCAAGAAAAGGAATGCAGTGAGTGTGTGTGCTGATCAGTGTGCTCTCTAAATATGTAAACACTGATTCCATTTCAGATGCATTTTGTGAGCTTATTCCCAAACAGTTTAAAAACAAAAATTGTCAGGAGATACCAGCCAATGTCCTAAACCATTGAGGTCCATGTGGGGGATGGGAATGGGGGAGAGGCAAAAAGCTAGCCCAAGGAGCAGGGTGCCCTGCCACCTTTGAGTCCCCCAGGTCGGGGCAGAGGGGTTCGGCAGCCATGACAAAGATGGTGGTGGCTCCATGTGCCTGCTGGCTGGTGCAGCAGCAGTGTTCATGTCTCTCACCCAGCTGTATGGTTCCTGAGTCCCCCAGCTTGTGGGAGCCAGGAAACTGACCAGCAGTGCTGCACCTGGCTCACAGAAGCAGAAAGCAAGGTGCTCTAGGGCTGGTCAGTTTCCTGGAGATGCCCCCAGCCCTGCACTGTGAGGGCCTTGGCTTCCCTGCTCCAGCCCCCACCTTCCTGGGCCCCCCAGCTCCAGCCCAGCCATGCACCTGAGCAAGGCTGGGGCTGGCAGTGGCATCCCAGTGGTGAAGCAGGTGGGGAGCTGCATTTTAAAAATGGTAGTGACCAGAAAAAAAGCCCTGAAAGTCTCTAGCCAGCACAGGAAAAGGTCAGCAGGGAGGGCCAAATACAGGACAATTGGTCCCATTTAAAAAATAAGTCAGGACGCCTTTTTGGCTCCCTAGATACACCTAATATGGGACAACGAAGGGTCCTGTGGCACCTTATAGACTAACAGAAAAGTTTAGAGCATGAGCTTTCGTGAGTTAACTCACGAAAGCTCATGCTCTAAACTTTTCTGTTAGTCTATAAGGTGCCACAGGACCCTTCATTGCTCTACAGGTCCAGACTAACACGGCTACCCCTCTGATACCTAATATGGGACAGATGGTCACGCTAGCTAAAAATATTATCTGAGACTGTGTTCTCTCTGGTATCCTAAAGTATAGTCTATGTATTTTCCTTTATCTTATGGCAAAAACATATTCCCTCAATTTCAATGAAAACGTTAAGGCTCCACAACAAAGTGGGCAATACAGGAGTTAAACACCCCCTTGAAATCTAGTCAATTTTTAAACAGATAAGACTTACACAGTAAATTTCAGGGGAGAATGTAATGTTAAACTAGATACCCATTATTGTTTCAACAGCTATGTTAGCTTGTGTGCGCTGTGTATGTATAGCATTTCCCGCTCCTGTTTTTTCTAATTAAACATGTTTATATATGTATCATAGCTGGTAGAAAAGCAATAACTTTTTCCACGCTTTTGAAAAGTTTTCTCATCTGTCTAATCAAAATCCTAAAAAGATTCTCTCTCCACCCCCTTGCTTTTTATTTCTTTTCCCACTTACCTACTGAAAGTAGGGGAAGGAAAAAGGAAAGAAAAGAGAGGAGACCTAAGGGAGGGTTCTTGTTTGGGGTGAAAAATAAAATTTCAGTCTGGAGAAATTTGGAAGAATCTTTAATAAAAGATTTAAAAAAAAATCTTTAAAAAAACCTTTAAAAAATCTTCAGATGAAAATTTGTGACGTGGGTATTTTACAGTTCACATTTTACCAAGTGAACAACGTGGCCAAAATGCAGCTGGTACGCTGGAGGCATGATGAACTTCAAAATAGAACATTTGTCCTGGTAATTTTATCTAAAACTTCAACTAATAACCTTCTAGTTTTACTTGTATCCGAAAGAAATTCAGTGTGTGTATATGACGTAAACGTCTTCATCTTTATTTTCAGTTAATTTTCTTTGGCTGTGTCTAGACTAGCCCCCAACTTCAAAGGGGGCATGGTAATTAGGGTGTTGGAAGGTTACTAATGAAATACTGTGGTGCATATGCAACACTTCATTAGGCTAAATCTCCCCTGTGGCAACCTCAAAGCATAAAATGTCTAAGTGCTGGCTTCCGTGCAGCCACAGGTACTTCGAAGTGCCCATACTCCTTCAAAGTCCTTTTACTGACCTGCAACAGCATGGGTGTATTTGTGTATTTCACAGGACTGCTGGGTTGATGGCCCAGTTGGGATCAAGGTTTAACAGACTGTGCAGATCAGCTTTCAGAACTAAACCATGCTCTGTTGTTGTTTTGTGTGGGTTTTTCATATGGCACTAAAGGGGGAGAAAAATAGGTTCCTTAGAAGGCAGGAAAAATGTTTGTAAACTCTCAAACTGATGAGGAAAATTGGGAGCAAGTTAATTAAAAAAACTGCTTTTAACACTTTTTTATTTTAAAAAAATAGATTCCAATTTGACAAATGAGTTTTGATTTTCTTGCCTTTGTTTATCTTGTTTAAAATTACAGTCAGAGCATTCTTTTAATATAACTTTTGGCCATTTAATACATTATTCAAGCAATGCTAGATTCTCAGAAGGAGACTAGATGCTAGTTCAGAGTAAAATACTGTTCTCAGATTATGCAATAGTGCACAAAATTGAAAGCTAAACTTTAAAATGTCAAAGCATTAATTGTATTATGTAACGACTGCACATTTCCAATGAGTATTTTTAAATTTAAGCATTGCAAGTATGTAGTACCAACATAAAGTGTTCTGCCTGATTTAATCAGTTTGTTCTTATCAGGACAATTAGTATTTTCCTATAGTTTAGTATTCTCCTGTGGTTTTGCTTTGAGACTCGCTTTGCTTTATGATGGTTAGTAAATCAACATGGCTTTATTTCTTATTCTTAAATAGAAAATGGTTCAGAGTCAGTTGGATAATTGTATGGCCTAAATGTTAGCGATATTCTTAATCATCCTGCTATTCATTAGTCTGCTGTTCTTTGCTTAAAGTAATAAATTACTAAAGCACAGTGCAGATTCTCAATTTCCATAGATATAATTGCATTTCCATAAATAATAGAACCTGTTTTCAAACATGAAATGTTCAAAGAATTTGGACTTTAGTGTATGTTACACACTTAAAATATGAAAGACATTGAAAAGATATGGAGAAGACATTGGAGAGAGTTGAACGGCAGTTTTTAGGGATTTGTGTGGGAAAATTCTTCTGATGATCAGATTTTTTTGAAGTAGAATAAGCAAATAATTAAACTATTGATGAATTTGGGTGGGTCATTTTTCTTTTCCTGGGAATCTTTACATCCTGTCAGACACCCATGCTCTTGTATGTCTGTCATTGGTGAGCAGCATTGGAAAATTCTGACTGAAGATGAGTAGAACAGCGAACCTGGTAACTTCTTCTGCTCACTGCTGAAACAAGGAAGACCAGATCAGGAAAACAGAGGACCTGACAGTTGGAAGAAAGCTGACAGGAAACGGGTGTGCATTCAGTATGGGTTTTGGTAATCTGCGGGCATTGATGCAAACCCTCCCAGCCATCTTTCCTGCTGCTCTTTCCTTGATGCCTGACATCTGCTTGCTATCCACCGAAACCTTTGCTGACAAGCTTTTACCTGATCATAATATTCTTGTTCCCCAGCCAGCCCCCTATCATCCACTGTGCTCTCAACCCCTAAGCTTCCTCGTTATATCTGAGGCTGCTGCTGCACTACCATTCTCCTGTTGGAGGTGTCATGGTAATGAGGCAATTCAGTGCAGGCTAATGAGGTGCTAACGTGCATATTCAACACCTCATTAGCATGATGGTGGCCATGGGAACAGACTTTGAATTGCAGATTGATGGTGAAGATGAGGGCCACTTTGAAATAAGTTCTGCACTTCGACATTCCCTTACGCCAATCCAGTTCTGTGGGAGTAAGGGAATGTAGAAGTGGGGCGCTTTATTTCAGAGTTGCTCCCATCTTCACTGTCTATCTGCAATTCAAAGTCTCTTTGCATAGTGGCCATTATGCTAATGGAGCACTGAATATGCACATTAGCACCTCATTAGGCTGCTTCAAATTGCTTCATTACCATGGCACCTTTCACGGGAGAATGGTAGTGTAGCCGCAGCCTGACTGTTGTCCTGTAACTCTCCAGGTGAGCAGTAACTATTTAGCATGTGTGCGTGCGTGCGCATGCATGCACATGCACGCTTATAGACCAGGGACCAGTAACCCCCAGCACAGGTGCTAAGAGCAGCATGCAAGTCGGTTTTTTTTTTTTTTCCATAGTCACGTGAGGCAGGAGCGCAGTCCCATCTCTCCTCTTCCATGCAGCCAGGTGCTTGCTCAAAGCCATGCTGCCTGTGAATTAACAAAAGACCAGCTAATGCTACTAACCACCATCTAAATGGTAAAGCTCTGCAAGTTCCACATCTTTAATTGAAGAAGCTGTTGTAAGTAGGACTACTGGTGACTTTACAAAGTATCTCCAGCACTCAGACTGTAAAGAGGTCAAAATGCCAAATTTCGGCACTCCGCCTCGGAAAGGTTGCTCACCCTTGTTTATAGGCCAAAATTCCCCAAGAGGGATTGTAAAACCATATGAAGTCCTAATTTTGTGTTGCATTTTTTCCTCTTTCTTGTGTAAAAAAGTGAGCAACAGTCTGCATGCTGTTGTATAACAACTTGTAACCGTGTAACTGAAAAAGTTACTAAACTACAGTAAACTCTCTTTTATCCAGCAGTCCTGGGACTTGGAGGTTGTTGGATATTCAAATACTCTGGATAATAGAGAGGTATACCGACCAATGCATAACAATAAAGAAAAATAAGATATTAAACAAAAATGTATGCAGTGTGCATTATTTACCAGCAGTAGCATTGTACACTGTAAACTTCCCGTATTTGTGTATTTTCTTTCACTATACTGTGTTTATGGAAAACATAACTAAAATTTACTTATGGTTTAAGTGCTGGTTTATTGAGAGTTCTGGATTATAGAATGCTGGATATAAAAGTTTACTGTATTGTGGAGCTACCAAAAAAAAGCCCACCCACAATACCCTTGCTGTCGGAGTTCAATTTTACCAGAATTTGTATGTCCCCTCACCTTTGTTTTTTAAAAAAAAATTTGTACTAAGCTGGGGTGTCCACCCTTTTTCATCAGGGGCCACATGGCAATTGTTTTACACATTCTGGTGACCGAACACAAATAGCCCCAACCATGCGCTGCCCCAAGACTCAACACCCCCTCCCCCGCACAACCCCAAGCTATCCCTCCCCAAACCAGGATTCGCTTACCTTGCGCAGGAGCTCGGCGTGCTGCCCTATAGCCATTAAACCAATTAAATCAAGTCCTATTGTTTCAGTGCAGCAGGGCACTGAGAGCTATCCCCACCATGCCCTATCCATAGGGAACTGGAGGGCTGGGGAGCCACATGGCTGCCCCCCGTTTTTTTAAAAAAAAGAAAAAAGCGCTGCTAGCGGCTCCACAGCCTAGATGATAAAGCACCATGGGCCATGTGTTGGACACCCCCATACTAAGCATTTCAAGTATTGCTTGAAGAATTCTGATAATCAGGTTAACATGTATTGTAGAAAAGGACATGTTGAAGGAGTTTGAGGATAACCAAGTAGAGACTGTTTGCTTAAGCAAATAGGTTTTATTGTGGAACTTTCTGGTGAAATATTTGCCTCCAAGGAAAAACAGTGCAAGCACAGTTAACCACAATGCTGAAATCAAAGTTTAGATGGCTTGTATTTCAAGGCATTTTCTGTGGTGTGGTATATCTGTTGGGTGTGACATAGCTTAGTTTTAAGCTTGGTGTATGTATCTTTACACATTGAAGATTTACGTTGTTGTTCATGATTAGTCTGTCGGGCAGTGTTGAAACAAGATTATCCATTATGTAATGTGAAGCAATTAGATGTGTAGATTCAATAGGAGCAGCTCTACCAGTGAGGAAAAGTTGTCAGTCAAAATACTAATAACTTTGAAAGGGACAAATGTACTGGAAGATGCATTTGGTTTTTTTAATTATTTTTGCTCAAGTCCTAGCTTTTCCAGAATTTGAATAAAAGGCAGACTTATGTAGCTATCTCTGGAAAATTCTGAGTCAGAGGCACAACTCCTGTTTTGCTGAGTAAGAGATCTGACTGCAGTTGAGGAAGCTAAAACTTTGTGTTCTGGCCACTGCTCTTACTCTTACATTATGGCCAGCTATTCAAACTTTCTGCTTCAGTTTTCCAAGGTAAAATGATTAAGTATTAGTACATGAATGCCTCACAAGAGAGTTATGAGTATTGTTAGTGTTTTTTTCAAGTGTCCTGAAGATAAAAATCAATATTTAAATGCTAAATAGAGCCAGACACAAGATGATGAGACAGAGTGGAAAATTTAGCATTTTCTGGTTTGGGTTTCAAGTTGGAGATTTGTCTTGATATATGCCATGTGATCAGCCTAACAATGGCCAAATTCAGATTTTGAATAATGTCTGTTTTTGTCATACTCAGTGGAATTTGGGCCCACCTATTCAGAGGCTAAATTTGCTGCAAATAATTGACATATAATTGAATTTCATTTTTCCTTTTCTGAATACACTTGCAACATTTAGTATTAAGAAATCATTATGTTTCTGGAACATGGATGTTTCTCTGATTGACAAGAGTCAAGTTTGTTTGGCAACATTCTTCATACTTATAAATACAGTGGATTCTTTTTAAAATACGCAGTTGTCTTTTTGTAAGTTTCATAATTAATAGCATTAGTTACCCACTGATACCATAAATTCCAAATAGCTATTACAGAATCAGCAGTTAATCTAATTGTGATCATGTGGTATTTTTAAGAACAAGACAATTATTTCATATATTGGTGTATTTTTTTTGTTTGCTAATAAGAATTGTATTGCTTGTCAGTCTGTATTTTTCTGTTATTGCATTAGCAAAGAGCATTGTGAACATTACTGAGGAAATTAAATTTGTAAACGACTACACTAATGGCCTGACTCAAACCTACTAAAACAAGAAAATTCAGAGTTGAGGACAAAGAGCTCCTTTCCCAGAAGAACTTCTGATCTGGGCATTATTTTCTTCCAGCCTTAATTCAATCTGTTGTGCCCAAACGCTGCAGCTCATGTACTTTTGAGTACTTATTGCAGTGTTGTGGCATACCTGGGGGAGAGAGGTCTGTATGGCTAAAATTCCTTTATTTTGTGGGCTTATGTAAAGCCCATACTGTTTGTGTGTGTTCCCCTTTGTCCAAAGGGTACTATAGCGCACATGGGATGCTTCTGTGGCAGTTAACTTCTTTTTGTGAGCTACATTCTGATTTTATCCACATCAGCTGAAATCCAAAATAAGCCACCATTTCTCGTAGTGTAATGTATTCAGAGATCAAAATCTCGTCAAGTATTTTCATAAGTATTAGCCATTCTGTTATTTTGACTATCCAAAGTCTGTGTTAAAATCAACAGCACAAGTCTCCCTGTTGGATTTCAGGTGGACCTTGGTATTGCTAAATTCAGGATTAACAAAATATATCCAGAAAATAAATGGTCTAGTAGTGATTAGTTGTATGGACTCCTGGCATTAGTTCTGGTGAGCAACTTTTAGCTGTTCCATTATGAGGATGTCTTACTACATGGTAATTTTGCATGTGTTGTGGCACTGGTCTGTCACATTTTAAACATGCAGATGTCTGTGCGCAGTCTATTCTGCGTCAGGAGCAGAATGATGCTCAGAGGCAAAGCTAGTTGGTTTATCGTGAGCTTAGTGCAGCAGTCGTAGCTAGGGAGATTTGCAGAGCCCCGACTCATAAGTCAAAGATTCTGTATAGAGAGAACCAAATTATAGAAGCTTTTTCCCCCACATTCAAACGGCAATGTATGTGCAGTGGGGGGAAGAGAATTTTCCAAAATTTTGTTATGGCATACTCATTTTGATAACATTTTGGATGCTATTTTTTGACAATCCTGTTCAAATTTTTGTACAGTAAAAGTTAAGAATAGAAGGGTTAATTGTGGACAAGGACCTAGACCCATAACCTTTAGCATCATTACCAGGTGATGCTACTATGCTGAGGAAACCTTTTGAAGCCAGACATGTATTGACCCCAACAGGGGAAGCTTATGTGACCAAGGCCTATGTACCTTTTAGCCATCCCATAAACATCATAACTGTATTTTGTGTGAAAGGTGCCTCCTGAGGTATTGATGTGAACACTCACAATTTGCTGGTCAGTAGTCTAATGGTAAATGCACATAGAACATTGCTTGGAGAAGCTATAACCATATCTGGAAAACCTGCTTTTAGCCATAAATCTGGGGAGCACCAAACCAGTTCTTCAGTGACAACAGACTAGCGGAAATCTCAGTCAGCTGTAAATGAGACTGAAAGGACCATTATCTACCTGTTGCCTTGCTCACAGCTACAAATGCTTCCTCAAGGAGGCCTAGGAGGATATCAGAAGCAGCAGACACCCTTTCACACCTGTGCCAGCACTACTGCTGTCTCCTCCACTCGTGCCTGTAGCCAGACAGACTGCCTGACCACGGATGTTTCTACCCAGATCCTGGTGTGGTTCTGCAAGGACTGTGGCTTGCCGATCCCACTCACTGATACCCAGGCAGAGGGGAATATTCAGTGTGAAAGGTGCCTGCTGGTGGAATCTCTCTCAGGCGCCAGGTGGGGGAGCTACAGGAGGAGGTGGCCAGGTTGAGGAGTATCCAAGTCCATGAGCAGTTCCTGGATAGTATTGAGATGGAGACTGCGGAGGTAACTGTCCCAGTGCACAAGACGGCTGATAAACCACTGGAGGAGGTGGACGAGGGTGGACACTGGCAGCTGGTTACTTCTCGCCGCGGGCAGTGTCCCACCCCTGCTCAGAACCCTCCCACCGTGGTACTGGAAAACTGTTATGCTGTACTTGATACAGGAGACCAAGAATTACCCCGTACAGAAGAGGAGAAGCCTCGTACCCCCAAGGCTGGGAAGTCTACTGCCTCCCCTGCAGGAAGGAAACGTAGAGTAGTGGTGGTTGGAGACTCTCTTCTGAAGGGGACGGAGGCGCCCATCTGTCAGCCTGACATTTCCTCTCGGGAGGTGTGCTGCCTGCCAAGGGCCCGTATCCGAGACGTTACGCAGGCATTGTCGAGGATTATCCGGCCCTCTGACTACTATCCCATGCTTCTCATCCATGTGGGCACTAATGATACTGTGAATTGTGATGCTGAGCAGGTCAAGAGTGACTTCGGGGCTCTTGGGGCACGGGTCAGGGGGTTTGGGGCGCAGGTGGTATTCTCTTCAATCCTGCCTGTCAGAGGTAGGGGCCCAGGCAGAGACAGGTGTATCCTAGAGGTGAATGCTTGGTTGCGTAGATGGTGTCGCCAGGAAGTCTTTGGTTTCTTTGACCACGGGATCCTTTTCTGGGAAGGACTGCTAGGCAGAGATGGCGTTCACCTTTTGAGGAGGGGGGAGACCATATTCGGACACAGGCTGGCTAACCTAGTGAGGAGGGCTTTAAACTAGGTTCGATGGGGGCAGGGGAGCAAAGCCTGCAGGTAAGTGAACAGCATGAATACATGGGAGATGAATTTGAAATGGGAGGGAGTATGGGCTACACTGGGAGAGTAAAAAGAGGGCCAGGGCAAAACTGGGAGGCAAGACCAAATCAATGTCTGAGATGCCTATATACAAATGCAAGAAGTATGGGAAATAAACAAGAAGAATTGGAAGTACTAATAAATGAATATAACTATGATATTGTTGGCATCACAGAAACTTGGTGGGATAATACTCATGATTGGAATGTTGATATTGAAGGGTACAGCCTGCTTAGGAAGGACAGACAGGGAAAGAAGGGAGGAGGTGTTGCCTTGTATATTAAAAATGTACACGCTTGGACAGAGGTGGAGATGGACGTAGGAGATGGACGGGTTGAAAGTCTCTGGGTTAGACTCAGAGGAGTTAAAAACAAGGATGAGGTCCTACTAGGAGTCTACTACAGGCCCCCTAGCCAGGTGGAAGAGGTGGATGAGGTTTTCTTTAAACAGCTAACAAAATCATCCAGGGCCCAGAATTTGGTGGTGATGGGGGACTTCAACTATCCAGGTATATGTTGGGAAACTAATACAGCAGGGGACAGACTGTCCAATAAATTGTTGGATTGCATTGCAGACAACTTTTTATTCCAAAAGGTTGAAAAAGCTACCAGAGGGGAAGCTGTTCTAGATTTAATTTTAACAAATAGGGAGGCAATTATTGAGAATTTGAAAGTGGAAGGATGCTTGGGTGAAAGTGATCATGAGATCATAGAGTTCACAATTCTAAGAAAGGGTAGAAGGGAAAACAGTACAATAAAGATAATGGATTTCAGGAAGGCAGATTTTGGTAAACTCAGACAGCTGGTAGGTAAGGTCCCATGGAAAGCTAAACTGAGGGGAAAAACGGCTGAGGAGAGTTAGCAGTTTTTCAAAGGGACGTTATTAAGGGCCCAAAAGCAAGCTATCCCGCTGTGTAGGAAAGATAGAAAACATGGCAAAAGACTGCCTTGGCTTAACCGGGAGATCTGGCATGATCTCAAACTAAAAAAGGAATCGTATAAGAAATGGAAACTAGGACAAATTACAAAGGACGAATATAGGCAAACAACACGAGCATGCAGGAGCAAGATTAGAAAGGCTAAGGCACAAATTGAGCTCAAACTAGCTACAAGCATAAAGGGAAACAAGAAGGCTTTTTACAAATATATTGGTAACAAGAGGAAGACTAAGGAGAGGGTAGGGCCATTGGTCAGTGAGGAGGGAGGAACAGTAACAGGGAATTTGGAAATGGCAGAGATGTTTAATGATTTCTTTGTTTCAGTCTCCACTGAGAAATCTGAAGGAATGCCTGACACAGAGAATGCTAGTGAAAAGGGGGTAGGTTTAGAAGTTGAAATAAGAATAGAACAAATTAAAATTTACTTAGAGAAATTAGATGTCTGCAAATCACCAGGGCCTGATGAAATGCATCCTAGAATCCTCAAGGAGCTGATAGAAGAGGTATCTGAGCCTTTAGCAATCATTTTTGGTAAATCGTGGGAGACGGGGGAGATTCCAGAAGACTGGAAGAGGGCAAATATAGTACCCATTTATAAAAAGGGGAACAAGAATAACCTGGGAAACTACAGGCCAGTCAGCTTAACTTCTGTGCCAGGAAAGATAATGGAGCAGGTAATTAAAGAACTCATCTGCAAGCAGTTGGAAGGTGGTAAGGTGATAGGGAACAGCCAGCATGGTTTTGTTAAAAACAGATCATGTCAAACCAGTCTAATAGCTTTCTTTGATAGAATAGCGAGCCTTGTGGATAAGGGAGAAGCAGTGGATGTGGTATACCTAGACTTCAGTAAAGCATTTGACACGGTCTCACATAATATACTTATCAATAAACTACGCAAATACAACTTACGTGGGGCTACTATAAGGTGGGTGAACAACTGGCTGGATAACTGTACCCAAAGAGTAGTTATTAATGGTTTTCAATCCTGCTGGAAAAGTATAACTAGTGGGGTTCCGCAGGGGTCTGTTTTAGGACTGGTTCTGTTCAATATCTTCATTAACGATTTAGATATTGACATAGAAGGTACACTTATTAAGTTTGCAGATGATACCAAGCTGGGAGGGGTTGCAACTTCTTTGGAGGATAGGGTCATAATTCAAAAGGATCTGGATAAACTGGAGAAATGGGCTGAGGTAAACAGGATGAAGTTTAATAAGGACAAATGCAAAGTGCTCCACTTAGGAAGGAACAATCAGTGTCACACATACAGAATGGGAAAGGACTGCCTAGGAATGAGTACAGCAGAAAGGAATCTAGGGGCTATAGTGGACCACAAGCTACATGAGTTAACAATGTGATGCTGTTGCGAAAAAGGCAAACATGATTCTAGGATGCATTAACAGGTGTTTGTGAACAAGACATGAGAAGTCATTCTCCCACTCTACTCTGCGCTGGTTAGGCCTCAGCTGGAGTATTGTGTCCAGTTGTGGGCACCGCAGTTCAGGAAGGATGTGGAGAAATTGGAGAGGGTCCAGAGGAGAGCAACGAGAATGATCAAAGGTCTAGAGAACATGACCTATGAAGAAAGGCTGAAAGAATTGGGCTTGTTTAGTTTAGAAAAGAGAAGGTTGAGGGGGTACATGATAGCAGTTTTCCGGTATCTAAAAGGGTGTCATAAGGCAGTGATAGGGAACTTGTTCTTCCTTGCCTCTGAGGATAGAACAAGAGGCAATGGACTGAAATTGCAGCAGGGGAGGTTCAGGCTGGACATTAGGAAAAAGTTCCTAACTGTCAGGGTGATCAAACACTGGAACGAATTGCCAAGGGAGGTGGTAGAATCTCCATCACTGGAGATATTTAAGAAGAGGTTAGATGGTCTAGAAAGTGCTTGGTCCTGCCATGAGGGCAGGGGGCTGGACTCAATGGCCTCTCGAGGTCCCTTCCAGTCCTACTCTTCTATGATTCTCTTTTCATCAATTTACTGTACCAGAAGGAGCAAAGGAAGCAGCTACTGATTTGGGGTAGGAGTCCTGGCTGAGAGCATGTGGTAAGAGAAACTTTGCTTGAATCTGATATAGTTTTTAGGCACATGTGGAATTTTAATTTTTCTTTTGCTTGTTCGAGTTTTATGCTTCATTACTTAATCTCTATTGTCTGATCTGATTGTGGCATTTTAATCAGTGTCTGGGAAATTCCATTTGGGGTAACAAGATATGTGCATATCATTTTAATAATGAAATGACAGACTTTATGGAAGCCTGTGAGAGGGTTGAGCAGTACAGATCTTTGTTTCTGGGGGAAAACAAGGGTGGGTTGGAGGTCACCCTACAATATAACCAAGGTTGGGAAGGGCTCAGGTTTTCCTGACTGGCTGAAACGCATCCAGAGACTGGTCTGGGAATGACTTGCATGTTGGAGGCTGTTTGTAAGCTGTCCAAGTTGAAGGCCACAGCAAAAAAGCCTTGTAAAGAGCACGAGAGGTTAAAGGGGAGGGTGTGACATGCAAGGTACAATCCCAGCTAAAGAGCTGAGTATGTCTCAGCTTTCTGATAAGACCAGATGAATGTCACTTCTGTATGCTAACACACTCCAAAATTGCGCTAATTTGCCACAATATAGTGCAGCAATTAAATATAGAAGGTTCGCCTAAAAGGCAGTAAACCTACAAGCTCTTACAAAGCTTGCATTTTGCTATATTGGTGCTATGCAGTAAGAGTCCTTAAATCCAGAAAAACTGAAACTGATATAATTTTTCTGCTTATAACCCTGGCATACTGGTGGGCAACTTGTGGCTTATCAGAGTAAGCTGCTGACAGGCCATGAGACAATTTGTGTTGAAAATCCAAAGTCATGGTCCCCCACAGCTCCTACTGGCTGGGAACATGGCAGCCAGCACATCCCTGTGACAGCTTCCTGCAGTTCTCATTAGCCAGGAATGGCAAACCACAGCCCCTGAGAGCCAGGAGAGGTTATGCCTGGGGAGGCTCATAATAAATGAATTCTCTTGCAGCCTGTCAGCAGATTACACTGATGGACTGTGTGCAGGCCACAAATTGCCCACCAATGTGGTACAAGGAGCGTGCTCTTAAGGAAGACGAGACAGTATTTACATCTCTTGATCCCTCATGACCAAGCATGAGGATTCTATCAATGCTTTGCTGTTTCTGCATAGATAGTATCATGATCTTTCCCTTCAGAGGTTTCTATCAACTTGCTTAGGACCTCATTCTGCAACCCTTACAATAAACAGTGATGACTTAGAAAAATACTCCTACTGTAAAGTCAATGGAACTGACCCATAAAAAAGTTCTATAACCTCTATTCATACTGAACAGAAGGGGGTTTCTGTCACTTCTTGGTATGTTGAGGGTATGGAAATATTGGGATTTACTGAATCCATGTAAAACTTACAAGGGTAACTAAAGTTGCTGTTTTTCATTAATGTTTAATTCATGAAAAATATTTTCCAAATAAAGCCAAGTTAGTTTTTGTTTTCTCTCCCCTTCAAGTCTTCACGGGGAGCCAAATGTGGGAGTTCTTACGCAATTTATATTCAGGCAAAGCTCACATTTGAGATGAATGGGAGCTCTGCCTGAGATAAGGACTGGAGAATTTGGTGACAATGGCTTATTGGCCATGAAGTTTTCAATTTCCTGCCCATTTTGGGTTAATTTTATTCTTTTTCATATTAGCATTTTTCTTTACGCGCACAGGAGGAAATGGAGCCATGGCTAAGATCAGTTTGCATCAGAGCTTAGCTCTATGCTTTGATTAGCAGATATATGGGTATGGAGGTCATCAAAATGTGCACATTTCATTTACCAACAGGCATACAGAATGGTAATTTATATAGCAGTTACTATTCTAATGTACACTGAAAATATTTTTGAGTATTATTCAGTTTTATTCAAGATCTGGTTTATGCAGTTAGATATCTAGAGCGCAAATGTAGGATTCAAATGGCTACAATAGGATTCACATAGGTTGCTGCCTGTAAAAATCAGTGTCTGTGTCAAGAGAAAATGTCACTTGGCAGACTTTGGTTTCCAAGAGATTTGGAACAGGTAGGAAAGTAGCATGTGGTTAGCTTTAGTGATCCTGGAACAAAAATGCTGACAGCAGTGAAACTTAGACAATGTTTAGCACAAAGATTGGGGGCAAAAGAGGTGCTGGCATGGATCACTTGAGTCAGCATTTCAAAAGTCCTGCTGCACTGACAAGCTGGATATACCATAGTCTTTAAAGAGACTGCATCAGATATTACCTTGATGTTACCCTTGATTTTAATTCAGTTAGAACTAAGTAGCTAATCCAGAAGGGGTAGAGAATAGCAAAAGAATTTAAGCTGACTTCCCGTGAGTGAAGGGCACAAATGAAAATGGCACCATTTTCTAAAGCATGTTTACTTAATGAAATTAGAATTGACATAGACTGATACTGGCAGTAATAGCAGAGAAGTAGTTTCAGAAGGGCAAATTTTTTTATTTTTGGCAATATGCTAGGCATCGGCTTTCTCTCCATTTTAAATAGCATGCCTACAAATCTTGTACATGTTGAACCTTGCTAGTCCAGTACTCTCTATCTGGCAACATCTGTAATCAGGCATATTAGTTAGCTAGACAGCCACTTATCATGGGTAGGGCCAACTTTCACATGGTTCCATCAAGTTTGTATACAGCCACCAGTCCTGGTTCTCCATGTTCTGTGCCATTGTTTAGCTATAATTTACTCCTAAAATGTCTTCTAAGAGCCCAGTAAGCAGTAGAAATGTTGGTAGTGCCGCTGGCCAACATTGACCTCCTGTGATCTGGCAAAAATCTCTCCTTCAGGACCAGTTAGGTCCCGAGCATGCTGGACCAGAGGGTCTCAACCTGCACCATATTTTAAAAATAAAAAAAAGCAACCCATGAAAGTTTTTTTTTCCAATAAATCTCTGGTTTTAAAATAAACTTTGTTACAGTGGAGGCAAACAGACTTGTGTGTGTTCCTCTGTGTCTAGTGTTCTAATGTATTTGTGTGCCAAAGGTTTTTGTATTCATGAACTATGCTTTTTTTTGCAGTTCAACATTCCCAGTGCCACTAAATATGAGAATTTAGTGGACCCCCGCAGTTCCACATTCCAAGTAACAATAAAAATTGATTTTCCTCATTTTGTCATGTGATTTAGTTTTATCTTTTGGGCAACAATAAAATAAAAGCCCATATTGATTGGCACTTTCCGAGGATATGCTGGGGTGCTGATAGCTTCATCACTTCCATTTGAGCATGTGGAGGCACTTTTCTTGCACTTTGAAGCCAATCTGTTCCTCTCTAGTAAAAGAATACTGCAAAGCTTATTTGTTCAACTTGGCTCAAGCTTATTAAGACAACTTGTTCAGTTATTTTGCATGTTATCCCCAGAGAGCAAAGCAAGACCTGACCTGATTGCAATTAGGGCTACAATGTAAGATTTTTTTTTTTGTCCAAGCTTTCTCTGTTAACAATGGTAGTTGGAGGCCTTGATGCTTTCCATGGAAGACAGCCACCAAATGTGATCTAATTGAGGAAAGCAACAAGAGATGCAAGAGTTGTAGAATGGGATTTAAAAGGATGCTAGTGTTGAGTATATATGCCTTCTAGTTTCTGCAGTGATGATTTGCTTTAGAAATGTGCATATTGAATAAAAGACTCCCCACAGCTAAGTCTGAAGTCAATGGTTGGTCAGATAAATGTTTTCCTATGTGGTAGATCTCCATTTCCCTCTTGCATAACCCCCAGCCATGTTTTTCTGATCCATTTTGAAAAAGCAAATGTGTGCACTCGGTTTTATAAGTTAACCTATTTGTTTTGTGTAAAAACATTTCTGCTCTGATAGGCCTGACTGAATTTGCATACCTGGAGCTCGTGTGCTTCATTTGTTATCTCTGTAAAATCAGATTGTTCTTGTTCCTGGTAAAATGACATAAAATTGGCAGTACAGTGCCAAGAATACAGGCATCTTGTACCAAAATGTGAGTTGTCATTTTTGAGCTGCGTGACCAAAAAAGGACATGTTGCTATGTATTTCTCTTTATGATTACAGATAATTAAATAGGTTGGTCTCCCTGGACCAAAAAGGGCTCCCATACAAGTTGTTTGATATAATACATCCTAATCACAGTTGCTTGACTCTAGGGGGAAAGAAATGTCTCCTTTTTAATGGAGTTCCTCTGGATTCATAGTGGTGCAACTGAAATTAGAATCTTTTTTACATGCTTGCATGAATGGGGGAAGTGGAACTTGTCAAAGTCAGGGGTCAAAGTGACTGCTAGGACCAAGGAAGAAGACTGATTAAAAATCAAGTTGTAGTTCAAGTACAGGGGTCTACAACCTGGGGCTCCAGAGCTTTGTGGCTTCTTTATGGTGCCTAACACTATAATTGCACTGTGGTGGGTTTTTAAAAAAAAAATATATATATATATATACCCTCCTGATTATTTTTGATAAATAGTGAAGGTCCTGCAGTAAACATGTAGCACATTACACATCACTGTGTGCTCACTGTTCTTAAAGTAGGGTTTTACAAACAGTGGGGTTTGATGGTAAGGACCGTCTCGTATTCACGTGCATTGCCTCTCTTGAATTACGGTAAACCCTCAATTTAAGAGACTAAGGCAGGTGTGTCTGTTAATGCTGAAAGTCCGTCCAATCTGAATCTGTAGGACTGGTGACTCCTTCCAAAGCTCACTAGGGAGCTCTTTCGGCCTGGCGGGCCCAGCAGCTGCAGTGGCCCTAGCTGCAGCAGCTCTGGTGAATTGCTGGCATTTATTTGGCAGGGAGGCTGCCGGACAGCGTCCATTATTTCCAATGTCCATTAAATGGGGTCTGTTAAATTGAGAATTTACTGTTGAGGTTTTTTTTAACTGAATTAAAAGAAGGCTCTTCTTGCAATTTTGGTTGCTGACCCCTGTTCAAGTATAAAGCTTGTTGTGACCTGTTAAAGAGCTTATCACAGGACAAATATATTAGATGCCCAAATCCCATTGACTTTTCCCTGGGAGTAGGGCATTTTCTGACACCTTTTTCCTTTTCAGAAAATCAGCCCTTCAATGACTTTTTTCAATATCAGGTTTGCATATGTATAGTATACATATATACGTATATGTATAAATGCATCTGATAGGATAAAAATTATATATAAGCTCATCAGAGTATAACACAACAAATTAATTGCTCCCTCATGATAAAGGATATGTGGTTGCTGATGGGGCAACCTCTCCTGCTGAAAATGGCATTACATTAGGCCCTGCATTTTCACATAATTTATTTTTCACACCTTGTAAAGAAGGTGGTGTGATGGATAGCTTGTTGAAATTCGTATGTTGATTTTTTCCAAATCTGAGATACACTAATACCACTTTTAACCTTTCTGTAAACGTCCTTATCAAATCCATCACCTCCCCCACACCTTTTGTTTGGATTTTCTCAGTTGGTTAAATTATGCACAGAAATTAAATTGTGTAGTAATTTTTATATGTACACACAATACTTCATTATTAGGTGCTGGAAAGCTTTAAAATCATGGATTATAGTTTGCTGCTGGGGATCCATGTGTTGGACAGTATCACAAAAGAGAAGGATGGAGAGAGTTCCCAGAATGCAACTGATGCTAAACGTCCTGGGGGACAGAAAGTTCTCTATTCGACAGCCATGGAATCCATACAGGGTCCTGGGAAATCTGGGGAATCTGTCATCACAGAAGCTACAAATACGTGAGTCCCTAGAATCTATTAAAAAATTTGCCTGGGAATTTCTAAATTTTATTTCTGCCAACTGCATTCTAGGTTGCATTAAATCTAATCCTAGCTAGCTTCCCATCCAGGAGTGCACTACAGATGAGTGAATCTAAATGCTTTATAAAAAGTATTCAACACTTACATCACCAAGGTTTGCTGGCGACCAGGATATAAAAACATTGATTAGTTTACCTTAGCTAGGCATTATTATTTACAAGACACTCTAGATGTTCGATAAACCTTCTTTAAATAAATTACAGCAATTGCAGTTAGAATTCAAAACAATTTATCTGCCCTTAGTGAATTCATTTATGAAAGATACATAATGAAAGTCTTCAGACTGCCACATATCATTGGTGTAACTGTAACCAGTCATGCACTGTGAGCAAAAGCTATTACTGGTAGTGTTTATGTTGATATTTCTGTAGTGTAGGTCATCCTAAAGAAATGTACTCATTACATAAATAGGAAGTGCTTCAATGGCTGAGGAAGAAACATGACCGATACTTTTACAGCCTGTACAAAGAGTGCACTACAGTGTAGAACCTATGACTCCCCTCTTCCTTATCTGGAATTGCAGAAGAATTTTAGATGGGCAGTTTGCAATTATCAAGGCTGGAATTCAGCCAGGACACTGATGCTAAGACTCCTACACTTCAAACAGCGCCATGGGATTCTTAGATCACATCCAAAAGGCGATCCTTCTATCGCCTTGGTGTCTAGCACCTGTCACATGCGTTGAATTTTATGGTTGTGACAGACCATGGAAAAACAAATTGATAGAAAGGGATGAAGCAGTTTCCAAGGTTTCTCAAATTATTCTATCCTTCATACATCTCTAGTCCTAATAAGGGATTTAGTCAGCATTCTTACTCTATGTACTCACTCTTTGACTACAGTAGAGATTAAATTTCACATTGAAAAGGGTTTACTATTAGTCAACATGGGAGTTATGCAGGTAAGTACTGTTAATAATACAAAGCATGGGTTTAAACTTACAGAACATTGATGGAAGGATAATGCTGTTCAGTTCCCAGCTTTGGTGCTGGGTGACTTTGGATAAGTCACTTTATTCTCCCGGTCCTTCAGTTTCCTCATCTGAAAGTGAGGATAGTAACACTGACCTCCTTTGTGAAGAACATTGAAATCTGCTGATGAGAAGTGCTGTATAAGAGCTAGGCATTTCTAGTATTATTAATTTAGTTACATGAAGCTTTCAATATTTGAAGCATTACAGGTTGGACCTCCCTGATCCAACACTCTCAGAATCTGACAGGTCCTGAGCAAGGGTGTTTGCTGGACTAGAGAAGTTCCCTACCACCAGTTCCTCCCAGCCTGCTGCCACCTCTGCTTCCACCCTTTGTGTTTCCCCTTTACCACTGGCCCAGCTGGGCTTCTGGCCCTGGCCTGAGCTGTCGTCATACCCTACCTCTTCCCACCCCCAGCTCCTCCCCAGGTGCCACCCTCTCTCTTCCCATCCTGTTCCAGCCCCAATCTTGCCCCTCACCAGTGTCTCCTGCATGTGTGGAACAGCTGATCACAGCAAGTGGGAGGTGCTGGGAGTGAAGTGGAGGAAATGATTGGTGGTTGGAGGCAAGGGAGGAGCTGGCTGCTGGTGGATGTTAAGCACCTGCTAATTTTTTTCCCATATGTCCTCCAGAACCTATGGTTAGGGCAATGCAGCATCTACGCAATGTCCACCACAACATTGACAAAAAACAGGCAGCTAAAGACCAGTTGTCCTCCAAAGCTGGTCCAGCCGGACCCCACTCCTGGCTGGAAATGTTGGCTGTTTTATGAATTTCATGACTCAGGAGTGGAGCAGAGGAAAGTGAGAAGCCAGGACAGCTGGCCTCTGCTGAGGAGGCGGGAAGCCTTGGGTAGCTTGCATTCAGCCACCCTTGATGTTGCTGGCATTTTTTTTTTTTAAATAAGTGCAGTTCATCTTCTAATTAGTGACATTAAAAAGCTCTAAAATATAATATCTAATAAAATAATTTTTGTTGTCGTTAGAATGGGAGGCATTCCAGCTAAAAGCCATAAAGGAGAAAAGCTGCTTCTATTTATGGGTATTATTGATATCCTACAGTCTTACAGGTAAGTGGCAGTTTGGAATGAAAATATTTTGCTACATTTAAAGCCATTATCTTAATAAAGTATTCTGAGAATTGTGCAAGATGAGAGAATCAGTGTTGCTCTGATTTAATTGCTTAGGTTAATGAAGAAGCTAGAACATTCCTGGAAAGCACTTGTTTATGATGGGGTAAGTTGCCTTTTACATTATCAGCATTTTTCATAATGGAATTCTGATTCTTGTTTTGAACGGAGAAGAAACTTATGTTTATAGTCCACCCATCACTGTGGTATATGAGCAATTAAATGTGACTTTTTCCAGTACACTGTCCTTAGTGAATTTAATTGTGTAATTTTTGACACACGTTTTTGCTGTTTATTTTTAATGAAAGTTGAAAACAAAAACATGTGCAGAAGTGACCCAATCATCCTAACACTGTTACACCAAACTCTCCTCACAGGACAGCTAACACAGCAATGGAGTAATCCCATCTCAAACGTTAATTCAGCAGTTAATAATTTTAAAATTAGGGGTTTTTTTACTTAACTGTTCAGATTGTGCCCTGACTCTGAAACAACATTTGTCCAGATTCAAAAGAGGTCATGCAGGGTTGAACTTGGCTCAAGGGTATTCAGTGCTGAAATGGGCCCTTAGGTGCTCTGCTATTGTGCCCATCATGAATTGATTGAAGGATTGTGACAAAAAATTTGGTTATCTTTTAGGGCACTCATAGTTGAAGATGGTTGAGATTTTGACCCAATAAAGGAAATGGCACATTCTTAAAACATGGGCAAGACTTTTTTAAAATATGAATAGAATAAATTATAAAGGGGAATTTCAAGGTATTTTCAATATGTAAAATTAGATTTGGTGTTTTTATCAGGATTACAATGAAATAAAATGGATATCAAAGGGTTGTAGTAATTATACAGGTGAATTCTGGGTCTCCTCGCATGAATTCCCAAACAGGGCATGTGGTGTCTTGGATATTTCATTTTGAATTGTATTTGAAGAGTGTAACTTTAAGGCCTTTTCTGTCTTTTTTTTTTTTTTTTTTTTTTTTAAAGGACACTGTTTCAGTCCACAGACCAAGTTTTTATGCAGACAGGTTTCTGAAGTTCATGAGTTCGAGGGTTTTCAAAAAAGTTCAAGGTAAGGTGTTGTCATTGTAAGCTCACTGAATAATGTCATACTCCATATAAGTTGAGAATGAAACACTCCTATAGAATGGCACCTGTCATTTAGGGAATCTCATGACACTTTACAAACACTAGAACTCAAGCCTGCTTTCACTAAAGCCAATAGAAACTTTTTTCCGGTGTATTTGGAATTAGGACCATTATTCATCATCATTTATTTTTGAATGATGTCAAGGGCATTTGGAGCTAATAGGTAACTCACAATGCATCCTGCAGCCCTTATGCACTTGCAGCTGCATTGACTTGAATGTGTCTAGCTCACAAAAATGAAGGATTGTGTCCTAAATAGGACAAGTTTGTTAAGGATGGCGCTTCTCCCATTCCTTTTCCGCTTTAGCGGGACAAAAATGGGTTCAAGAATCTGTAAAACTGAAGTTGCCCAAATTATAAAATTCTCTCCTCTGTAATTAAAATCCCATTTCAACCACTTTTTCTTCACTTTGCCTTAATCTATCTTATTTCGAGATTAATGGGTATGTCATGAGAAGCTAGCTGGGCAGAAATGAGACGGCACTATCAAAAAAGATTACAAAAATACTTCGCTAAGAATACAAAGATCTGTGTAACCAGACTGGGCCACCAGTACTACAGGCAGCAATGAAATGCTCTACTGAAGTATATTTAAAATGTTGCTAGTAGGTTTATTAACCACACTTATCACCCTCATTCCTACCCACTGAAATGGCAATGAGCTCTCAGACTTAAAAGAGCAGGAGAATCTATAACATTCAAAAGTACAAGATGTGAGAGCCCATTCCTTTCTTACCACACAAGAAATGAAACTATGAAAACCCAGAAAGTTTGAGTAGAACAAATAACATTCCAGTAATTGGGTGTGGAAAGCTGGGATTGCAGTTAAATTTTTTTTTGTTTTTGAGAAGTAACTTTCAGACATTTTGTTTTTTGATTCCAAATTGTGCTGCATAAAGAGAAGAGCAAATGAATGTTGCCCTAGGCCTACTGGCTTGCCAAGTAGAGTACAACGGGTCTTTTATCAAAGTCTGGGCATGCTTACCAAAAGAAACAAAAGAATTTGCAAATGTCCCAGAGGAAGAACATGATTTTTCTTCCCTGCCATTCCTCAAGATGTGACAGGCACTGTCTAGCCCTGTGGGCGCTTTGCTTTCAGTTACCCTCCTATTTCTGCCAGTAACTGTCCATAGATCAGACTACTCAAGGTAACATTCTCTTTCCTGGGATTGAGTTATTTGAGCCTTTATGAAGTAGCCTAACCCTTATGTCTTAAAATTTGGTAAATGGTCACAGGCTTCACTTTTCTACAATATTAATGGAATCCAGGCACAAGCTGTAATTTGCCTACCTCTGCATTGCAGTATGTGCAAGAAGAGTCCTGAAAACCTCCATTTTTCATACATTTATGTAAAACTCTCAACATATGCTAAAAATAAACCCAGAAAAATTTCATTATTAAACCCTCAAAATAGAAACCCTAAATGTACTGCTTGTTTGATTCTTGCACTTTAATTAGATCAGACAGTGAAATTAAGCTAGCTCTTTTTTCACATTTTTGTTTTCACCAGTGTAATGCACAGGGCTTTTGTTTATTAAAAAATCTTAATTTCATGAAAACATTTCTTGGGTGGGTTTTTTAATGTGCACGTGATCAAAATCTAAATTTTGGGCTAGAGCTGCAATATAGTACAGTAGGATCTCAACATTCGCAAGGGTTCCATGTTGAGAACCCTCACGAATGTTGAATTTTGCAAATACAGTACTGTATGGCAGCTGCTCCCACCTGGAGCCCAGCTCAAGGCTCCTATCCAGAGGAAGTGGGGGCTTTCAGTGCTCTGTGCCCTGGGGAAGTGGCTGTTGGTGAATACTTGAATTCGCAAACCTAAGGTTCGCGAATGGTGAGACCCTACTGTACTTGAATTTTCCTTAACGCATTTTTGAAGTGAATAACTTTAAAGTGCAACAGAGTGCAACCATGCCCATCTGTTACATTTTTATGAATGAATAAATAATTTTGTTTGCCATCTCGTAAATATCATTAGCATTACAAATGTCCACATGTAATCCATGCTAATAAGAAAGTTATTAAAGTGTCTTTATAGAAGGTTTGACAATATATGCCTGAAAAAGACTGGACTTGCTCGTAGGGGCTGGGATCACATCTACCTAGTGCTTACACATTCTCACAATGGGGCCCACTTCTGACCAGAGCAAGTAGTTGCTACTATAATGTAAGTAAACATTAGGAATACATAAAACAGAGAACGAATAATTACATGGTTCAAGCACAGGAACAGGAGTCAATGTTCTATGCTTTACTGAGTCACCAGCATATTGTATGACCATAAGCAAGTCACTTAGTCTTTTAATAACTTGTTGCAGTGTGGGGGCAGGGAAGGACATATGTCCTCAGTGCCCAAGTAGGGTGACCATATTTCCCTTTGCCAAATACAGGATACCTTGTGAAGTTGGTCAGACTCAGCAAGTTCAATCAGACCTATTCAGTACAAACATTCAAAATAACACTGCTTACTGAGAACCCATTACAGACATACTATATTGTTACAATTAATGGGTGTGTGTGTATGTATATACTTACAATTAAGTGGTTAAGTTTGTTTGTCTTGTCCTCATTTGATGGAAAGAGCCCTTCCATTGTTGTAGGATGCAGCTGTGCTCTGGTAACACAACTGCACTACCTTAATTCTGCTGCTGCAACTGCTATCATGTAGACATACTCTGTCAGCATAGTTATGCAGCACAGCCACAGCCACATGAAGAATTTCCGTTTATGCTAAGCCATACAGTCAAGACCAACTCCAGCTGTAAATTGTTTTGCTAAAACTGTTAGTCTTTGATATAACCTCACTTGAAACCCATTGAGAATATAGGAGGAAGGTCAACTTTGACAGAACTAAGTGGCCCTACTGAGAGACACCTCTTTCTACATATGACTGCTAGTTGTGAATTCAAGCTGTATTCCTAATGCACCAAACATCTGCAAGCTACAAACACATTTGGATCCAACTTGTGCAAAGGTTGTACAAACCAATGCCACTGCATGAATTCAACTCCAGCTCCCAACAAGCCTGATTCTATAAGCTGAATGTTTCTCATGCTGCTACGATTTACCTCTCTCAATTCCCTAATCAAATCCCTGCCCCATTATATTACTGTTGAATCATCCTCAGCTCTTACCAACACGCGTGCGTACGCACACATGCACAGAGTCCCCAGTGCTTCCTCCAATAACTTGATCTTTTGCAACACAAATGGCTAACTTGTCACGATTTGCTGGTAGCTACTGCTGCTCTGCAATCTACCAGTAGTTTCTAGATAGATGTTGAAAATAAATACATTTTATAGAAAAGTAAGTTAAAGTTTTTAAAAAATTACAGTGTCATGAGCAACACACAAATCAGAACTCCTAAAAATAAATTGCAGAGCAGGGTAATCAGAAGTCAATTGATATTGATAAATAAGCTTTTCTCTTTAATCTGACTCTGAGTTTCAGCTTTCAGATTACATGATGAAGCGCTATCTGCTCTGGATTTACTGAGTGCTTTGAAATATTATAATGTTATGTCTCGTTTTGTCAGGACTCCTGAAAATGAAATTTGTTCTCAGATCCCAGTGAAGAGTTTTGCCCTCTTCCTCCATCCCACCCCCAATCCTGTGGTGGGGGAGAAAAAACCCTTCACTTAGAATATATATGGGTCATCATGTCTGTAACCATTTGTTGAGGATGTAAACTGGAGGAGTGTGAGGATCATGACTATGGGCAGTGTGGGCATGAGACAGGCACTAGAAATGCAGCCTGGTGGAGAAGGTGGCTTGCTGTGTAGGCGACAGCACCTAGTAATGGGGTTGCTGCCCCACTCCAAAGGTCACTCTGGCTGCTCCACATCACAAGGGGCTGGGAACTGGCTGCCATCCCGTAGGGGAGCTTCCTGCCTCTGGGGTGGTTGCCCTGGAGGGGCTGCTGCACTGTGTGGTGGGGAAGAGTGGCTTGCTGGCCGTGACTGCCAAGCAAGTGCAGCTCCATGGGCAAGCCCCATCCCACAGGGTGCTGGGAATGGGGCTGCTGTCCCACAGGGGAGCTCCCTGGTTGTAGGGGCAGTTGCCCTGTAGAAGTGGGTGGGGTTCACGACTGCCCCATGCTACCAGCTGCCTATGCCACTGAGCTCTGGGAAAGGGAATGCCGCCCTTCATGAGAGCTCCCTGGCTCTAGTGGTGGTTGCCCTATGGGGGAGCAAGAGCATTCCCAGGCTGTGGGAGGTGGCTGCAGCTCCCAACTGCCCCATGCCATGAGGCACTGGGCACGGGGGATGCTGCACCCAAATGGGGTCCTCCCCTGCTGCCTCAAGCCACTGGGAGCGGGGAACAGGGCTACAGCCCCACAGGTGTGGCTTCTGGCTTCTCCCCACACAGCAGGAAGCTGGGAACAGGGCTGCAGCCCTGCCTTTTGGCTAGGGGTGGGATGTAGCCCTTCCTGGCTGGAGGGGCAGCTGCCTGGGGCACCAGGTCCCCTTAAAATCTTAAAAAGGACTGTGGGGGGAACCCCCCACCCAAACATACCCTGCCTTACCTATGACATGTCCCCTGCTGGCTCCCTCTCCTGTTGCTGCCTGCACACCTGGCCAGTCAGTACATGCTACATGTGCTCTCCGGCCAGCACCTGGTACCTGTGGCTGTGCTGACCTCGGGGAAGGGCAGCTCAGCAGGGGGCATGAATATGGGGCAGTTAGCCCTTTTGTTAATATAAGTAGGGATGGCTTCCTGATGCCTGACATAGAGGACTGTCCCAGCCAAAGCAGGGACAGATGGTCGCTGTATGCACAGGGGTCTTGCAGATTCTTGTTTCATTAGAATGAGCTGCAGAAATGCAAAGTAATAGGTTGGTTTTATGTTCTAATATGTTTAAAAGAATGCTATGATAGCAAAGTGAAGCACTCATGTCAAGACATGCTGAGGTGGTGGGTGTGTTGCCTTATCTCTGCATTCTTGTGCATATATGTTATAGTATATGATCATGTAGTTGAAGATTATATTTGTCTGAGGCCTCTGCTTGACAAGGGGGCAGTGTCTGGCAAATGGGATTAGCTAGGGATCAGTCTTCCTGTTTTCTAGTAGTATTCTTGTCTTTGCTCATTTTTGGAGCTGTTGAGACATTTAAGGAGCCAACATGGGCCATGTTTTCAAAGGGATTATACCATACCTGTGCTTTCTGATGCAGTGTTAATTTACTATCTTTTGAGTATTAGAGCAAACTGATCAAAATTAAAGGACACTTCTGAAGATTTGGGTCTGGAAGATTTTTTTATGCTATTCTTAAGCATGGCAAAGCTGACAATATCAGATGCCTTTTGCAAATTCTTTGAGTTAAATAAGCTGTTCACTTGCAATTGTCTTTTCAGGGAGATTTATGTTTACATAATATTAAAGCCATTTTGGTTATAAGGAATTACAGACGAGAATTGGATAGTCACTGGTTTGTTATGAGAGATTATCTGGTAAAATTTTATTCTAGCGACCTATGTTCTTACTGGCTCTTCCCATCAAAACTTCAGTTCAGATTTTGTTTTCATTAGACATTCCAGCAGTGGAAGTCAATATTTTTCATATTGTACTGGCAGTCGTTCATCTACATTTGATCTTAAGACAATAGTATTCCTCTCCAGCTGACCAGAATTCAAAAATTATGCTTGGAAAGCTCAAACTGTGGATGAAAATCTAACTGAACTGATGAAATTGTGACCTTTATCCTATATTAATGGGAGTACCTAAAGGCTCAAATCAGGGCTGTTTGCAAGGCTTTGGGAAAATGCACAATTAAAAGCCCTTCTGCTGATGAAGGGATCTAGACAGAGAATAATACAATACATGGGGAAAATGTAAGCTAAGCTATGAGGTAATATAACCTAAAATACAGAGGAATGATAAAGGAGAATCTTTGAGTGATAATGGCTAAAAGTGGCAATGGTTAATGGTAAATCTTTGGACACCCCCCCCCTTCTGATAAGGCGCTGTCATGGAACAGTACTGCTTCCTTTCCCTGTGGCTACAGTGTGATTATGTGTGGAATTTTCATTTGTTTGTTTTTCAGTTACTAGTTGGGCTGCTCTCAGACTTTGCTCTGTTCTTAGTGTTCCTGTTCTTATTCCCTGGAAGACTATACAGTAAATTTTCATATCCGAAAGCCCTGGGACTGGGAGGTTGCCAGATATTCAAATATTCTGGATAATAGATATACCTAGCAATGCATAACACTAAAGGAAAACAAGATAAGATATTAGGAAACAAAAATGTGTGCAGAGTACTTTATCAACAGTGGTATTGTACGCACTAAACTTATAATGTATTTGCTTGTATTTGTATTTACTTTCACTATACTGTACTTATGGAAAAAGTAACTAAAATGAAAAATGGTTAAAATGCCAATTATTTGGCAGTTCTGGAGCTCCTGAGGATTGGCAGTTGTGGGGAAGGGTGCTGTGGTCTGGGTGGTGCTAAGGACTGACTGCCCTTAGGCCCTGCTCCTTCTGGGCGTGTGGAGCCCCCACCCCACAAACTCACACTTTGTTCCAGGGCCTACGGTGCCTGTCGTCCCTGATGTTCCAGTGCCTTACCACAAATCTGTTCTGAATGCTTTTACAGTCTCACACCCCAGTGTTCATCTCAGGTACACAAAACAAGAGTACCTGGCTTTTTAAATAGGCAAAATAGTGCATCAGGGGCAGCTTTAGATACAGGCCAGTTTTAGCCACTGCCTCTGGCATCCTTTCTAGGGGTTTTGGGATAGCTCTGGGTCCTTGGTGCTGAGTTTGTGCATCTGATTCTACCTTCCAAGAGTGTCCCAGATTATCAGTTATATCTAATCAGTTCACCTAATACTAATCATGTCCCAGAACACTCCCTTTTTAAAATGCAAGTTTGTGCAGGCAGGATCTGGGAGCTCTAAAGCATTTGGGAAATAAGCACACAAACAGCAATGGTTCTCCACCTTTTAGGAGAGGAAATTGCACTAACAGAGGACTAAATTGGGGAGGAATAGTGAAAAGGGTCTGATCTAGGGTTTGCCTAGCATGACAGTGTGTGCAAGGCAAATTCTGGTCAGCATTTTAATCTGAGGAATGTTTATGAATCAGGTGTATAACATCATTACTGACTGTATCCGCCACTAATATTTTGGAAACACTTTGTGTTATCCAACACACACATTGATGTGCATAACTAAATGGAAATCATAAGATATATATGTTTTCACAGTATATAGCCATAGTGTCCTCAGTCTATGAACAATCTTAGGTTATATCTAAACCTCGGATGATGCTCAAAGACTTGATTAATTTTTGCTTAATCACTGTTTCTCATCCTTCCTTCCTTCATCCTATGTTATGTGTTCTTTCCTCTGACTCAAGGTATGATTTGTAATGTAAGAAATGTCAAAAGCAATTAGCATGTGAATCCCATGTATAGCCCCCTGCCCCAAGACTCTAAGAATTCAATTGAGTCTGTATAATATGGAATCTCTAGAATAAAACTGGCATTTGTTAAAAATGTTCTTATCTAGGTTTATTCTTGATTTGCATTTAGAAATGGGTTTTGTTTTTAAAACAACCGTATGAACTCTGTTAAAGATTAATAAAATGTTATAATTCACCCACTTTGTTCATTGTACTCTTTTCTTAACGCAGCTTTAAAGTCCTCTCCTTCCAAGAGACGATGCAGTTCCATTACGGCACTAAAGGCAGCGTCTCAGGAAATTTTGTCTGCTGGTAGCCAAGAATGGAAAGATGAAAAGCATGACATGCTTACTGAAGGACAAAGCTTTTCTAGCCTTGATGAAGAAGGTAAATATATTGGAATGGTAAATGTGGGTATCAGTGCTATAGTTCTCAATAAGGACCAGGGGTCAGGAACTCCCATTATGGGTGCCAAGAGTGGCAACTGAGCCAATCTTCATCAGCAAGTGAGACGAGCTCAGCTCTCCCCTCCTTCCCCATGCAGCTGGGAGCTTGCTCAAAGCCATGCTGCCTGTGGATTAACAAAAGACCAGCTAATGCTGCCAACCACCACCTAAATGGTAAAGCTTTCTTTATTAAAGAAGCTGTTGTAAGTAGGACTATTAGTGACTTTAAAAAGTACTACTGGCACTCAGACTATAGAGAGGTCAAAAGGTCAGTGTCAGCACTCCACCTCCGAAATGTTGCTGACCCTTGCCCTAAATTGTGCTAAATGTCTGGGTTAGCTGCATCAGTACATTCTTTGGCTTTAAAGAGGCTTATGGGTGTGAAGGTGAATCTGCATCACTGAGCAGATCTCATTAACTACTAATTTTCTCAGTTAAACTTGTTTACTTCTGGAAAATTAGTATTATCACCTGTGTGCACAACTACATTGTGCTGGAGAGGTGCTGCACTTACAACTTTTGACCACCAGGGGCTGCTGTGGCAAGAGAAGAGAGGGCAGCTGGAGCAGCCAGCTGGGGAAGAGGAGGCAGCGACAGCAGTGATTGCCTTGCTCACAGTGCCTTGTCCACAGGGCCAGGTGAGGAGGCAGAGTGTAGGGGGTGATGGACAGAGAGACACATGGGGCGGTTGGGGTGGATCAAAGAGTAGGGTTCAGAAGGGCTGAAATGAGGACAGTATTGAGCACTGAATGGGCATGGAGGTACAGGGACACATGGGATGGAAATGGAGAAGGTATGGGAACACATGGGGACAGGGTAGATGTGTCTGACTGAACTGGGGAGGCTAGGGGTCAGCCAGGGTCTGCATAGAGAGGCTCCCCAACTCCCGACCAATGCTCTTAACTCCTCTAAAGAAGATCTGTTCCATATTTCTTCCGCCCATACCCAATACCCTCCATGTTCCGTCCCAGGCTCCTGACTCCACCAAGCATGCAGGAAAGAAATTTCCATCTCGTAGCTCAAAGGAATTTTGTTTGCTATTGAGATTTTCCTCAACAGTAAGGAATCTGTTTGTCAAAAAAAAACATTTCCTGACTCTTTTGTTGTCTATATTGTTAGACATACTTTCTGACAGGTATTTCAAAATGAATTACCAAAATAATTGAAATGGTTGTCATTATTATTTTGATAGAGAAAATGTGCAGAAATTTGTGCACATAATTTTTTGGTCACAGAATTCTACTGTGAGTAACCTAAAATTCTCTAGGAGTTGTGTTAGATCAAAATGAATTTTAAAAATGAATATTCAGTGAAACGTGTGTTTTCTCCTATACAGTATTAGGCTCTCGGCATCGTCCAGATTTAGTGCCAAGCACTCCATCTCTCTTTGAAGCTTCTTCCTTAGCAACCACTATTTCTTCTTCTTCTTTGTGTGTAGATGAACAGTATCAACGGGATGGAACACTGCTTTATTCCAGCAGGTAATGATTGGTTTGTTACTGAATATGTTAGATATTATCATGTAAGAAAATCTCTTAACTCGGAGATTATATTTTACAACTACTTGCTTGGAAAGTAATCTATTTTGCATAATTTATTATGAAAATCTGTTACAATCATTAGTGTACTTTTTGATGGGACCAGTTTGGGCCAAATTCTGCTGCCCTGTATAAATGCTCTCCAAACAAGTGTATTTCCCAAAAATTAGTGTTCATGTGTGCCAATATTTTACCTGCAGTGGCCTTCTGTGTTCATTAATCTGATATGTGCAGGCCTGTTGGAGTAGCATTCCTGTGTTTTTGCTACAGTGCTGAGTTTGTGTGTGTAGAAACAGACACGTGAGAGAAATGCAATTAACAGCTCTGTTCCCAACTAAAAACTATTGTTTCTATTTCCATCTAAATATTTACTGAAAACATATTGCACTGATTATTTTAACATCAAGTCGTCTTTTTAAGCTTTCGTCCACATATGCCCTATGAACATATTTCACAAATGTAATAATAAGATGATAAAAACAAAAAATGTTGAGAAGATTTTAAGGTGGTTAATGATGAAAATGTTTTCAATGAACATTCCAAATATTGATATTTTATGTGGCTGACAGGAGAAATAGATTTTAAAAAATTAACTCTATTTATCTGTAAGCTTTTAAATTTGTATTGTGTTGCATAGACATGGTTGATGTAGAAATTAAGAAGTTCATGCATTCTTTGGTAGTTTAATTGTTCTAAGCTATTTGGTCAGATTTGTGTCCACTAATTTGCATGGAAGTTTCATTTATATATTTTTTCAGTGAGTTGTATCAACATAGACTTCTCTTGCATGCCTAATTTTAGTATGTAAAGTTAAGCAAACAATTTGCATTTGCAGTACATTCTCAGGAAGCACATTTGTGAGCATAAATTATTTGCTTGCTCATATTGCTTGTTTCTAAAAATACATAGAAAGGATTATAGAAAACTAATGTGAGAGCAATTGCAATTTTCAGATGAGGACACATTTGCTGTGTTTCATGTCGTCATTACTTTAAGGTCTGTGTTTGTGTGGAGGATGTTCCTTATTTAAATATCTTGGGAAGAGAATTAAAGCATATTTATTATGAATATTTCTTTTAAAACTCATTTGAAAAGAGTTGTATATGGTAATATCTGTGTTCCATGTGGTTTCCTTGTTATATTATTGTGGTTATCATAGGCTTGTTGTGATTTTTCTGAATGTCATACATGCTTACATAGATCTCAAAGGAATTAGCTGTTCATTTTGTTTGTATTTGGTGCTGTGCTTGCTTTCATTCCTTAGGTCATTCTTTCATATAAAATGTTGGAAAGTTTTTCTTTTTGTAAATCTGCAATGGAGGAGGGAAGTATTTAATCACTTCTTACCACATTTTTGCTTCATTAATTCCATAAATTTAAAAATGCTGTGCAGGAGTAAAAATTGTTTAAGCTATTCAGAATTTAGTACATATGTCCATTCATTAGAGTTTATGCAAAGCAGTTCTAAGACGGCACAAAAGTCATATGTAAAAGAAAAAAGTTAAAATTTGCATAAAATGCACTTTTGGTTGACCCAAAACTATTAGTGAATTAGATGTGAGTTTGCCACATAGTTTTGGACACAATTTTTGTTTCTGGGGCTTCAGCACCATGCACAAAATGGGGGCAGAAGTGGAGAGCATAGCCTGCTTCCATCTCTCCTCTGCCTGATGTAAGGGAGGGACTTGAATCTCCCACAGTTAGAAGAGTGCCCCACACACTAGGGTATGAAATATTCTGGGCAGGTCTCTTTCAACCTCTTGCTCCACTGGCATAACTAAATCTGTGACTAAGAATTAGAATGGCTTGGACTAATGGTCAGGCCATTAACATGGGAGGTGGGAGGCCCAGAGAGGGGTTGTGCCTACACCACAGTCTTGGTGCTTCACAGTGCTTTGCTATTGTAGCTCCCAACCAAAGTCACTCCCAAACAGTCTGAGTCACACCCTGAATTTGTGTGTAGCTGCAGCTCTGACCCCAGCAGCCTGTCAGTCACACTCTGGCTTCCACCAACCTTGGCTATTACCTGCAGTGTGACCCAAAAAAAGTTCCAGACCAGAATTTTGCCAAAAATGTGTGTTCCATTTCCTGGTGAGTCTGGATATTAAAGATCAATTACTCTGTGAAGGGTCAATATTTGATAGTTGGCTACATTAACTGGATTTACCATACAGTTCATCTTAAATACAGCAGTGGATTAGTTTAGATTAAAACTAGAGATTTAAGAACAAAAAGGGAGATTTTTAAATGAGTACATGTTCAAGATATTAGTCAAAAATAATTACCAGAATAATAAAGATAATACTTCCCAGTAGCAAAACGTTAAGTTAGATTTGGTTTGAGGTAAAATCCTTAACATGTGATGCCAGCATCAGGACTGATCAAATTCTCAGGTTTCAATCTCCCCTCAAAGTCAATGTGCTGGTTTCTTTTGTCTTGAGTAAAAGATGGAACCGGGATGCATTTCCCCTTTGCTCTTATAGTCCAGCCATTCTTTGAACTGCATTTTCTTGAGGGTTGCCCCTAAAAGTTCATTCCATCTGTGAGGAAGAAAACAGTCTCTGGGGGAAAGAGGTTCCATGTTGTTGTAATTTGCTAAAATGAAGATTGATCTGTTCCTGCTCCCCTTTGCTTCCAAAGAATGGACAGTTGGCAGGTAGTTGCCAATCAACTTTGCCACCTGACTAGAGGTGTCAGCTTGTCCCTTTGTCCTTTTGAGAACGGTGTGTATTCCCACCCCAGACTTGACCACGCTTACCGGACTAGCCGTAATTTCTCTTAATTTGCATTTTGTTACTAAATTACACAAGTATATTGATGTGTTAGTTTTTACATGATAATTCATGGTATATTTTTTGCAAATATCACTACAATAATAGGTCAGGTGTGACTAGAGGGGTGCTTTTGGTCACACATGAAGTGGGAGACCCAGGTTCCAGCCTTCCTGCTCCAGTACCATATACAGATTTGACAAGCTTCAAGAGGACTGAAAGAAACACACCTACCCCTAATATCTGCGCCTCCATTCCCCAATGCCCAGTAGTTGAGGCATGCCCTGAGAGGTTCAGATCCCAACTCCACCTCATAGTTGTTGGGCTGAATGCTATAAGGGCACTACCTCCACCTCTTTGGGAGTTGTGAATCTACTCAGTTTGAAGGAAATGTTTCATTTCACCAAAGCAAAATTGTTGCATGTTTTTGATTAGCTGAAATGCTTTGGAATTTTCAGTTGCTAATGTTTTTCTTTAACATAGTTAAAGAATAATTACAGGTTCTTTGTCTGCTGGTCAAGCTGATAATCATAAAGTTCTGCTGTGTAAAATATGTTTTACATTTTGCCTGTGCCTTTATGGTACACTGGGAAGTCCTGAATTGAGGGGGGCAGGGAAGTTGATACTTTTGGTGAATACTGATGAGGCTTTTTTGTTTTAAATTTAAGTGTCTAAGAAACTGATGGCAAAGCTATTACTCAAAGCCGCCTTTGATTTAAAAAAAAAAAAAACCAAGGTAGGCTTTTAAATGAAAATAAAGATTTGTTTGCAAATCTGACCCATTTTTTAGCCTTTAAATATGTAACAGACTATTGGAATTTACTTTGCTAAATTATTTAATATCTTTCCAATCTGTCAGGGCCTGTATCTGTATTTTTAGGAAGGCTCATGACATTAAGTACAGAATAAGGAAATTGCTTGTATTTAGGCAGAAATCCCTGTATTCTGTTTAGTAAAGAACACTATATTGTTAGTAGGGTTAGATCTCTGTGCAGGTAGAGACTTCCATTAGGATTAGAATATGCTCATGGATCAGTGGGGAAAATGGAATCCCTTAATTGCCTGTTGAATAAAAAATAATTAATTTTGAGCAGCATGATGTTGCTTTGCAAGAGTTTTCATTTGTGGTATTTTAATTTATCAAAACCTTTTTGTCAGTCATGAATCTTACTATTTTTCAGTGGCGGGGGGTCAAGTTTTATAGAACAAAACTCTATTCTCTGTCCTTGAGAGTACAAACCACATGTACATGCTATGGAAGTGAGAATCTTGTGTTAGGAGGTTATCTGCCAGCACCGCAATTTCACTGGGTTTGGTGTGACTACTTGTGCCCTTCAAATGAGGCAAGTAGAGAAGTGCTTTGTGGAAGCTGAATGCTGTGGCTGTACAGTGAGAGTAAGGGGTTTTGAGGATCCTGGGCTCTGTCTGTTGTAGATTAGAGCACGCACAACATAATGGTTGTCAATGCACTAGGGCCCTGCAAAGGCATTTGTCATTCAAGGAGGAAGTAGGGACCTATAAACATTACTAAAATTTTAGATTTAGTAGCGTTGTGCATCCCTGTATCTGAACACTGCTGGTCTGCCCCTTTACAGCATGCCACTCTTTGAACACTGATGTCTGGAAGAGTATTATAGAAGCCATAAATGCAACAAGAAGCAGATGGAAATGCCCAAATCCAGGTTTCCAGGGTTGAGAGCTTCACTTACAAAACAGAAATGGTGGCTGGAGGGTGAGGAGAGGGAGTGGATGATTAATATGCAGACAAAGTGTAATAAATGTCACTCAATGACTTTTGCCTTTCTGTTTGTGACTTGGTAGTTGGAGGGGAAGGGGCAGAAGGTCTATCAGCTGAGGGGTTTTGCCCCATAAGCAGTGCCAAATGTTGTTGCCTTAGCAAGTTAATTCTCCCATTATGAAGTCTTCAAAGATTTTTTTTGATGCTGTGGTGGTTCTAGTGTTTGAACACAGTCAGTAACATACATGTGTATTCAAAGTATTTGAAAAGGTTCAGCTCTTGTCTTAGAAAATGCACATATTAGTATCTTATCCTATGCCTTGTTCATGTAACAGAAGTGACTGTGGTATTTTCTGTTTGCTAAAGCAGTGTGCTAGAACTTCTTCACACCACAAAATCAAATAATTAAATTCAAAATGGGCATGTACTTATTAGTTCCCATGATTGTGTATAAGGGCCTGAACTCATTCTCTGTTTTTAAACCTGCAAAGAACGCAGTGAAGTCATGGTCTTTATGGAAGTCTAGTGTCACCTTCTGAAATATTTTAAATGGGTGTTGGGGACCCAGAAAGAAAACCATAGCAGGGTATTTTATGATTCTAGGGGGTAGAGAAGGACTGGATTGCTGTAATACTGGCAGAAAAGTTGCATGCCCTGTCTTCTCTTTCGTTTTTAGTACTTGCCTAGTTTAGACCTTTCTTTTTGAAGAATTAAAAGCTGGCTATTCCGAGTTTTCTCAGTCTTTCCTGTTTGCTGCTGCTTGTGTGTGTTTTCATGTGCCTCTTTTCCTTATCTTCCTGTCTGATCCTTTGTTCTGTCCTACCTTTTCTTCTTTTTCCTCTGTGGTTCTGTCTTCCCTTCTGCCTACTGTCTTTGCTTGCAGTCTGTCCCTCTGTTGTGCCTATGTACTAAGCAGTTCATAAAATTACACAAAAAATTGCTAGATCCACAGGCAAAGGCTTGTGGCATTCCACTTTAAAACAAGAACACAGAGGAAATACTTTCAGATCTTTCTTGTGAGGTTTAATTTAATAGTAATTTAATGTCTCACAAGAACTTCATAATAAAACAACTTTTTCTCAAAAAGCTACTTTCAAAAAAAAAAAAAGCAACATCTTTGATTTGTGCCACATGCAATTAAATGAATTCATAAATTCATTTAATTACAAGACTTAGATTGGATAATCTGTCCTTGTGAGTTCTGTATGTATATTACTTAAACATTAAAACTTTGTCCACTATCAGATAAGATTTCACCTGTTTAAGATTTCTGTGACTATTATATTTGCTCTCATTTTATACGATCATTTGTAGAAAGTAAGGTATCCAGAAAGAGCCATTAATACTGTGGTTTTATAGAACATAGACACTACTGATAATTGGCAAAATTCAGGTTGCAAAACACTTTCTATTGCCTCATCCTCCTTGTTTGTATTCGTGTTTTGGTCTGAAACATCCTACGCCTGGACTACTTGTGAAAGTGAATGTATTTTAAGGCAGATAAGTTTTCAAAATCTAGTCAGCAGTCTGTTCCTTTCCTCTCCCTCTTCCAAACTGCGCTGCAGCTATTTAACATCCATTGTAATAAATTTCTAACTTTTTTTTTAAAGTATAAACTCCTGTAACATAGCTTTATTTTGAATAGAAGTCAAATAGTAGTTGTGGTATCTCATTCTTTTATACCCATTCACTTCACTTCTGTGTGACTGTTTAATTGCTTGTATTAATCACAGGAACAATTCCATTTAAAGAATCTTGGGAAAACTAAATACAAAAAATTCTTCAGCAATGTAAAATTGTATGTAATATATAATATAATATATATGAGCACTGTGTTTCTATAGGTTGAGCCTCTCTAGTCCGGAAGCCTCTTGTCCTGCAACATCTGTAATGTCGCATGATTTTAGTTAGCTGGATGATCACTTAATTTCCCGTTGTCCCATGAAGTTTCTTTACAGCCACTAGTCCTGGCTCTGTGTTCTGTTAGCTGTAATTTACCCCCAAATGTCCTCAAAGAGCCCAGTAAGTCGTAACAGGGTTGGTAATTCTGCTAGGCAATATTGACCTCCTATAGTCCAGCAGATTCTCTCATTCAGCACCAGTCAAGTTCCAATGGTTCATTGGTCTGCTAAACCCAGAGCTGTAAGTTCAGTCTTTGAGGAGGTTATTTAGGTGTCTGGGGCAAATAGATTAAAAAAAAATTTCAGGGAGAGTGCTTGGCCCTGCCACAAGGGTAGTGGACTGGACTTGATGACCTCTCAAATTCCCTTCTAGCTCTGTGAGGTATGACTAGAGGTTCAACCTTAGTCTATTACTGCACAATCAAATTTGTATCTTAACCCCTTTATGCTGTGCAGTTATACAGAAATTACTATGGAAACCTGAACTTCTGCATTGCCAGGCTTTTGATGATTTTAATGGTTGCATTAAGAGGTGTTGCATGTTCCACATATAGCTTTTTGGAGCAGTACTTGTGTGTCATTTTCAGTTCAATTTCTAATCTAAGATTCCAAAGAGATGCAGTAATTTGTGTGAATGGTTGGAAAGTTGATAGAGGCTGTATTTCATCTTCTCTGCACAGCTTTGCACATTTGAAGGGCTGCAATTTCTGTGTGTGTGGGTTTTTTTAAAGGAAGAGTGTGATAGCTGCAGTAATTAACACATTTCTGGAGCTTTGTGCCTTATTTGATAAATTAATTGAATAATGACTCAAATACATCTCAGCAGACCTGTGGTGTCATTGCTGAAACCCCGCACTGTTTTTGATCTATAATAAAGGAACACATTGTATTGCAAGGAAAATAGTGACACTTTATTTGCACTGCCATCACCATTGAGAAGTACCAAAGATACAATTACTGAAAAACAATAAGTGGGATTGACTTTGTTAATGCTGGCTTTGCAATGAAGTAAATTGGCAGGAAGGGTTCTTTTGAGCTCCCAGCCTTGAGCTAACTGCATACCCTAACTTGTGTATCTACAATCATCCTGGCAGCAGGATACATTCTGAAGGTGATTGATTCAATACTTTTATGCTGCTTCCACTGTAAATCATAGCAGCAGCTGGCAGGCATTTTCAGCACAACAGGTCTGGTAGAAGACACTAGCGTTAAAAACTCACTGTGTCTACACTTGCATTCCTCTTTTGAAAGAGGTATGCAAATGAGGGAAATCAAAACTGCAAATGAGGTGCAGATTTGCATATCTGGCACGCCATTTGCATATTCATATTTTGAAATAGCTTCTTTCGAAAGAAGAAAACCAGTATAGGTACGGCTCTTTTGAAAGTAAACCCCATCTTCAAAAGAATCCTTCTCATATAAAAAAGGAAGAAGGATTCTTTCGAAGATGGGGTATACTTTCAAAAGAGGCGTGTCTACACTGGTTTTCTTTCAAAAGTAGCTATTGTGGAAAAAATATACAAATGAGGTGCCAGATATGCAAGTCTGCACCTCATTTGCATCTCTTTCAAAAGAGGAATGTAAGTGTAGACATAGCCACTCTGTTTTGTTCCAAGCTACAGAAGGTGCTGCAAGTAGGCACCATTATAGCCTACTGTCAAGTATTAAACCACCAAAGCTTCTAAAACTACCAGGAATGTCTGTCTTAAAAATTATAGCTTAGTAGCTTGAGAAGATATTTTAATATAATGACAAATGTAAGCAGTCAGGTAACACCAAATCAGGTGCAAACAAACAATTTGAAGTTTAAGAGGCTGGTCTATTTCTAATAGCCTCTTACAGCCAGAGTAGACACTAGTGAAGAAGAGGCTTCTTGTAAGCTGAACAACAAGAAGTCCTGTGGCACCTTATAGACTAACAGATATTTTGGAGCATAAGCTTTCGTGGGCAAAGACCTGCCTCATCAGATGCGTCAGACTCATGCATGTTTATGGGAATGCTGTCAGTATTCAGTGTTAAAGTATAGGGATAAATATTGTGGGATGTTCAAGTAATGAGTATTTGGTGTCTAGCTTATCTATAAAGTTCATCTATGCTGGATGATAATACAGTACACAAAAGCCATACTGTCACCCTTTCACTGCAGAAACTGTGACATTGGTTTGGCCTACATGAAAGCAATCAATGGTTTTAAATTCAGTTCCTGCAAGATATTTCCACGTCACCAGAAAACTGTCTATTTTATGCCTGTCCTGCTAATTGGCCCACTTCCTGGAGTTCTGGAGAGGCATAGGTTGAGTTGGCATGGAGACTAAACTATATCTCATCACTGCTACAGGTAGAACCAGAATCAGAGATTGTTGACAGATCAGTTTAGTCAGGCTTGCATTTTCCATGTCTCATCTTTTCTGTTGCTAACATTCAAAGTTCACTTTCAGGACCTTTGTAAAATTTGAACAGACATTTTTAAAAGATTTTAAAGATTTCCTTCCAGATTTCCACATTCCCCCTCAAATAGGTTTGCCAGGTTTGTGTGTGATCAGTTTATCTAGTTTGACATTTTTACGTTCATTTATTTGAAAGGTAGCAGCATTAGCCAAGCATGTAAGAGTTGTGCTGTTATGTATTTGCCATGGGCTCAGCTTAGTTTTGATTATTTTATCACATCTTTTTGCCCAATCCACAGCCTTAATTTGTGAGCAATCCTTACCATAACAAAATCAATGTACTTTGTTGTATCTCATGTCCATGGCCGGGGTTCTTTTTTACTTGCTCAAACAAGGTCTGTTGTAGCTGAAAAGATTAAAATGTGAGTTTGCTTATTTGAGTTAACCAGATTGTTCTGAGGAGGAGAGAGGGCATTCAGCTGTAACACAATGGCAGATTACAATACCTCTCCAAGTTGGATTCAGTTACTGTTTGCTAAGTAAGGGAAGGCCTGTTGAGATTCACACCATATACCTCCAAAAAGGAAAAGATAACCAGAGTGTATCTAGCTTTAAACATAGCTTCCAACATAGCTTCAGCATATTGCATGATCCCTCCTACTGTTCTAGGAATTAAATAGTGAAGAAAACAATTTCAATAAACCTAAATGACCTAAGTGGTTTCAGCCATCAGACCAATTTCCAGCTGAGGAGCCTTATTGGCACAATCAGTATGTTGTTTCATATTTGTTTGGTGCTTCTGTCAGTTTGCTTCTGTGTATTACTGTAATGACATTACAGCATTATCAATAAACATTAAACTGCAGCTTAATGTGTGGCAGAACTTAGCCCTTGGCAAAGATAGAAGCCTGTATTCTGACACCAGTGTGGCTTCCAAATGCAAACTAATGTGCCAGTGACTCAGAATTTCCCCTTTCTCCTTTACATGCTTTTCAGAAGAGATGCCTGCAACTGACAGTCCTTGTTCACGTGCCCTTTCCAACAATGTTGTGAAATCAGATGCTTCATCTAAAAATAAGGCACAAACTTGTCAGGTATATAAATAGAGAAGCGTCTACCTGCAGTTGCACGTTGGCAATCTACAGATTTTTAAAAAAATCTGCAAAGCCTATTTTCTTATCAGTGTTTCTGTAATTTTCTAGTTATTCAAATTTGAGGTAATTAAAAACAAAACTCCATTCTGCCACAAGGATACTGCAGATTTGTTTGTTCTTTCTTTGTCATCATAATCTTTGTTTTTCACTAAACAGAAAAGAGACACGTGCATGCATGTGACCATCCCTATCATGGGAGTAAGGTGATGGTTCATCTGTACTGCAAAGGCAAAAACTTTTCTGGTGTTGGTTACTTTTGCTCCTGCAAAGTGAAGTCCAGTTTCTTTCTCCAGTTCTTGTAACGTGGGCCTCTTGACATGCTGCAACTTTTTCACAGTACAGGTTGAACCACTCTAATCTGGCACCCTTGGGACGTGACTGGTGCCAAATGAGCAAATTTGCCAGACCCCGGGAGGTCAGTTTTGTCTAGAAGCATAACCAACACTTTCATTGCTTACTGAACTCTTAGAAGAAAGTTAGGGGTAACTTACAACTAAATAACACCACAACATTGAGCCAAGACCAGTGGCTGTAAACATGGGACCACAGGAAACTTGGCTACTCCCACGATAAGGGGTCATCCAGCTAACTAAAATCATACCAGATTATGGATATTGCTGGACAAGAGAATTCCAGACTAAAGAAGTTCACCCTGTATTTCAGGCATCCTTTATCTTGGGGTTATGCATGTCTTTGTTTCTCTCTGAGGATTTGTTGTTGAGCTTTTACTTCCTACCCCATCTCCTATAGGGGGTTGGTTTCTTTGCTCCTATCCCAGAAAGATACCCCTGAAATGTGAGACCTGATCATGCAGTTCCTGTTGTCTCATTCCTCTTCCTTTTTCTCTTGCAATGTCATCTTTTCCCTCAGGGTCTTTACTCCCAAAGGGATAATTGTAGGGAAGAGTTATCTGATTGTTGGGCTCTTTACCCTGCCTTCTCATCTCTCTCTTCCCATCTGCTCATGTATTTTTTTTTTCTCTCCCTACTATTGCCTCCTAGGTGGAGCCTTACCAGTTCAAAGTCCCTTTTAGTGCTTTTACCTTTAATTCTGCACTTCTGCTGTCCGCAGTGGTGGACAGCTAAAGAATGGTGGTTGCTGGCTGGGAGACCCTCTCTGACACTGTTGCCTGCAGAGCTGGACCCTTAGTCAGCTGCTGCCACTCTCCAGCCACCCAGCTCTGAAGGTAACAACACAGAAGTAAAGGTAGAATGGTATGACACTGCCACCTTGCACTGCTGCTGGCAGCGCATTGCCTTCACAGCCAGGCACCCTGCCAAAGGCCACTGCTCTCTAGCCACACAGCTCTGAAGGCAGCACAAAGAGGTAGATAACCTTGTGACATACAGCCCCACAACTCCCTTTTGGATCTGGACCACCAGTTTGAGAAATTCTGTTCTTCCCATGGAATCTGTGTAGGATAGGGTCAAAACACTCAAAATACAATTTCATGGTCCATGATGCATTTTCCATGGCTGTGAATTTCTTAGGATCCTACTCATAGAAGTGCATGGCTGGGTGAATGAACTGTGACCATTGATTTAGCTTCTCTTTATCTTGTTCATCTATCCTTTTTTCTTTTCCCCTCTCATGCAGTCCTATATGCACCTCACTGTTGCATGGTGGGATTATAACATGGAAACCACTGTCCGTCCTTATTTCTAGGTGATAAGCATATTGTAAGGTAAAGATGGCCCTGGTATACTATTTAAAACATGAAACCATTACTGCTGCTATCTACTGAAATGGATTCTGTTTGCATTTTAACCAAGATGACTGGCTAAATATCACTAATTTCCACTAGCATCATCGTATTACTGTTAACTATTTAGCCAAGGAGGCTATAGCAACATTGTTTTGAGCAGAGATTAATGTATCTAAAGGGAAAGGAGAGCAGTGTGTGCTCTAGCAAAGAAAGAGTAGTACCGGGGCCGGGGGCGGAGGGGGTTTGGAGCTTTTAATGACACAAAGAACTACATAGAGTTTTATTCCAAGGAATCACAGAACCACCCTGGCTGGATTTATCCAGGGAAAGAGCTAATATGTCACTACCCAACTCTCTCACGCTGGCTCTCCACCTCTAGATGTAGAGGACTTGCAGAACGCGAGGGCTTCAGCTTTTGGGGGCAGGATAGAAAAGCCACTGGATGGAGGTGGAGATCTTCAGGCACAAAGAGCTTGTGTTTAATAATTTGAACTATTTCCATTTAAACATTACAAAACAACATTGAGAGCCTGTTATAAATGGCAGCATGCTACAGTCTGCTCTGCACCAACCTGACCCAAGCACTCTCCTTCAAAGTGGAGGGTGACCTTTGGTCTCTCCTGTCACCAACAATAGTAGCTACACCCTCACACCTCTGTCTGGTTCCCCTCCTTTCCTGACCAGGTGCAGGTGTGCCTATTTTAGATTCTGAGGTTTGAATTAGGTCCCAATGGTTTTGAAAGCTAACACAACTCTTATTTCTGTTAATTCTCATGTGTGTTTGGCCAGGGACAACATATTTCAAGCCAATGCTTTATTTGTGAAAGACATGATTAAACATTATGGACATTCAAGAAGCACCTCCACTGCTACACTGGCAGACTGGCTTAATTGATTGTTGTCTTTAGGTGAAGTGGTGTGACCGAAATTTTACTAAATGGCACATAAATAAAAAGGGTCTTATCCAACTTCCACTGAATTTTGTGGTAATTGGATCAGCCCAGAAGGAAAGCGAATGAAGCCTTATTGAAAAGATACCCAAGACACTAGATAACAAGAGTAATAATACAATCCTAAATAATGATATGCACCTACTTCTAGTATGGTGTCAAGTGTATTAGTCATTTTTATCCATCTTGTTTTATATTCTCTTTGTATTTTTTACATTTTGGGTGTTAGCTTTACTGATTCTGAAAAGGAGACATTAATAATACTGACTGGTGCATTGACTAATGCTCATCTGGTGTGTGTTTTCTTAGGTGTTGTTCCTGTGTGTGTCTGCCCCCACCACACAGCCCAAATAGTCAAACTGGAAAGTTTTCCAGGGTGGAAAAAATGAAGCCTTGCCTCCTAGGTCCTCATGGCAGTGTAGGTGATTGCCTAGGGCACTCATGGATGAAGCAAGGATGACCATCTTTCAAAATGCGGGCCTAAATATCTAGAATGGGATTTTGGCACCACGCTGTAACTGTCAATGCAGGGCAGACCCGTCATCCTCTTAGACTCCTTTTCAAAATCCTAGCCTTGAGGGACAAGTTTTAAAACGGCAAGTGCAAAAATTCATCTGTGGTTTCATATGTCCCCATGATTATTGATTAAAATCAGCTAATTGCGCACAGGGAATAAAAGTGCGCAGCTACATTAATTGCACACACTAGCATACTTTTGTTTTTTGCATGGGGATGTTCTTTTGAAAATTTGCCCCAAGTAATCCCATATTTGCACATCAAAATTCAGTATGATCAGTTCTCAATTACTGTACTCTTCAGTAACCCTGTGTGTGTGTGCATGTGCGCGTGCGCGCGCATGCATGCATTCAATCTTGTTATGGGTGTTCCCTTAAACAGGAAAGTTGGGTGTTCCCTTAAACAGGAAAGTTAACTTAAACCAAATGCAAAAAGCAGTGATACTTCAACATAATAATAAAGTTGCATAGCCAAAGTAATGACTCTAATTCAGGGTGAGTGAAACAGAAACATGACAATATATTGATCATAATACAATAACCTGATCACATTGGTTGGAGGTTAAAATGTCAGTTTTTCCTTCTCTTTTATGTTGAAGCAGTGAATATAGTAGGGCATTGTTTGGGTGCTTAGTGTTTTGTGTTATGCAGGCATGCTATTATGCTCATCATTAGGCTTAATTTAAAAAATAAGGGCACAGCTGTAAATTCTTGTCCCATTACACCAGGTGAAACTGGAGTAGCTCTTCTAAAGACAGTGAAGTTCCTTTTGATTTACCCCAATACAACTTTCAACAGAGTTTGGCCTCCATTTCTTCCTGATAGCACTTTAATACAATCCATTTAATAGAAATGTGTGACTAAGGCACATGAATCATATGTGGATACTTTTCAATAACCAGGAATCATCCATGTTTGTCCTTGTTGGTCTAGAAATATATAGATCCAAAGAGGAGAGACAACAAATTGTGAAATACACAAACATAAGAACTGAAATTTGTTGGGCTTGGTTTCCCCTATGTAACTTTTTTGTATTCGTTATATCCTCCCTTGTATTTGCAGTAAAGGGGTACCTTCGAGTTCAACGTTCACGCTAGAAGACAGTGCCATCTATTTGACTTCAGAACAGAGCACACTGGAAATGGAAAATGATGATAATGCTTCGGTCCTGGATGTCTATTTAGTAAGTTGCCAGACTGTGTTCCTTCCATTCCGTAATTTATGATTTATCATGGTTTTATTTACTCAGACCCAAACGCAGAGTACTTACGTGTATGCCAAACTTTAAGATCACAATAGTCCCACTGAAATATTCCTGAGTATTTAAACTTAAGCGTGCACTTAAGTACCCTGCTGAATCAGGGTTTTAAAGAATTAAAATGTTCACTAAATTATTCACTGTAATACTCTTCAATGTGCCAAAACATTTCTCAACATAACCTAGCAATAATATTTACACTCTTGTAGATAAACACGTTATATAATGTGAACTTTTCACAGTGCTGCAACTTAGTTTTCCTAGGTTGAAAACTATCATTTCTGTGCACAAGTGTTTGTGAAGGAGAAAACAAGTGGTTTTGAACTGCCTGACTTAAAATATATAGTGGTTCCTTTTTCACTATTAGTGACACAGCTGTGGCTGCAGAAACTTGTTGAAATTAACTTTCCTATTTTGGCTGTGGTTCTCAGTGAGCTGTTTTGTTGTACAGCAAATTTCATTTGAAATAAGAAACTCCTTTACAAGCCCACAGCTTTGATTACATATATGTGCAGATTTACTTTGAAATTACTCAATTTTGGGGAGTAAAGGCACTTTGAAGTAGTGCAGGCATGCATGCCGGCACTTTGAAGTTGCCGTGGAGGAGAATTTGCCTAACAAAGTGCTGTATATGCATCACCACACTTCATTAGTAATCTCCCATCACCCTGATTACCATGCCCCCTTCGCAACAGTAGACATAGCCAGAGTGAGTGAGATGATACATTTTATTGAACCACCTTTTTATGTTGGCAAAAGACAAGCTTTTGAGCCCTTCAGGTCTGGGAAAGATACTCAGTTTCACAGCTAAAAACAAATTGGGATAGATTTTTTTAGCACAAAGAGTTAACATGTTAGAGACAATTCAAGGGGAAGGGAACACATTTCCTCACTTTGCCTCTAGGTGAAAAAAGGATGGAAACTAAACTTATTGATCAGTGTGAATAGAAGTGTAAATAAGAAACTAACCCTTAGAGGAGGGGTGAGCAAACTTTTTTGGGCCCCTTTTTTCGGCACTGCAATAAGCTGCCCGCCCCCCGTGGGAGGACCACAGGAAGCGATAGGGAGGAATACTCAGGAAGGGGGTGCTGGGAGGCTCCAGGGGGAGCCCCAAAGAGGGAGGGGTGCTCAGTGGGGACAACCTGAGGAGAGAACCAAGCTGGCTGCCCCCTACGTTTGACTCAGTGCCTCTGCACACTCTGATTGGCCCAGTGGCAGCAGGGGCATTCCCTTGGTGACTGTAGTGGTGGAGGCTTATGCGGGAGACAGCAGAGAGCTGGGCAGGATGGAGAGCCGATCATGCTGCACTCCTTACAAAATATCATGCCCCCCACTTTCTGCACCCCTGCCTTACAGAAGACACTATACACAGCACTCTGCCCCTCAGGCAAAAGCCTGGACAAATAGCAAGGAAATTAATCTGTCCCCTGAAGGTCAACAAGCTTTTGTTCTTCTATAAATCAGTTACGGAGGCAAAGCTGTTACCCAAATGACAGTAAGTGTCTGAGGCCACGTCTATGGTGAAGACACTATGATAACAGGAGGGTTCTCCTGTTGGTATTAAAGCCCACCTCCACTAGTGGCAGAAGCTTCTCTTCCACCAATGTAGCTCTGAACACACAAGTGCTCGTGTCTGCATAGCTCTGGACGCAGAAGTGCTTGTGTCAGCATAACGTATGTCTCTCTGGGATTGTTGATTCACAACCCTGAGCCACATAAAGCTCAGGCTGTAGGGTAGACAGCCTTATTCTGCATCTCTCAACCCTTCAAAAGAATCAGAGATGTCTTACACTAGCAGGTGTGCTGTAACTTTGTGTGCTGGAGGAAGTTATTGTGAGTTAAGTGCAACTCAAAATCTTCCATTGTGGGGGATTATTGTAGTTTGAAACAATAGCAAATGTGTGATTAAAATAAGGCTCAAAACTGAAGTAGCAGTGATACATTTTTTTTTTTAGCTTGCTTCACAGCTACATTTGTGTGCATTTCCATTTTTTGTGGTTGGGTGATTTTTGAATGAAGTTAGGATCAAAGAGCCCAATGTGGTAATTCTAGTCATGCATTTCATTGAAACATTAGGCAGAGATGACAACTTTCAAATAGATTTAAACATCTGTGGAACAGCATCAGAAAGGAAATGGACACGAGTCAATCATTAGTGGAAAGCTAGTTTAAACATATGCATGTTATCTTGTCAGCAGGCTGGTTAATAATACTTATCAATGGGATTGTTGCAAGATAAGCTCTTAACCTTATCTGTTAGATATTTTAATATATAATTCCATTGCCTTGCTTCTCTTGCTTTGACGTGCTAAGCTGCTTAGAGAATATTAAAGACTTGAGTAAAATAGGATAGGTCCAGTCTTTTTTCCATATGTGAGGAAATAGTGTAATAAAATGGATTTCTCTCTCCTGAACATAGGTAACTAGCTGTAAATTATATTGTATATAAGAAATCATTTAGATGGTCAGGTTAACTTGGGGTTTGGTGAAGTCGTCAGTTTGCCATAGATAAGAGTTCTCATTTATTGGGGATAGCATTCATGGACAAATTCTGCAACTGCAGTATTTCATCTTGGAAGACAGTACATGCAAGCCTGTAAATGTCAGCTTTATTGCTTTGGCCTAGCTCCGAGCCCTGCAAAGGAGATTTCAGTCCAGAATAGGAGTGATCCAAACTGCACATTAGTGGTACTGCTTACATGCTGTTGAAAGATGAAAGGGTTTACACACAGAAATTTACAGACCACACCCGCCTGAGAAATTATGTGGTGATATTTTTGCAGGTTGTGAAATACATAAAAAAGATGATTTAAAAAAGAGTTGTTACTGCCAACTTCTGACTATTTTTCCGCTAGCTTACCATGAATAAATATATCATGAACCATTGAACAAATGTCATTAACATCCTCTGAGCAAAAGAACAACTTTGACAGTGTCTACATCGTTATTGTTTTCACTCCAAACACTAGTCCTTACTTTGAACCCTCATTCCACTGGATTGTTCCTGGCAGACAGAGCAAATTTTACCTTGTATAATAAACCAAGGCATTGTCTATAAAACAGTGAAATATTTTGGTGATTGAAGTGAAGGGAAATAAGAGAACATTTCAGGTGTCATGAGCAAAGTTCCTGAGACTCTAGGACATTACATGAAGAATTAGGACAAATTCATGTATCAGAGAGGTAGCCGTGTAAGTCTGTAGCTTTGAGAACAACAAGAAGTCTTGTGGCACCTTATAGACTAACAGATATTTTGGAGCATCAGCTTTTGTGGGCAAAGACCCGCTTCAGATGCTGAATGCATCCTGCTTCATCAGACCCACTTCATCAGATGCTGAGTTGCATTTTATCATTTAGGTTTGATTTATTTAGTAGTTGGACTAAAAAGAGGTTTATTAGGAAAATAAATAGTATTTTACCGTAAACTCTGACATAACAGATATTTTGGAGCATAAGCTTTGTGGCCAAAGACCTACTTCATCAGATGCATCTGATGAAGTGGGTCTTTGCCCACGAAAGCTTATGCTCCAGAATATCTGTTAGTCTGTAAGGTGCCACAAGACTTCTTGTTGTTGTTCTCAACAAATTCATGGATTTCCTTCAAACCTTCCCCCCCACCCCGATTTTAGTTTTTAAAGAGTCTAATCTCAATTAACTGAAAACATTCCTTAGCCCTCTGACACCAGACTACCATTCTTACACTATTTGAATATTTGGAAACAATTGAGATTGTCATGAACTTATTCAGAATGAAGCACACTTTATTTGGTGTTCTACTTGGCCTTAAACTTATGTCAGACTTTACGGTAAAATACTATTTATTTTATTTTCCTGATAAACCTCTTTTTAGTCCAACTAATAAATAAATCAAACCTAGATGATAAAATGCAACTCAGCATGCTTCATGCAGAATAATTCAAGGCAATCTCAATGGTTTCCAGATATTCAAAAAGTGTCAGAATGGCAGATGGTGAGGTAACATTTTCAATTTTTGAACTTTATAAAGACTTTTTAAAATGAAAGACTTTAGAAAGAGATGTTTGTATGCAATCCATGAATTTTTAATAGTTACACATTTTAAGTCAGTGAGTTTTTTTCCGTATGAAAGGTTCAGTTAATTAGTAAAGCCAATAGCATGAAGGTAAATGTTCTGCTAAACTTTAAGTATACATGGATATTTATGATTATCCATAAACAAAGCAACAAACATTTATATAACTTGAAAATATAGGTAACAAGTGCAACAAAATAGTTTAAACTCTCCTTAAAATATCCTTGTCTCCTTATTTCCTCCTCTGAGAGTTTCTATTTGCCAAACATTCTCCATCATTAAAGATAATGGTGATCATTATTTCATCTTTCCACAGAACTCATTCTAAGTGCTATAATTTTTTTCCAGCAATACAACAGTGCCATATGAATGTTGTGGAATTTACTTGATTTTTCTCAATAGTGTTACGCATATTTTGAAAATAAGGTAAATCCTTTAGCGCATGAGCTTTTCAATAAAACCTCTGCCTTTTTTCTAATGAATCCTTTATTTTGATTCATCTTTTAATGGAGAACTTTCTCTTGATTAAAATTTGAACAGTGATGTATCGAGTCAGATAATATTTGCGTACTTACTCATTGCAGGGGTAGTGTGTGTGTCTATGGATAGTACTGTCTACAGTACCTGTTCATTGTGACACTGTCATTGTTGTGCACAGGCAGAAGCTTTTTGAACTGAACAGAAAAGCATCTAATGCCGTCCCTTAAATCTCTGCAAATGTGTTTTGTATCCTTAGGTATGCACTGGGAAGACTGGCATTGTTCCATTAAACTGTGTGCTTGTGCAGCCACTCAGGAGAAATTCAGATGCCACCAACCATTAGCAAAGCACCCAAGGCTAGATTTTGTTTCTATTGGTGATGCAGATTTGCATATGCCTCGGTGCACATAAATTTATTCTGCACATGTAGGAAAAAGATTAGAGGGTACATTGGAGGTTGGGCTGTATGGAGTGGGCTCATTTTTGCTGTGGATGCTTGGTACATGTGAAGATCAAGCCCAAGATGTCCAAGGGTTGGAATCCAAAAATGGAAGCCCTTAAAATCAGTAGCATCTTTTGGGGGAAGAGGGAAACAAGCAACAGAGAACCCCACAAGACTGCCATCTTTTATTTAAAATGGAGTACACATTTGTAGCCTGTGTTGGAGAGCAGTTTTTCTTCATGGATTTACTACAACCTTTTTAAAATGAAAAATTTTCATTTTGAAGTACACTGGCCCAAATTCTGACCTTTGAATATATATACATGCCTTCCATTGATTTTAACTGAAGTAATACCCATGCATCTGAGAGCAGGATTTGGTTCATGAGACAGTTTTTACATATTTTAAGGAAAAATATAGCCACAGCAAGCCATTCGTTTCTTTGTACAAAAGTCAGATATGAGAAGAATGTGCTTTACTAAACGTGAATGTACTTCAGGTTACAATTAACACATTAGCCCAAGCGAACAGAGTGCTAGAAAGCCTGAGTAAATTTCACTAAGCCATAAATTATTGGTGCCCTGGGGCTTTTTAATGTGCTGTATGAAGAAATCAATTTACTGAGGAATGCATGCAAAAAATTAATAGAGCACAAAAATATGCTCAAATAATGGAGCCCACTGTAAATCCATTACATAACAAATCTTGGCTAGTACAAACTCACTATGCAATTATCAGTCTTTGGCCCTTTGTAGCTGTCATTCATTTTTATTTTGTTATGCTTTGCCCATCAAGCATCTCAGCTCTAATTGCCATGATCACATTCATTCTTTATCAATATGGGCAGGAAACACTATTTGTCTGTGGCTGCCATGAAAGGCCTTCCAACAATGGCACTGTAGGTATTTCTCAAGAGAACCAGACCCTGAACCTTGAAGATGGGAGTTTTTTGCCTGAAATGGGGTGCATAGGGTTGGACTTAGAGTAGGGCATTCCAGACAGCAACTCCCTACACCCTAATTACTCTCCTCACTACCATGGGCATTATTTCTGTGACACAGCACTAAGACTGACCAACTGTAGTCACCTCCAACTACATCATGTTAATCCTTCAACACCATGAATTGAGTGCTGATTATGTTTCCCCTTAATGGTTAGGTTTCAGTAGTGACTAACCTGTTCAGGGCATGGATGAGAGAAGGACCTAATCACAGTTGCAGAGTACAAGGACAACTGAAAGCTGTTGCTAGTAGTGCTGTTGGTCTGAGGGGTAGGAGAAGTGAGGGTGGGACCTGAGTTTGACTGGTGGTGGTGGTGGTGTTGGATGGGGGGGAGGGGAGGGGACCCTAATGTACCCTAATATATCCTTTGCAAAGACGTTAACAGTGACCTACTCAGACCAGCCCCACAGCTGCACTCTAGCTCAGTTCTCAATGGGCAAATGTGTTCCATTTATCCTAGTCTCATGAAAACCTGCCAGCAAAGTGATTTACTTAGGTCTGTCTTCCCGCAAAATGGATTTTAAAAAAGCCCATTTGTCAGGTTCACTTCACTGTCATCAAAACACATTCCTTCTACTCAGTCATCGGTTCCACTTTATCCAGCCACCCGCATTCATTCTACTCCCCTATTTAGCAGTTTTACTTTATACAGTGAAATTGCTTTGCATACTGAACCATGCCCCAAATACAGTAACACAACCTGCTATGGCCAGGGTATCATGTCTGCACACTGAGTTTGAGGACTTCTGATTCAGTTCACTAAGCAATTGATTACCAAATCCTGCTCGTACCATTTTCCTGTGTACGATACAATCCCTTCTGAAAGTTTGCAACATTATGTGTTGGATATGCCTGTTGCTGGATATATTATTTTTAATTAGCCTTTTGGGTATGATTTCTATCCGTTGGCTGCATTTTCATACCCAAAGATAAGCTTTTGAAAAGGCCTGAGGAGCTTGCATCAAGGTTAGAATCTATTCTTGAATTGTTTAAAGGTTAATTAAATACCTTATCTGGAACTAAAGTTAAGTGACCCATAAAAGTGTTCGATAAAAATGGGGCTTTTGTGCCTTCTGTGTGCGCTTTTTTGGATGCACAAAGATCTGAATGTGGAGCTAGGATTGATTTGGGTTTGGTTTTTTTACTTCAGAAAATCTAGTGGTCATTCTAGGTTTTCTAAAAGTTTGGAGATCCATTTTACCTTGATTTAAGTGCCCAATATAGACCCACCTGAGCCTACAGAAATATTAATTAAATTTGTGCTAGAAGTGAGTCTCCCCAATATTATAATTTTTTTATTTTTAAATAACTGTCCTCTTCATTAATCATATTAGGAGTATAACTTTTGTAGCTTTATTATTTACAGAGACATTATTTGTGAGGCTTTACGCATCCATAAGAGAACCTACACCTGGAGGAAGGTATATTCAGTTTATTTTCTAAGGGCCAAATCTGTCTTTTGAAGTTAAGGAAGTTTTGTAGTTGACTTCAGTGGGACCAGGATTTTGTCCAATATGCATTTAATTAAGGCCCTGATCAGTCATTCAAGGTAAATAAAGAAAAAAATGCTTCCTATGAACAGTTGATGCCCTTAACTTCCACTTAATTCAGTAATATCCAGATTGCCCAGCGTGCCTCACAAGAGCACATATTGGCAATCGTAGCTTTAAATGTAATGGCTATAAAGCCATAGGGATATCTTATGAGGAAGATAATACTATGCATGTGAATTTAATAAAAGGATCACTGCAAAATTATACTGCAGGTTACTGAAGCATGGAGGTGGCTATTGTGCCCCCCCACCCATTCAAGGGGGCAGTCCAGGCACTCTATCTTCCAACAGACTTAGTTACTACCTGCAGGATCAACACACATCTAGTTCCAAATTTTCCAAAAGTGTGTTTTGCACAGTTCATCCCTCTCCTGGACAGCCTGGATTTTCTTGTCCTCTAAAGGGTCAATATTCAGCATTAAGGGTCATTAACTGGAGATGCCAAACAGTTGAGTTTTTAAGCACAACACTGCCTTAGTTTAGAATAAAATTAAGACAAGTTTATTTAACTATAGATAGGTGTTTCGAGTACAAGTATAAACATGCTATTTAGAAATGATTGTAAGAAAAAGCAACACAAAACACTTCCTAGTAGCTAAAATTTAACATGCTAAATTTGGCTCAAGGTAAATCCTTACCACATGCTTGCAGGAACTGCACTACTAGTTGCAGGTCAAAATCTCCCCACAAAGGCAAAGGGGTTTTTCTCTTGTCTTAGGTAAAAAGATTGGGGGGGGGAGGTCTCACATCCTCAAAATGTGTTATTCCTGGGTAACCTTCGTTTATTTCCAATTTGAGGCAAGATGCATAGAGTCTCATAGATGTTAAATATTTGTGTATCTGTGTGTGTGTATATATGTATATAAAAAAAAATTAGATCTAGATCTGGCTCTGCTCCCCTTTGTTGCCAGAGAACGCCCACTTGAATGGTAATTACATGCCAACTTTCACACATGCCTAGAGGCTATTGATTTGCCCTTTGTCTTTTGAGAAACAAGTTTACCCTATGCTCAGATTGGTAAACACTGTTATAATTTCATTCAGTGTTAATTCTTCATAATCAGTTTGTACATACATTACACAGGAATTTTGATGATTAGTTTTTAAATATTTCTCGAGGCATATTTTGCAGAAAGATTTAAACATTAATGTATAGAGTTTAACTACAGGTGTGCTTTTGAATGCAGAGATAAAGGTTTTATCCAATTAGTTTTATAAAGTGCAAAGCAAAGAAACAAATCCCCCTAGACCTCTTACATTATTTTCTTTTTCCAGTAATAGAGAACAGAAGAATATTGAGTAAAAGCAGATAAGAAGTTACCATGACTGATGATGAAGAGCACTTTTTACACTCCTGATCAAAGGGAGGAATTTGCTGAGCCTAATAGACAAAGAGTAGTAATCAATGGAATTTCTCTCAGAAAAGTCAGGGGAAGCTTGAAGCATGGAAATGATAGCTAGACTTGACAGATGTGACATGAAACATTCCACACTTTGCTATCATGTGCTGTTGCTTGCTAAACTGTGAAGAACGGCATAAACTGTATTTAAGATGCTTTCTGTACTATTGCCAATCATCTTTTTTGGACTTGAAAGTGATATTTTCCTAACTCCTCATGATTTCATTTGCATGTATGCAGTGATGATGTACAAGCAAAATATGTAATCTGCTTTACCTATTTGAAGATCTATCATCAACACCACAGTGGTCAACACAATTAATTCCACTTTTCTCCCCCAAAGTCATAATCACACAGGTTCATGTTGTTGGAAGTCCAAACTGATTTCATACAAGGAATAATGTAAATGTCTGCACTTACTTTATGGGCAATAGCCTCTAAAGATGTTTTCACTGCTCTAGTGAAATGAGAAAAAAGCTATTTATAATAAGGCCTTATGTTGTGTACATACATTGTCTTCAAAATGTGTGATTTAGTTTATTGCTTGTAAAAGAGAAACTATATAATTTATTTAGTAAATACTACTGTAAACTATAGTTTTATTGACAGAAATAAAATATTTTGTTCTCAAAACCTATGGTGCACATTTCAAACTGTTTCTGGTCTAAAAACTTCCTAGTGTCCTTCTGACTTTTTATAAGAATCATTATTATGTAATGTGCCAAACAGTATATAACAGGTAATCTCTCCTGTATCTTCTCATAGAAAAAAGAATGGAAGACCCATAGTAGGAAAAGGAACAGATACAACATGTGTGGTTGGATAAACGTTACAGATCTCTCACCATGTAGAATAATTGCAAGGCAAAAAAGGGTAGAAGCTATCTGGCCCCATGTGGGAGCAGAGAGGAGTGTGGTGGGAAGTAAGCACTCCCTGGGCTGGATGTGGCTCTCCTGGACTAGTCTTTACTGGGCCACCATACACTCTCTACCTGTGCATCCACAAGTATGGCTGCTCACAGTTTCTGTTGGCCATAGTTCATTCTTCCCAGCCAATGGGGGCTGTGTGGGAAGCACCATGAACTGTGACACTGCTTCCTGCAGCTACCATGGGCCTGGAACAGTGATCTACAGCTAACAGAAGCTGCGAGCAGCCATACTTGCAGGTGCATGGGTAAAGAGCGCATGTGGCAGCCCACCAGGGGTTAACCCTCCAAACTGCGTCCAGCCCCCAGGCTGCTTATTGCCCACTCCTGGATTAGCATCATAGTAGGGTAAGGGCTGCTAAGCTTCACTCCAAGAATCCAGGTTTTAGTATGGGAGCATATTTAGGAATTTCATAAATACCTCTGTAAGGTGTACGGAAACTATTGTGGATTATTTGTGGATTATCTCTCTCCCAGAAATGACATTGCTTGCAAAGTGAGTAAACCAAAAAAAAAAAAGCTCATGGAATTGGCATGCCTATAGTACCTGCCATGTAACGTGTGTTTGTTTGTTTTTTTCCTCCCCCAGAACTAGCAAATTATACCTCAGTAACTTTATGAAGTAAGTGTTCCATTTTACAGCGGGGATAGAGGAATGGAGGTTGTACAATTTAAGTACATAGAAAATCTGTGGCAGCGCTAGGACTAATATCTAATCTCATAATTCGTAGTCTCTGTTTCATCCACCAAACTTCCTCTCTGGAGGACAATAGTTCCCAGTGGGACTGTAGATCTTGAGCTAGAGAGAGGTCTGTGCCCTGTGATCAGAACTGCTGCTTATCATGTGTCTACATGAGATGTGATTGCATGCTGCTTCCTGCATTATCTATAACATGTAGACTATCTGCAAAATAAATTGTATTGAAATGTTTTGTTTCATAAATAGAAAGTACCCAGTTTTTGGCATCATAGAGCCTTTTTTCAAATGTTTAGTTTTTTCTTGGTAAATTCACGTCAGTTTTCTAGATAGCTTGAGGACAATAGAGTGATGAAATCACTTTTCCTTAGCAAATCTTCAGAAAAAAGATATGTATTGAAAAGTGACCGACCTATGCAAAGATGCATTTTTATACCGTGTAATTCCCAAATAATATGCTGCTTCTGTTTAGGTGCTTAAGATTTTTTGAAATGAAAATGCTGTAATCTTCAACAGGAATTTTCTCCACAAAGATTACATACCATGTTCAGTGTGTGTCTGTATTGTCATAGCTGAATGTCTGTGTTCCCCCTTGATTGGAAACATCCATCCAATGCAAAGGAAATCCAGATTAGATGAGTGCAGCAATGTCCAATAGGAATTCAAAGATGGCCACACTTGCAATTTTTCTCTTTCCACAATTGTCCCCCTCCACCTAAATAAATGCCTTCACGCTTCCCCCAAAGCCAGCCACTCCCAGCCCCCCTCCACTCTAAATAAATGCCCTCCCCAAGAGCCAGGCTCCTGCAGCCCTCTCATTTGACTATAATGCTGGCAACCCAGCAGATCCGCTGCTGGGGCAGCTGCCACATGCTTCTACCACTGAGTGGTGAGGGGCATGAGGGCAGATGGCATTCCCCATGTGCAGCTCTCAGGAGGAGCCATATTCACCACAATGTTGTCCTATTTGCCACATGTGGCAAGTGGCAAATGTACTGGATAGTGCAAGATTAGTGGAAAGATCCTTTACTTTGTAAGGCTTGCATTCTTTAGTGTGCATTGTGTTCCTATAAACATGACTTCCAATCAGTGCACCCAGGGGAGTTTAGGAAGGAAGTCAAGTAAAGCACTACTGAGGTCAAATAATTGAAGCCTGACCCTGAGAAGGTCTAACGCACTCTAATGCCTGGAACCTTTTGAGAAAAATCCTCATACAAAATAACAGATGTGGAAGGACTCTGCATGTCTCTGTTCAATAACTGCATGAGATTTAGTTTTTACAGATGGCTCTTATGTAAGCTTGAAAGACAACTTATTCATTTAAAAAACAAGACAACCAGTGGCACTTTATAGACTAGCAAATTTTTTGGAGCATAAGCTTTCGTGGACAAAGACCCACTTCATCCGATGCATGCCTATAAGGATAGTCTATCCGATGCCGCAGGACTTCTCGTTTTTGCCAATACAGACTAACACAGTTACCCCTCTGATTTTTTCAAGTCAGTAAGAGTTGAAAAGGGGACACCTGCTGGGAAATACTAACACATCTGCCAGAAGGCTTGATCACCAAATACCAGGCTTTCTGAGCTAGAAGATGATCATCTATACTTGAGGTCTGGGAAGACAGAACGTTCCACAGCGAATAAAATGTGAAGAAGTAGGCCACAGGAATGTGGCAGTCCTGGGGGACTTCTGCAATTTTATTCTGGCTCCAAATGCAACAGTTTTAGCATTCCCCTTGGATCCTATCTGTATATGCTGGTATTTGAATTCTTTGGTCATATGAACCTCCCAGATGAGGCAGATAGTTGGTGTCTGCTAGGGGAATGTATGGGAAATAATTTAGGTTTATGATGTGACCTTATAACTCATACTGTTCTGTAATCCTACAGAATTTGTGGGGAGACTTAAATCAAAGTGTCATTTACAGTTAATGAGATTTTGTACATACGCCCTTGACTGAAAAGCTGGATACTTCTGCACCTCTTCTAAAATTTAATACAGTTGACTCCTGGCTTACACAATTTCGACTTCTGCATTTTTTTGCAATAAGGCAAGTCACAATCATAAGTAGCGGGGAGCCAGGAATCAGGCAGCAGCCTGGCTCCTGGCCCCCTTTGCTGGCAGGAGCTGGGAAACTGACCAGCCCTGCTGTGCTAGTCAGTTTCCTGGCTTCCATGAGTGACCCTGAGCCCAGAGGTAGGCACAGCAGCGCTGGTCAGTTCCCTGGCTCCTGCAAGTGGCAGGGAGCTGGGAAACTGACTGGCACCTCTGCACTGTCTCCTAGCTGCCAGCCACTCCCAGGAGCCTGGAAACTGATCCGCACAGCAGTCAGTGTGGGTCAGTTTCCAGGCTTCCGCAAGTAAAGGGGAGCCAGGAAACTGACTAGTACTGCTGCGCCTGTCTCTGGGCTCCCCACAGCTCATGGGAACAGGGAGCCAGGTGCAGTCAGGACTGGGGGACCTGAAGGCAGCAGGGCCCCTGCCCCACCCAGTTCCAACTTACACGAAATTTGACTTATACATGGTTGCCCAGGAACGCAACCTACATGTAAGTCGGGTCTACTGTACTTTAAAAAAAAATAAATAAATCCTACCTTGACATATCATATAGGTGATGTTGGCTTTACTATGCCAGGGGTATGCCTGTCTTCTGGATAGCTTTCACCATTACATGTCTCAACCCAGTAAAAAGTAGACCGTGATAGAGCAAATCAGCAGCACTCTGTTTATACAGCACATAAGCCATTTGTTTTCATTTCATGATAATGTGCACATTTACTTTCAATACTATATCAGATTTGTTTAGACGCTAAATAAAAAGCCTAACCCTGCACACAACTTCTTTTCATGTAAAACCCTTGTAGGAGGCCATGGTAATCTGCATGCAGGAGGCTGACAAAGTGTAGTATGGTTTTTAAGGAGTTTTTTCAACTTTTCTATAATAAATTAATGTCCCTTTTTAATTTTTAAATCATGCAAGTTCCATAAAGCTCGGAACTCTATACTGTCATCGTTCATGGGGTCATCATGCTTTTTAAAAGATGGATAGTGTTACTCTTGTTTTTCAGGTGGGGAAACAGACACAGAAGAGTTAAGGGGTATAGAGCAAGCCAGTAGTATCAGAGGTTGAGGGAGAAATTCACACCTATGCGGAGAACTAGTGGGCCACCTGTACATCCATTAAGCTCTGTTTTGAAGACTTCAGTAGTGCAAAGGCTTTGTACTAACCTCAGTGCTACAGCAAATATGCCCCTAAGAGTTCAATGTCACTGTGCTCGAGTGTTAAATTTTACCCTTAGCTGAAACAGGACGAAACTGAAGTTATATAATGCGCCCATCTTTGAGGGGAAAAAAACACACTTCTTGAGAATTAATAACCATGGGCTGATGATGGCTGGCTAAATATTCCTGAACTCTGTCTACAGCAGTGGTGGGTAACTTGCAGCCCAGGAGAGTCCTGTATGGAGCCCGCAAGACACACTAGTTTTCATCCATGCATTTCCCAACACATCTGCCTCTGGTGATATTGACAAGATACACATGTAAAGCAAAGACATGTGAGGTGCATGCTCATTGCATGAAACATTACTGTGAGATCAATACACTCCCTCTGTATCGGACCAAAGTGTTGCTATGGTTCCACGAATTCTAGGCACACAAACTCAATTAGCAAAACTTCCCTATCCATGGAGAGAGTCTTGGTTATGACAACATTGTAGCGCACTGAGATGGAGGACCATTCATGAGCTCCATTTACTAGCCTAGGTTGCTGGTGTACAGGCTTCTGCCTTTACCTTTACTAACCCCCTTCTATTTGGAATTAATTACCTAAAGGTGCTTACGATAGTAAAGCAAGACTTATCCGACTGGCTTTTGGTAAGTAGTCTTTTAATTTCATACTTAATTTGCTGATCTGAAGCTATTGTGAATGTTTTATGTTCAGTATACAAAAAGCAAATGGTATTCTAATTTAGAAGATTGATTTGGTTCTTTGTTCTGAAGGGGGTAAATAAATGGAGTAACACTAATTGCTGTTTTTAATTAAAAACTCATTCCACAAATCTTAAATTATAACACCCACATCCTTTCAAAACATAATTTTAGCTTTTTAGATTGTTTCAATACAGACAACTGGCATATATAATTGGTTGCCTCTTCATACATTCCTGCTTTTAGCCACTTATCCACTCAATAAATTAGTTTCTCCTTCCATTGGAACTCAACCCAATCTCTTCAATTACTTTGGAATTTTGTACACCCAATTTTTGTGACTGATTTTGCACCTTCAGGACTCAGTTCTATGCATACGAACTATATTTGTACCCACAATTTGACAGCATCTAACAGCTATATTTGCATGTGCAAAATAGCTGTAATTTGTAACACTGGATATTTTTGAAAATTTGGTCCTATGGACAGAACATCCATTTTGTTCCCAAATATATTTTCAAAGTATTACAGAAAGAGGTTAGCTAAATAAAACGGCTCCTTTCTAGTAATAAATGTAAACAGCTTCTCAAATGAAATTTGATTTTTATATGGAGGAAGAAACATTGCTTAACTGTTAATTTTGTTCAAAAAGGTTTTTAAAAGTGATGTGATCAACCTAACTGGACTGCTGCAATGAGAAAATAAGTTGAATTTTCAGATAAGGAAAGTGCAGTAGATCTAAAATTTTTGCACAACAGCAAAGCATAATTTGACACTGTACTGCAAAGGAAATTATTTAATGAAATCAGGCAAAGGACAGATCAGTGCAAATACATGGTGAACAAGGAACAGGCTAAAGAGGAGAAGATAATCATGCTGCAAGGTGAACTAGCAGGCTGGTGGGAGGTTACTGGAGGATAGCGCTGCCAATTTAGGTGGGATGTATTCTGAAAGATAGCATCTCCTGGGCTACGTTTACACTGTGGAGCTATTTTGGGATACCCTGGTATCCCGAAATAGTAACTCCCCATCTAGGAAACACCCAGTATTTTGAAATTTTTTGTAATACTAAGCATGCTATTTCAGCATCCCTCTACCCCTTGTTGCGAGGGAGTAAGGGATGCCTTGATATAGAGCTATACTTCAAAATCTGGCAGTGCTGACAATGCCAAATCCAAAAATACCTTATTTTGAGATTAACTCAAAATAAGATATGCCATGGTAGTCTGTAGCTTCACAAATGACAAGCAGTCCTGTAGCACCTTAACGACTAACAAATGTATTAAGTCTTGGTCTTTTGTGGATAAAACCCACTTAAACTTATTCTTAAGTACCTACATGAGAATCGAGCAAATATATAACAAGATCCAACAGCTAGAAGATGAACAAAATCAAACTGGAATGAAGGTCCAAATTATTAACAGTGAGTGCAACTAACCATTGTAACACTTCACCAAAGCACGTACTGGATTCTCCATCACTGGAAATTTTAAAGTTAAGATTGGATTTCTTTTTCTAAAAGAGATGCTGCAGTTGAAACAGGATTTAATTTAGACCTGTATTACACAAGAAGTCAAACCTAGATAATCATAGTTGTTTACGTGATCATGTAGTACCTTTATAATCTATGAATATCTTGTTACAAATACTAGCCAATTTTTGGAAGAGATTAAATTTCATGTTTGTTTTTAATTTCTATCCAGGACTAGGAGAGTAGAGTTAGTGAACATGGGAAAATTATCAGAATAGCTATTGCTTAATAAACTATTCTACTGGTGATCCAGAAGAGCTATTTCCTGTGTAGACACAACTTCTTCAGAGTGTAGATTATCCTACAGCTGCCTCATATAGTATTTCTTGTACCCTTCTCTGAATCTTCTGATTCTGGGCACTGTTAAGAGAGAGTGTACTGCACTAGTTGGACCACGGCAGCGATCCAGCCTGGATATTTCTAGGTTTCTTAATTTATTAATTCCCACTTCTAATTACCTCTGCTCTACTTTATAGTGAGATCTCAGAAAATTAGACTTTCTAGCAAGATTGGTGTGGGAATTCAAAGCAGCTTTTCAGTATTTGGGTACTTCCATAGCAAGTTGTAGCCAGACAGAATCCCCCTGCTCTATGCCATCTTGCCCCTTTTGGGTGCCTCTGAGCACAAAGAAACAGCATAGTCTTAGAATGTTTGAAAGCACAGGTGCCCTTATCTCAAGCCCAGTCTTCTGATGCTTCAAAACACAGATGTGCTGTGTCAGCATGACACTGGACTGAAGAATACAGACAAGGGGGCTAACAGGCCAGCTGTTAACCACAGGGCCTCAAATTGCCCTTGGCTGGTACTGATAATTGATACGCCCACACTTCATCCCAGAAGAGGAATCTCCCACCCATACAAAAAGAATGTCCTGTTTTAATGATTTAGTTAACTCTATCTTACAAGTGTAAATTAAGTTGCAACTGCCTTGTAAGAACTGGCGTCACAAAGACGAACCAGCACAATTGGTACCTTTAGATAAGGAAGAATGTGCGTGACCCAAGGGGTATAAAGAAGGGTCCGGCAGACCACTCCGAGCTCCAATTTCCTGTACCTGCTGGTCGGGCAAGGTTATTGCCTCCCAAGCACCCAGTGGACGCCCTCCTCATACAGTTCTTCCCGAAGGATTCAGTGAATGACATTGGCTACGCCAGGAGTTGAAGGACGCAGGGGTGAGAATTATACCTGCAATGTACTTTTGTGCACATTTAATAGTAAGAGCTCTTTAGGCTGAGACGTCTGGTCCTCAAATGGGTAACTTTTCACTTGTAATCTAATTGGCATGTCATATGTATCATCCTGCTGGTAGTTAAGAAGATAGAGCAATAACCTTGTAACCATTAAGATTCTTGTTTCTGCTTTTAATAAATAGCAACCATTTAAGCTTTCAGCCTGACTCCTTCCAGTTACTCTAACTCGGCTGAACACAAACAAAGAACCTTAGCCGTTTGGCTATATCAGCCTGGTCAGTGGTAAAGTGTAGTAAAAGCTGAGTGCTGAGTTGTGCTGCCTCCATGGAGCAGACTCTTGGGGGCACCCATCAGCCTCCCTGGCTGCCCACTGCAAAGGGACACCTATCAGTTAAAGACTCGGGTGGAATAAGCTCTCTGCACTAACATTTGGGGCACCCGTCAGCCACACTGGCTGACCGCTGCAAAGGGGCTGCCTGTCCTAGCAGTTAAAGACTCAGATATGATAAGGCACACAGACCACTCATTACCTGGCCATCAGCTAACACAAGTTAGAAGCAGAAAGTGCAGAGGATGGAAACAACAGAAACCATTTCCCCTGGCTACTTTCAATCTTACAAAAGATGCATTTCAAAATTTGGGTGAAGGCTTGCACAAACTGCTGTTTAACCAAACTATCTCTGTTCAGTGGAGTAGTTGAAGGAAAAAGACATGTAAGCAGGCTTGAAAACATTTGACAGTAGTTTAAATAGGTACAAATATACCATAGGGCTTGATCCATGCAATTTTAAACAAACATACCACACCTGCATGGGAGTAAATCCAAGTGAAGAAATCCATGTTACATTATGAATATAGGCCAAACTGTAAACTACTTTAGTAAAAACAAACCTTAATATATATTTTTCTGTGAATCTATTCATCAAAAGTCTAAACTTTAGCAACTCAGCATGTAAGTCCACTGATGAATAAAACTCAAGTTTAAAGGTCCCAAAAATACAGGTTGAACCTCTTGTCTGGTGCACTCTCATTTGGCAACTTCTGTAATCCAGCATGATTTTAGTTAATTCATCACGAATGTAGACAAGTTTCCCACAGCCCATAAAGTTTGTTTATAGCCTCCAGTCCTGGCACTGTTCTGTCCTCTTATTTAGCTCTAATTTACCCCTAAATGTCCTCTGACAGGCGAGTACAAAGTAGAAGTGTTGGTAGTGCTGGTAGACAATATTGACCTCCCATGGTTTGGTACATTCTCTTGTGCAGCACCAGATAGATTCTAAGGCTGCTGGATTAGAGAGGTTCAACCTGTAGTTTAAAGAGACAAATATTTTAATTGCTATTTTTAACAAATATAATTAAATTACAGATTTTTAAAGGTGTTGAGGAATTGCATGCACTGAATAGATTTAGGAACTTAAATATTTTCAAAAGGGTCTAGGCTCTTGACACTCAAAATCACTTAAGATTCTTAATTCTAAGGGCCTAGATCTTTACTGAAAATATTTAGGTTGCAAAATCACTTACACAAAGCAACACTACACACACACACACACACACACACACACACACGTCTGCCTACCCTTAAAATCTGTCTTTTATGGAACACCATCCCTTTTGTAGGGGGTTGTTTGTTAAAGGCAAAACAAGAGGTGTTAGTACAGTCACTGTTTGATTTGTATTCAAGGATAACATAATAGAAATTGGAAATTGCTTAAAAACTTCTGCTTAAGTCATTGGGAGGTTCCTAGCAAAAGGGATTAGGAAACCCTACCCCAACCCTTGAAGCAGCAGAAACTATCAGCTCAGAACTGCTGAACTCATTCTCCACTATTACTAATCTGATGCATTTAACTTCAGCTGTGTCTTGTAAAGTGATGGTTCATTAACTTGAACATTGTTGACAAGCTCATTATTTATACATTCTGCTTGAGTAGTGCAAGTGCTAACAATGAACAGGACACTTCAGCTACAACAGTTCTCAAACTTTTTTGACTCATGCCCCCCCTCCCCACTCAACACAAACCTTTCCATGCACATCTGCCAACCACCCATGATGACAAAATGCCTCTTTATTTCTTAAGATTCTTACTTACTAAATCATTCATATTAGACAACTGGACCTGTAACTTCAGGGGGTGTATATAACTGGTAAGAGGAAATATTAATAAACAAACAGATTAAGCACTTTAACATGTAAGTTTACCAAATTTCATTTTAAATAAAATTTTAAATTATGTCCAAAATAAAAAGGTTTCAAGATTGTCTATTCATGGCAGGGGAAGGGAATCTTATTTACAGAAAAATCAGACAGGGGCCAGGCCCCCCAAGTGAAAGGCAATCCCACAAAAAACAAACAACCCACCTACCCTCATTGATGTGGCCCCCAACTGAGATACCTCACTCCCTGGCACTCCAGCCCCACTGTGGAGGTGGAGGACAAAAGAAGAGGCAGGGAGGACCAAGCTTCAGGGATTCCCCCAGGCCAGATTAATGCTTTTGAGGTCCCGGATGAGGCCAAAGGTGAGGAGTTCAGTGTGTGGGAGGGGGCTGTCAGGGAGTGGAATGAGGGTGGGGAGTCTGGGTCAGAGGTGGGGTGATGGAGCGGGCTAAGGGTGGTGGATTATAGCCAGTGTGCTAATGGGGCTGATGCGTAAGGGACAAGCCCAACTGTCAGGCCTGGAAAAATGCTCTGTTCTGTTCCCACTGAAGCTCCTGCCATGGAGCAGAGGCAGGCCATGCGGTGGGTAGAGGAGGACAAGCCTCTTTGTCTCACCCTATTTATTTGTCAGGAGTGCTGAGCAAGGATAAGGGGGCACTGCTGTCAGAAGGGGCGGGGAGAGGCCCCCACTTGCTGTAATCCAAAGGCCCCACAAAACCCTAATTAATCTGAATCAGTGTCAGAGGATGAAACCTACCTCTAAATATTGCTAACACTTTATACAGTGTCCCTTGTTATCTGGAGCAGAGAGAGAAGAAACAAGAATACAAAAAAGGTTTGGCCTATCTTGAAACCAGAGTGTCATATTTACACTTTGGGATCAAAAAGTAAGAGACGCATACAGAGGAGTACAGAACTACAAGCACCTCTAGAGAAGAGAGGTGGTAATCAGCCAGTGCACAGAACTCTGGCTGCTACGAGGGTGAGGTGAATTGCTGTGGATATGAAAAATGGATTTGGATCTTCCATGGCTCCATCAACCATTGCTTTTTAAGGTTTCCATTGAACATTTATTGTCTGTTTGTACATGGAGCTTATATTTCTCTACGTTTAATGAGTACAGCCTGTATTTCAGAGAAAACTGTTTTATCAGGTAAACAACAAAAGGAAGGAAGGTGAAGTGTGTCTATGGGTGTGTTCTGTGTAACATGCAGAATTATTCTGCTTCATAAAATTACAGTTGCCCTGTCCAAACAGCAAACTCCTAGAAATCTAAATAAAATAATAATGCCTGTAACCTCGCAGAATTCCAGTTTCAGCTGGAATTGTATTACATTTTGAAATGTCACTCTATTAAAGGAAAGGAAATTGTACGTTTCTCTGTTTGGGCAAGGGTGCTCTTTTTGTAGAGAGGATACTTATTCCTATTGCTCTGTTACAGATACCCTCCTGCTGCTCCTGAGCAGACTTATTTTATTTTAGAGTCAGATTTAAAAGAAACCAGAATCTTCCCCAGGAACTGAAATTAGAAGGGTGTTTGAATTTACAGAGTGGAGCATAAAGGCTTGAAACATGACATTGTTTGCAACATCCTCATTGGGAGGGATGTAAGACTTCAGGATTGGTTTAGGGAAGTTCATTGCCTTTATAAAAGTTCAGGTGCTGTCACACATTAACAAGAAAATAAAATCTCAGGACTGTTTCAATAATCAGTTCATCAGGAACTCAGCCACCTACAAAAACTCCTTTATTACTATCTCGTTGTTCTGGGAACCATAACCTCAGCCCTCTCCAGAAATCCTATCAAACGTATTGATATTTTCGTAGATGAGACATCTTGTCTTCCCTTTACTGGATTGATGTCAGCTCCTATCAACATAGGGAAATTGCCCAGCATACCCATGGCAAAAGTGCTTCCTTCATGGATATTTCAGTATGTCACTTTTGTCCCAGAATTATAATTCCACCTTGAAAGAGCAGTAATTATGCTGGAATAAAGTCACTTTTATTTTGGAATAGTATCCACCTGGGAGCCTCAGTAGCTATGCTGGTTCCTTTTCCTGTGTGGATGGGCCCTAAGATTTAAATAGTGTGTTAAGAACTCCATCCCTTTTTAACTCAGGATGTGTATTTCCAGTACGGGGAAGCGCAAGCTTGCCATCTACTGGACTATTAGTGAAAAAGTTGCTTGGAGATGGGGAAAAAATAGATTTCTGGTGTTCATAGCTGTGATTCTTTTTTTGTTTGTTTAAATTTGGTTGGCTTTTTCCTATTTTTGTTTGTTTACTCCACAGAAGTGACTTCCTGGGGTTTAATCTTACTGGCTGTGGTCCGATATTATAACCAAATTAAGCAGGGGCTGGAAAAATGACATTCTGATTCTTCCTTCAAGAATGCCTATTGTTGTGTAATTACATTTGTGCCAGTCCATCTCATTTACATTGTTGGGTCAACCACAGTTTTCTTCAGTTGGATGGAAGCACTTAATGGTAAAGACCGTTCTACCAGAAATGTTTACACAGGGCAAGCAGGAAAGCTGTTCTGGCCCAGGGTCCCTACCTTTATGATACGCCTGCTTCTTTGTCTTAGGAAAAGCTGCTGGCCCCAGCTTGGCTCTGTTAGTCAGTGTACAAAGGGCGGTCGTGGAAGGCGCTGGATAAGGAGCAGGACGTCTTAGTGCCACCGTCCCGGGTGTGAGACTCTTGGGGGCGGAGCTGCCCCGTTCTTACCCCAAGAGGGGCAGGTGCTGGTAACTGCTGGGGGGGCGGGGCAGTTTTGCGGCCCTTTTCTCCTTCTCTGCCTCTCCTCGCCCGGGCTGCGGCGGGCCGGGACCGCTCCGACCGCCCCACCCCTCACAACTGGAGCGGTCCCGCCGACCCGTGGCGCACGCTGCCCTCGGGCGCCACGCAGGAGCTCTCTCTTTCCCAGGGAGCCCGGCCTGGCCGCCAGGCGGCTGCTGGCACGGCCCGAGCTAGTACTACTGAAGCCAGGGGTTGCACAGCAACGTACTCCCCGCGGCGCAGGGACGCGATGAGGGCGGCGGCGCTGACAAGGGAACCCTGCTGGCGCCTGGCACTGGGCGACTGGGCCAAAGGGAGCCTGCCAGCAGTCCCCCGCGCCGCTCGAGGGCGCTCTAGGCGGCGCCGGGCCCCATCCGGCCCGTAGAGTTAACGGGGCTGGCCGACTCCTCCTCCGGCGGCGGCGGCGGTATGTGGAGGCTGGGGCCGGCGCGCGCTGCGGCCGCGGCTCGGGGCCTGCGGGAGGCCGCGGCGCTGAGGGGAGCGGGCGGGCCGCTCGCGGGAGCTACAGCCTCGGGCCGCCAACGCGTGAGTAGCGAGGCGCCTGACGCCGCGGAGGGGCCCCGGGGCTGGAGAGTGGCCCGCTACGCCCCGGCGCGCTCTTGGTTGCCGAGGTGGAGAGCGTGTGTCAGGCTGGGGGCCCGTAACCGCTGGGTCCTTGTGCGCCCCGGCGCTCCGCACGCTGCAGGGGCTGCCGTTAGCCGCAGGCAGAGCCAGCGTGGGAAAAGCCGGAGCAGCACGTTGAGGACGAGCCGCTGCGGTTCCTCTTCCTTTACCCACGCCCCGCCCCCAGCCTTCCCCCAAACCGGGGTGAGCAAACTTCTTACATCGGGCCCCGCTTTCCTCCCTAGCGCCCCCACCCCCCGTGGAATCCCAAGGGACAGAAAGTTCGGTTCTGTTACCATGGAAATAATACCCTCCCGTTCCGCAGGCTGCAGGGTGACAGAGGTACCGGGCTAGTCTGTATTCTGACAAACAAACCAGCAGTCCTGGAGCACTTTGAAGACGCCCAAAATGATTTATTAGGGGATGAGCTTTCCTGGGACAGACCCACACGACGTGAGTCTGTCCCAGGAAAGCTCGTCCCCTAATAAATCATTTTGGGCGTCTTTAAAGTGCTCCACGACTGCTGTTTCCTTTTGGCACGTGTCAGAAAATAGGCCTGTGGAACATACACACTTTATTCATCCATGTATAGGTGTGACTCTACATGCAGCAAAACTGTAACTGTTCAACCTTTTTAATGAGCCTGAGGCCCAGCATCCAATTGTGCTGTACCCCCCCATGGAATTTCATACCCCCGGTTTGAGCACCCGAACGTAGTTAAACTCTTTATCTTGGTCTTATTCCATGATCTAGGGCAGCTGAGTTTTATTAAGTACATTCTGGTGTTGGTGTGAGACAAACGATGCTCATCAGTAGCCCTCCATGCAAATTTCTCCTTCAATAATGCCCTGAAAACAAAGCAAGCAATCCTGTAGCACCTTAAAGACTAACAGTATTATTAATTAGGTGATATGGGAATTATCCAGATCTGAAAAAGTGGGTCTTTCCCATGCAAGCTCATCACCTAATAAATAATATTGTTAGTCTTTAAGGTGCTACAGGACTGCTTGCTCTGTTTTGTGAAGATACAGACTAACACAGCTACCTCTCTGAGTCCTTAGTAGGTGTGAATTTTTTTTGCTAAATGTACCCCCACGTGTAGGGCTAGATGATAAGCCCATCCTCAGTAGAGACAACATGGTGTGGATACTCAGTATTCAGCACACCACATTTGATGGTGGTATCAGCAGATACAGTGAAGGCACGCTGCTTTGAGCATTTTTTTAGTACGTTAGCTGTAATCCCCAACCTGTGAAATTTTGGGTACCAACCTTGAGACATTTAGGACTTAATTTTTATGGGTGACAAACATGTGCTGGTGGCACCCCAACCTAAACTGGTAAGTATTGTCTGTAATAACTAGATTCTAGGGACATGAACTCAGGCCACAATTTTCAAAATGTTTTTAAATACATTAGAAGCAGAAAGCCTGCTTAAAAAAAAAAAGCAGTGGGTCTCCAGACAATACAAATATAAAAGGAGCAATCAAGGATGATAAAGCCATTGCGGAGAGACTAAATGATTTCTTTGCTTCAGTCTTCATGGCTGAAGATGGAGGGGGAGATTCCCAAACCTGCACTGTTTTTTGTGGGAAATGAAACTGAGGAACTGTTCCAGATTGAAGTGTCATTAGAGGAGGTTTTGGAACAAATAGATAACTTAATGCTAACAAGTCACCAGCACCAGATGGCCTTTATCCAAGGGTTCTGAAATAACTCAAATGGGAAATTGCAGAACTATTAACACTAGTTTGTAACCTGTCCTTTGGCTCAGCCTCCGTACCTAATGACTGGAAGATAGCTCATGTGACACCAATATTTAAAACAGCAATGAAGGGTCCTGTGGCACCTTATAGACTAACAGAAAAGTTTTGAGCATGAGCTTTCGTGAGCACAGACTCACTTCATTAATCCTCACCCTTGCTGACTGAGCTAACCTTGTTATCCCCACCCTTGCTCTGGCTTATTTATACCTGGCCCTGCAGACTTCCAAGACCAGCATCTGATGAAGTGAGTCTGTGCTCACGAAAGCTCATGCTCAAAACTTTTCTGTTAGTCTATAAGGTGCCACAGGACCCTTCGTTGCTGTTACAGACCCAGACTAACACGGCTACCCCTCCAATACTTGACAATATTTAAAAAGGGCTCGAGAGGTGACCCTGGCAATTATAGACCAGTAAGTCTAACATCAGTCCTGGGCAAATTAATTGAAACAATAGTAAAGACTAAAATTGTCAGGCGCGTAGAAGAATATGATTTGATGGGCAAAAGTCAACATGGTTTGTGCAGAGGGAAATCATGTCTTACTAATCTGTTAGAGTTCTTTGAAGGGGTTAACAAACATGCAGAAAGGGGAGATCCAGTGGGTATAGTATGCTTAGATTTCCAGAAAGCCTTTGACAAGATGCCTCATCAAAGGCTCTTATGTAAATTAAGTTGTCATGGGATAAGAGGAAAGGTACTTTCATGGATTGAGAACTAGTTCGAAAACAGGAAGCAAAGGGTAGGCATAAATGGCAAATTGTCCAAATAGAGACGGGTGACTAGTGTTGTCCCGCAAGGGTCAGTCCTAGGACCAATCCTGTTCAATTTATTCATAAATGATCTGGAGAAGGGGGTGAGCAGTGAAGTGTCAAAGTTTGCAGATGACACTAAACTGTTCAAGATAGTCAAGACAAAGGCAGACTGTGAAGAACTTCAAAAAGATGTCATCAAACTGAGTGACTGGGCAACAAAATGGCAAATGAAATTTAATGTGGATAAGTGTAAGGTAATGCACATTGGAAAAAATAACCCCAGCTATGCTTACAATATGATGGGGGCTAATTTAGCTATAACTAATCAGGAAAGAGATCTTGGAGTTATCGTGGACATTTCCTTGAAAACATCCATGCAGTGTGCAGAGGCAGTCAAAAAGGCAAATAGGATGTTAGGTATTATCAAAAAAGGGATAACAAATAAGACAAGGAGTATCTTACTGCCCCTTTACAAATCTATGGTACGCCCACATCTTGAATACTGTCTACAGATGTGGTCTTCTCACCTAAAAAAGGATATCCTGGCACTGGAAAAGGTTCAGAAAAGGGCAACTAAAATGATTAGGGGCTTGGAGCAGTTCCCGTATGAGGAGAGGCTAAAAAGATTGGGACTTTTCAGTTTAGAAAAGAGGAGTCTGAGAAGGGGACATGATAGAGGTATATAAAATTATGACAGGTGTGGAGAGGGTGAATAAGAAGTTATTTACTTGTGCCCATAATACAAGAACTAGAGGACACCAAATGAAATTAATGGGTAGCAGGTTTAAAACAAATAAAAGAAAGTTCTTCTTCGCTCAATGCATAGTTAACCTGTGGAACTCCTTGCCAAAGCAGACTGTGAAGGCTAGGACTGTAAAACAATTTAAGAAAGAGCTAGATAAATTCATGGAGGTTAAGTCCATAAAAGGCTATTAGTCAAAGGTAGGAATGGTGTCCCTGGCCTCCGATTGTCAGAGGCTGGAGATGGATGGCAAGAAACAAATCGCTTGATCGTTGTCTTCGGTCCACCCCCTCTGGAGTACCTGGCACTGGCCACTGTTGGCAGACAGGCTACTAGGCTGGATGGACCTTTGGTCTGACCCAGTATGGCCATTCTTATGTTATGTTCTTATGTAAAAGTATCCACTAATGTGACGTGCCTAAGTGATTTGTTCAAGGTTGCTTAGGAAGTCTGTGGCAAACCAAGGAATAGAACTCATGTCTCCTATATTTTGTCTAGTGCCTTAAACAAAAGACCATTTTTTTCCTTTTACTAGATCAGGGGTTTGCAACCAAAATAGAGAGAAGAATTATTTTTTGAAATCAGGTTACAAAATCAATACTTCAGGAGCCGCAATGCATGTGAATATGAGACACTCCTTTATAAATAAAGTCAAACCATACTTTTTGTAATCCCTATTTTAAGAACACCGTGCATGCAATGACTTGTAATACAATCCATTATATATTTATCCATTTTCTGATTCCTAGTAAGCTCCAAGATCAGTCCTATCTAGTGGCAATGAATACCAGAAATTAATTGGGAATCCAAAGGGAGTCAATTTAGGAGCATACAGTATAGCAGTGGGTGAGAACTTTTTGTCAGGCCCCACTTTTTGTCCCAGCAGTTAGCAGGGCCCACCGCTCAGCTTGTCCAATGCCTCCCAAAAGCAAGTGGCAGTGCTCTGTAAGTTATGCACTGAGTTTCCTCAGCAATGGTGGGGGCGAGGAGGGGTGCCAGCAGAGGCTGCACAGGTGAGTCTGATTGCGATCTGCGCCCGTTATAATAGTTCATGCCACCTGAGGAGGTGCACCCCCACTTTGTGCATGCCTGTTGTTAACTGTTTGTTTGTGCAGCTGCTCAAGAGAAATTCAAATGCTGCCCGGCTGATTAGCAGGGCGCCCACAGCTAAATTTGAGTTTCTTCTGGTTCACATAATGCGCATACTTCAATGCACAGAAAAAAGTTTATTCTGCTCATGGAGGGAAAAAAAATCTGCTCACAGTTGGAAACTATTAAAGGGAATATTGCTAACAACCAATGCTTAATTTGTGCCAGAGCTTGCCAAAGCAAAAAAGTGAAAGAACACACATAACACTCAGGCCTTAACTGCCTGACAGACAAACTTCCTCTAAGCATTTTTGCTCAGAACCTCTGCTTCCCCCTGGCCCCACCCCAAGCAGGGCACCTCTGGTCACTAGAGCCGTGATGACCATCAGCACAGCCCTGCTCTGAACAGGATAATCAGCTATCCCCTCATTGCCTTGGCTTCTGCCTGTCCTACCCCAACAACTCTGCCACACACTGCAGTACCCAGGCCCAGCAGCTGGAGCCCTGCTGAGTGTCTTCAATCCCCTACCCCAGACTCACCCTGTGCTGACTCCCATGGAGAGTTCTCCACCCCAAGAGCAACAGCACTGCCACCACATCGGTGCCTCCCAAGCTACAGAGAGGCTGAGGGTTCAAACAGTGCTGCTAGGCAGGGGAAAGCTGATCACACTCTGCTCCCCTCCCCGCCAAAATTTCAAACCACTCCCCCCAGGGGGCATGCAGGGCAGGTCATTCTGGCATCCAGAGCCACAAATGTAGGGTGACCATCCATCCCAGTTTTCCTAGGATAGTTTCTTATTTAAACTGTCTCACCGGCATCCCAACTTCTTTAAAAAAATATGGGCAAATTGTGCCATATATTGTGGGGCTCCTGTTCCCTAGCACCTGGTGTCTTGAGGCAGCAGTCCCTGCTGCCAGGGAGCAATTCTGCTGGGTGGCTGCCCCATTTCCTGGCACCCCACAGAGGCAGACTGCTCTGCCATGGGGCGGCCTGTGCATTTCCTGGCGCCCCCTGCTGGGAAGTTGTGCAGGCCCTGTCCTCCACTCCCCCTCATCAGGAGGCTGTAGAACACCCTTCCCTGGTGCCTCACTGCGGGGCAGCTGCCCTGACATGGAAAACCTGGAGGCCAGTGTCCCATATTTGCCATAGGGTAATGTGGCCACTCTACACAAATGACTCCTCAAAGAGCCGCAGATTGCCAATCCCTGTATTAGATCATAGTACAAAAGACGGGTGTTCTAAACATGTACTTCTGCCTCAAGAATACTGCTAGGATTTCTGTAGTAGCTTTTGCTCATTTGTTGGTCCTATAAGATAACAAATAAATCTTTAACTTAGGGGAAAAAAGTGACCTTGGGATTCTGCTTTTTAAATATGACAAAAATTGACATATTGTACCATTACTTTTGTTAATGTTTAATTTAACTTCTTTTTAGGATTTTCATCTGCAACAGTTAGACTGTGTTCTAAAGGTTAAAAGCAGCAGTATTAAGTTTATTAATTTTCGAAGTGCGGGAACTTTGAATGACAAAAGGTAAGTTTTATTCTAAATTATTTATATGAGAATTCTGACAGTGCATACTGAGAAAATATGACAGAGAAAATATCTAGAGACATGACAGCCCTGAAAATTAATATAGTGTGCTTGTTGATATGAGCTAGGGGGAAAAGTTACTCTTAAGTAAGGAAAGGACTGGGAATTAGCACTTCTGAATTCTATGTCCAGGTTTATTGCAGATTTTCTGTGTGAATTTAGGAAATTCCGTATCTTCGTTTTCTCATCTGTAAGGTAGAATAAATGATTCCCCAGTATATCTCAGGTAGGTGACATGAGGTACTCTTGAATGAAAGATGCTATAGAAATTCAAAATGTTAAGTAACTTTGCAGTGTTTTGTGATAACTTTTATTAGTTTGTGTTCCCACATTTGTTTGATCCTGAAAACATTTAACTGAATTGTGTATTGCTATAAATATGCGTACACAGTACCCAGAGACTCACAGTAGATTAAAGTGCTCCACTTACATGGATTCAAAATTAATCTTTTTAATTAAGGAGACCTAGGTTTCCAGGTCTGCAGCTGCCTCCATTTTTCTGTGGTAAAGTGGAGGCATTGAGAGATTTACTTAAAAAGGGGAACATATTTTGATATTTTTGGAATAAATAACATACAGTATATTATTTATATACACATACAGAAAAAAGCAGTTGTACGTATAAACAATGATGTGACAATGTCAACATTCATACTCTTGGATATCTGCATTCAGTTGAATAAAATAATAAATTTTGCATTTCTAATGTAGTTTTATTCCAAAAATATCAAAATATGTACCCATTTTAAGTAAATCTCTCAATGCCTCCTCTTTACCACAGAAAAATGGAGGCAGCTGCAGACGTGGAAACCTAGGTCTCCTTAATTAGAAGGAACCTTCTCAACAGACCTTCCATTGTTGACCCTGTGGCCCTAGACCAGATCCCTCAGAAACCCACAATAGACCGTCTTGATCTGCCCTCTACAATGGATGAGGGCAAAAAGGCAATCAGCCAGACCAGCTCTGGCAAAGCCCCTGGGATGGATGGTATCCCTGCTGAAATTTTCAATGCGGCAGGACCAGTGTCACTTGAAGCATTTCACAACATCTTGATCAGCATCTGGGAAGAAGAAGACATGCCCAAAGACTTTAAGGACGCCACAATCATCTCGCTCTTCAACAACAAGGGCAACAAAGCTGGAAATTACCAGGGCATCTCCCTTCTCTGTACTTGAAGATCTTGGCTTGAGTCATCCTCAACCGTCTGATCACCAGCATCTCAGAGGAGAACATACCAGAGTCACAGTGTGGTTTTTGCCCAGGCCGCAGCACGATTGACATGATCTTTGCTGTTTGTCAGGCCCAGGAAAAGTGCATAGAGCAGAACTTGGATCTGTACGATGTCTTTATAGACCTGACCAAGGCATTTGACACTGTCAACAGAAAAGCCCTGTGGATTGTCCTGTTAAAACTTGGCTGCCTGAAAAGATTTGTTAACCTCATACGCCTGTTCCATAATGACATGACTGGCTTTGTTCTTTCAAATGGCAAGTCCTCAGATCTATTTGAGATACCCAATGGTGTGAAGCAAGAGTGCATGCTGGCCACGGTGTTATTCAACCTCTTTTTCATGTGCACCCTCAGCCACGCAGATAGGGACCTGGACCGTGGAGTCTACATAAAATACAGAGTTGATGGGTCACTTTTCAACCTTCGTCGACTGAATGCTAAAACCAAGATGCTTGAGAGGCTCATCCTTGAAACCCTTTTTGCTGAGGACTGTGCACTTATGGTGCACAAGGAATCTGATCTCCAGCTCATTGTCAACAAGTTTGCTGATGCCACTCGCCTCTTTGGTTTGACCATCGGCCTAGGAAAGACCGAGGCACTGTTTCAGCCTGCTCCAGGATCTGCTGCTCTCCTCGCTTCAATCTTTATTGAAGGAACAAAGTTAAAAACAGTAGAGGAGTTCAGGTACTTTGGCAGTGTGATGGCCAACGATGGCTCCCTTGACAAAGAAATCAATGGCAGAATCTGCCAGGCTAGCTGGGCACTAGGACGTCTGAGAGCGTGAGTGTTGAATCAGCACAGTATCCAACAATCCACTAAACTGAAAGTGTACAAGGCTGTAGTTCTGACCAGTCTCCTGAATGGCTGGGAAACTTGGACCTTGTACAGAAAACATATAAAACTGCTGGAGCACTTCCACACACGCAGCCTGAGGTCAATACTGCACATTCAATGGCAGGACAGAGTTATGAACCTGGAAGTCCTGGACAAAGCAGGAACCATGAGCATCGAAGTCATGATTCTTAAAGCCCAGCTTTGCTGGACAGGGCATGTCATACAAATGGAGGAGTCAAGAATCCCTAAGCAACTCCTCTATGGTGAACTCTCCCAGGGCAAAAGGAATCAAGGTAGGCCTCGCAAGAGGTATGAAGACTGCGTGAAGGACAACATTGCTCATGCTGGTTTAAAATGAGATCAGCTAGAGCAGCCTGCAAAAGACCGAACAGACTGGCATGCTCTTTTACAACACGCGTATAACAGCTTTGAAGAACAGCGAGGCATACGCCTCATGGATGCTTGTGAGAGGAAGAAAGCAACAGCAGCAGCCGCACCAACAGAGCCAGGACATTTCCCTTGCCCCCACTGTGAACGCTCATGCCGTTCAAAGATTGGACTCCTCAGCCACATGCGAGTCCACAACCAATGAACCTGTGCAAGCTCAAGACATCATCGGACATGTCGGACTACCTACATGTGAATAACATACTGTATGTTTATACATAGAAAATATTTAGATTTACCTTAAAGATTTAGCAGTACCTCTGCAACAATGTTGTATTTTTAAAATCTAGATATAAACCCTCAGTAACAGTCTGAGGATAGAAGTAACGGGAAAGATATTCAGTCCAATTAGCTATCTGTAATTTCAGGTTTTAAAATTCAGCTTTGATGTATAAGATGCTTTATGCCATGTGGCCATTTGTGACAAAGCACCTTCAATTTCATGTGATTTTCCCATGGCTAACATGTTCCCAGCATGATATTGTTTTTATTTTATTTATTGTAGGAAAGAGTTTCATGCTAAAGTAATATATAATTTCTCCTAATAATCTCTCTCTTGTTTATGTGCCATTGCAGTTCTTTAGATGAGGCTACTTATGAAAAACTTGCTGAAGAAACACTGGACTCGTTAGCAGACTTCTTTGAGGATCTAGCAGACAAACCGTTTACTCCTGATGATTATGATGTCTCCTTTGGGGTATATTTTACAGTTTCTGTTCTTACTGTAATTATTGTAGGGTTTTTCCATGGGAAAATATTTTAATTAGTGCAAAAGTTTAAGATTTAAGAAACATTTCAACCTGAATAAATAAGTAAAGTAAATATTTAAATTTAATTTTACTCATTTAGGATGTGGCAGCATTTTGGTGACAAATGTATTATACTTTTAAGATTAAAAGAAATGGGACATTTTAGTATTTAAACAACTAAGTTTCTTTTTATCAGAGTTAAACAGTTTTTACTTGAGGTTGGAAATTGGCTTCTAGTCTCTTATACTGGTCTCTGTTACTGGTGTTACACATATCACTTTTTAATATATTAGTGGTTGCCTTAGTGAAAGTAACAGCTGGATCTAAAACTTATTTTCAAATAACTGAGTGTTATGTACAGTTGATGGACTCAATCAGATTGTATGCTGCTGTAGTCTACTTGATCTGAGGAAACTAAAATCTAACCCAGGTATTGGCTGCATTACTCTGATCTTCAGACGGGAATAATTGCGGCTTCCTATTTATATGCCTGTGTGTTGGTTCCCAATTACTGACTCCACCAGACAGGATTGAGGTGCATATAAAAAGGAGGCTTGAGCATCTGTTGCTTGTGTTCTATGCATTTAGTTTTCTGATCTGTCCGAACATCAGCTTCTCTGAGCTTTATGTCAGCTGTGTGTCACAGAAGCACATGCCCAATGGGAAAATTATAACTTAGCCTCTTTTTTTGGGTTTGGCAATCACTGATAAGTACTTGATCAAGTCAAATATTCAATTAATATTTTACCTGTAACTTTTCCAATAAGTAATAGCAGTACATTATTTAGCTGCAAGTGTTTTGACTAGATATTGAAAGGCTATGATTATTAACCTTTCAATATCTGGTCAATATAAGGACATCTTGAAAACTAAAGATGAAAAATAACACCTAACTGTTTTGTTTTGTGCTTTTTCTTTAAAATAAATATTTTTGAAATCCTTCCTTACTTGAATTACCTTTCTCTCCAGTAACTTTCCAGCATAGTGTTTTTAACATGTGCTTACTGAAAAGTTTGGGGTAATTCTATTTACAATGCTCTTAATACCCACATTATGACTGTTTGGATTCAAATTATGGAAAGACTAGTAACATGATAAGCGCCACAGGGTGGCACACTTGGAAAAGAGTTGTAATATTAATTCACGTTTTATATTTACCAGTTCAATTAATATGTGGTGTGCTGAATATGTCTCCCTTTGAAAGTAAACACGTTAGCAGAAATTATTAATGTCCATAACAGCACAAAATAGTTTTATATTAGCTATGCACAGAAATGAGAAATTAATTTTCACGTGTTTTTACATTAAATCAATCTTTAAAAATATTTTGAAATATATTTTCCAAAGTTTTATGGATAGTACAGTATGAATGTGTAAATGTTTTGGTACCAGAGTTTTAAGTTAGTCTTCCCTTAATTTAAGTGTTAAAGCAAAGACCATCTCTCTTATATGTGACTTGTCATTAGGGCTTCTGATTTTAGCTTTTACCCTATTAAAGTACCCCAATACAAGGAAAAAAATTGTACTTACCCATTAAACAGTGGAAAAACACCAAAAATGATCACTTGTATTTCAGGGCTTGTCTACAGGAAGTAGCAGTAAAGACTTTAGGACTCTGATTTCTAAAGCACACTAATGTGTTGTGCATTAATTGGTCCATGTAGACCCTTCTGGTGCTCACTGAAGGTTTCCTGCTACATTATAACCAAGTGCTCTTCGCAATGGAATTTCACTGAAGTGCAGTAGGGACCATTATAAAGAGATCACTGAACACCATATACACTACAGTAATGAGTAACATCATTGTCTTTTACAAGTCTAAAGAAATAGAGAGCCTCAAACTCCCCAGTTTTTGGACATCTAAATAAAACTAAAAAATGCTAAAAACAGATAAATGAACACCCAAAAACAAGCCCCATACCTAATGTAAGTGTTGATGTAGTGTTTTTATTAGCTGTCTTGAACCTTACCTGGTAGCAGTATGCCTTTTAATATACAGTATTCATTCTGCAACAATGGTGAACACTTGTGTATAGCTCTGAACGTTAAGTAATAGAATACTTCAAGACATTAGTGCAAATAATTTAATTGGAATAATTGGTGGCATTCAAAGCTAACCAAGCGGCTCTTGTTTTAGGTGTTGCATTGCACACTGCTCTTAGAATGCTGGGAAAATAATATGGAGTGAGCTCACAATGAGAGTGAAAAGATTTTAATTTTAATTCTTGTGGCATATCAGGCTGAACCAGTACTCATTAAAAATAATGTTTTATAGGGAAATCAAATGATTCTGTGTTAATTAGACTGGGGCAGACAAAATACAGCCTGACAAAGTTTCTAATCCATCCCACCATGGTCTTCTGGGCTGCCAATGTCCTGTCACCCTGTGGGAGCCTCAGCCAGGCTCCCTGCCTTCCATTCCTTGCATGCCACTCAAGGCGACTGCCTGCTGGGACCATGTGTGTCTCTGTGGCATGTGCCCTTGTGGGGGTGGAACCCCACCAATGGGGAGCTGTCTGGGCCATGCTTGCAGAACAGACAGCATACAGATTCCCTCCCTTGCTAGGGACAGGCAGCGTACACAGACAAACATCGCCCCAGCAGTCTACTGCTTTGAGAGAGCCTGCCTGAAGATTCCACAGGGCTGCTGGCTGGAAGCCACCTAGGTACCCCAACTCCCTGCCCCAGGTCACAGTATCCTTTTACCCAGGATCACAAACTCCACAGACTCTGCAGCCCTCCCCAGGTCAGAATCCTCTCTTGCACCCAAACCCTCTCCCACACCCCACACACACTCCTGCACCTCTGTCCCTTACCCAAACCTCCTTTCTGCACCCAGTTTTCATTCCAGAACTTACACCTCCTCCATTAATATCATGGAAGAGTGTGGCCTTTGACCACTTACCAAATTCTTGGAGGTCCCCCACATCAGAAAATTTTGCTCACCCCATGTTAGCTCATCAAAGGTATGTCATTCACACTTCTTTTTCCCTGTACCATACAGAATAATCAAACTATCTTTGTTTCTTTAATGAACTGGGACAGTAGTGTGTCTGGGCTTTATATTCACAGACCACTTGAGTGGGATGTAAGTAATATAAAGGGTGTGAGGATGTTGCAGAGGAAGTGGTCTCTAAACTGCTGCTTTTGCTATGGAGTGATGTTGAACTTTCAGTAGCTACTCAGTCATCTGGTAGAATGCTTTTGAAAATTCTGAACAAAGTCTTACCTGAACTGATCTAGCAACTATTTTCTATGGGAATTAATGCGAGATCACAAGAGGTGCTGTGACATAATGGCTGTGTCTATAGTAGCAAGTTCTTTCGAAAGATTTTTTGAAAGAAGGGGGCTCTTTCGAAAGATCCCACAGAGCATCTACACACAAAAAGTGTTCTTTCAAAAGTAAATGGAAAGCGTGTGGTGCTCCTTTGGAAGTCGCTCTTCCTTTCCCGTTTCAGGTAGAGCGCCCCTTTCCAAAGCTTCTTTTGAAAGGAAACGTGTGTAGATGCTCCGCAAGCCCTTTTTTTTCAAAAGTGCAGTCCTCATGGGGCCTGATTTTTCAATCCCCAGCCCAGTTTCTCAAAAGAATGGGGGTTCTGTGGACGCTCTCTTTCAAAAGAGCAGATCACTCTTTTGAGCCACTTTTGTGTGCGTGGATGCAGTCTTTTGAAAGAAGCTATTTCGCAAGAGATCTTCCAGAAGAGCTTCTTTTGAAAGATCTCTGTAGTGTAGACATAACTCTCATGGACAGCAATGCATTTGGAGAGGCTGTAGGGAAATGTGTGGCTATCCTAATGCCTGAAGTAGCCCCACAATCCATAATCACAGTGCTTTTTCTTTTCCCCCTACTCCCAGGTTTACGTAGTCCGAATGGCATCTGTCTCATATCCTTAAAGTTAGGGCTCTCTAAAAAAGTTATAATGGACCTCCAAAATAACCTTTTGAAAATGTCAGGCCAGTGTAAATCTCCATGCTGTAAATCAGAGATGAGGGAAGGAAGTACAAAGTAAATAAACACACTCCCTAGGAGAATGTTCTATCATTGACATAAGTGAATCAAACCAGACCTCAGACAGTAAGAAGTGGAGCATTCCTGAGATATAATCCAGGATATGGGCACTTCATCATAAGTTATGAGGGAATCTACTCATCCTACTCATTTACAGAAAGAAAAGTAAACTGGATGGCCCAGAGGTTCAATAATGGAACATAGAGCCTGTTGCTCCTGGACATCTGTTTTAATCCATTTCAAGTTGTTAATGAACAAAAATAGTTGCTTTCTGCTAGCTATTGAATGTTTTCTGTTAATTGAATTGGTGGTTTCAATCTTGTTTCTAGTGGACTAAAACTCTGCTTCACAACTGAGCACTAATTGGTGTACTTGCCTCAGAAGGGAGGTCTAAGCTCGCAGGTGTATTATTATTGATTTGAGTCCTAACATCGTGGATGGAGCTGTACCAATACACAAATCCAGCTCAGTAGAGCTGAGAGTCTAGATCAGACATAGATGATAGGTGTGACACCATGGAGACTGACAAGTTCTCGTATTTAATGGTGGCCCCACTAATCAACAACAAAGCAGAATGCCATAGCAAATTGTTGAGTTGAATTTCCACTGATGATGCCTACGCAGGTATATCACAAGTTGCTGGTTTGATCTTTAGATCTACAGTGCTCTATTATAGAGGAAAAATCAAATTACTTATTATGTAATGGTATATCAATATTCTCCCCCCCACCTCCCTTTATTCTTTAGAATGGAGTTTTAACGGCTAAACTAGGTGGAGACATGGGAACCTATGTAATCAACAAGCAGACACCGAACAAACAGATTTGGCTGTCTTCTCCCACTAGGTTTGTAATTATCTGTATGCTAAGAAATGTCTTGAAATTCAGAGATGAATAAAAGTTATGGAAAATATTTAATGCCAGATTTTATGCCTTTTCTATATACACAAACCCTATAGCAGGGGTGTAGAAACTTTTTGGGGCAGGGGCCTCTGACCTACAGAAAAATCAGTTGTGGCTAGGGTGGGACACACAATGTCAATCTTCCTAGACTACTGTACCATTTTGGTATTTGTCTTGGTAACCCCAAATTACACCTCACTTAAAAACTACTTGTTTACAAAATCAAACATAAAAATACGTAACTGTCATAGTGCACTATTACTAACAACTTGCTTGCTTATTTTTACCATAGTTATAAATCAATTGAATATAAATATTATACTTACATTTGCATAGTATATACAGCAGTATAAACAAATCATTATATGAAATTCTGATTTGTGCTGACTTTGCTAGTGCTTTGTGTATAGCCTATCATAAAATCAGGTAAATATCTAGATGAGTTGATGTAGGCTTTGACAACTGCTGAGTACCCTCGGGTGTGCAAATATCCCTAGTTGAGAATCACTGGTGTACAGCATATTAGGTAACACATTGTAGTGTATGGTTAACCCCTCTCTTCTCTCCTGAATCTTGTTTGTTTAAATAAACAAGATATTGCATTTCAGAGGGTTTTTGTCTAGGAGAGGCAATAGGCAAGCAGTCAGACAAATCATTTTTGTTTATGTTTAGACACTTGCAGACAGTGCTTCAGAATCCAAATTATGCATAAGAGTTTTTTTAACCTGAAGCATAAAACACAATTTCAGGTTTCAGTTATATCCATATCTGGTGATCAACAAGTCAGAGAGTTTATATTGTATTTGGATCTGTTTAACTTTTATGGGCCAATATTAGCTGTGAAGAAATGTGAGTTCCTGCACAACAGATTTGTGGAAAATATCATCAGTGATTTTCATCTTCAGTATGCTCAAGAGATGAAGAAAAGTGAGATAGTTGGGGAGAAAAAAAAATCACTGAAAGCTCCTGGCACCAAAATAATTTTTCAGGTGTCTGTTTGTCTAGCACATCTGTCTGACTTGTAAACATTTGATAAACATTTGTGTGTGTGTGTCTCCAAGAAAACACTGTGGCTATGGCTATGCTGTGCCCTAAACTCTATTTCGAGTTTATTTCAAAATCGTCTCTTCTGGCATTAGAACCATATGTCAAAATACTGTGCTATTTTGAGACATCCCTTATTCCTTCTGCAACGAGGTATACAGAGATGCTGAAATGCATGCCTGTTATTTCAAAAAAATTGTTTTGAAATACTGGGCATGTTTCATAGTTGCAGAGTAGCTGTTTTGAGATACCTGCAGTGTAGACATAGCCTACGTGTTTACTTATATTTTCAACTCCTGCTGAGAGATTTTGTAATTTTTATATGCAAACATGCACTTCATGCCCTGCAGCTGACATTCATGTGTGTCCTGGATGTGATGAGTTTCAGAGTGTGAGAAGCAAGCATGTCTGCTAATTATGAATGCATTTGAATATTGTGGTGTTTGTTAGCACAGTACGGCTATGTCTACACACTAGCCCAAAACTTCGAAATGGCCAGGCAAATGGCCATTTCGAAGTTTACTAATGAAGCGCTGAAATACATATTCAGCGCCTCATTAGAATGCCAGCAGCCACGGAACTTAGAAATTGACGTGGCTCACCGCCACGCGGCTCATCCAGATGGGGCTCCTTTTTGAAAGGACCATGGCAACTACGAAATCCCCTTATTCCTGAAAGCAGATAGGAATAAAGGGATTTCGAAGTTGCTGGGGTCCTTTCCAAAAGGAGCCCCGTCTGGACGAGCCACGCGGCGGCGAGCTGTGTCAATTTCGAAGTGCTGCGGCTGCCGGCATTCTAATTTGCATGGCCATTTCGAAGTTTTGGCATAGTGTAGACACAGCCTACATGTAAAATTGTTGAGTGTTAATGATAACTTTGGCAACAACACTGGGGGGGTGGGGGGGGGAGAGTGCTTAAGAAGCACGAAAAGGAAACTACATTTGAATCTCTAGCTCCTAGCTGCTGTACTTTTTTTTTTTTTTTACACACATGCAGGTGAACTAAGGCTGTATTTGTATAGAAATATTTGTATAAAAATACAGGCTTAGTTCATCTGCCTGTGTATAACAAATCACAGTAGCCTAGATCTAGAGAGATTCAAATGTACTTTCCTTTTCTTAACAAAAAGCAGTCAAGTAAGTAGCACTTTTAAAGACTAGCAAAATAGTTTATTAGGTGAGCTTTCGTGGGACAGACCCACTTCTTCAGACCATAGCCATATCAGAACAGACTCAATATTTAAGGCACAGAGAACCAAAAACAGTAATTAAGGAGGACAAATCAGAAAAAAATGATCAAGGTAAGCAAATCAGAGAGTGGAGGAGCGGGGGAGGGAGTTCAAGAAGTAGATTAAGCCAAGTATGCAGACAAGCCCCTATAGTGACTCAGAAAATTCCCATCCCGGTTCAAACCATGTGTCAATGTTCCGAATTTGAATATAAAAGACAGCTCGGCTGTTTTCCCTTTGAATAGTGGTGCGAAAACTTTTTTTTCAGTAACACCTATACTCTTAAGTCATTTCCTTTTCTTGTTTCTTAAGCTGTCCCTCTCTCCCCTGGTGGTGTTGCCAAAGTGGTCATGTATACAATTAGCACATTTAAAAGAAGGTTAAGAGTTTGGGTGTTAACTGAAGAGGAATTTTCACAACACTCTTGAAAGAGAGGCTGCCAAACCCTCTTTTATATTCAAATTCGACGCATTAACACGTGGTTTGAACCAGGATGGGAATTTTCTGACTCACTGTAGGGGCTCGTTTGCTTACTTGGCTTAATCTAATTCTTGATTTCCCCTCCCCCCCACTTCTGCCCCTCAACTCTCTGATTTGCTCACCTTGATAATTTTTTTTTCTGATTTGTCCACCTTGATTACTGTTTTTGGTTCTCTCTGCCTTAAACATTGAGTCTGTTCTGGTATGGTTACCGTCTGAAGAAGTGGGTCTGTCCCATGAAAGCTCACCTAATAAATTATTTTGTTAGTCTTTAAAGTGCTACTTGACTGTTTTTTTGTTTTGATAGTATATAGACTAGCATGGCTCCCTCTCTGTTACTATTCACCTGCACATAGTGTCTTTTTTGTGCATCTCCATTAATTAAATATTTTAAACATTGCAAAACGACATTAATAAATGAGGCCTACCTAATTACTTTGGTGGTTCTGATATTTTACTGCTTTATAAAATGTGCTTATGTTCTTCTGTGAGAAATAGATTTACTGTATAACCTCATGGCATTTTGCTATAGTCAGGGTGGATTGATTTAAATCACACACAAAAAATGTAATTTATTTAAGTTATCAAAAAAGCTAAGACTGACTGTACTTAGAGTGCATTTAATTTTGGAGAAAGTTCCATTGAACCCACTTGCACTTCTTTTTGAGAAGACAAGTATAGGATGGGGTCCTCTTATAAAAGCTGAGTTATGCTGAAGTAAAATAGGGGATAGACTTGTGGCATCACCAGTATGGTCTGTGGCTATGATGTGCCAAAATAGGGGGTCATGTTTTATGTTTTGTGAAATAAAGAAATGACACTTAGTGGCAACTGGCAACTCTAGCTGCAGCATTCTGTATTGTATAATTGAGAGCTAGATTCTAAAACTTGTTAGCTAATTTAAAAAGACTTGAGGATTAGTTAAACTAAACTTTTTTTCTAGCAACATGAAATAGAGCAAACAGTGTGGCAAATTACTTGTCGAATCACACTAATACTAAAAGGCATAGAGAGAGTCTTGAAGAATGATGCATTGCAAAGTGAATCATTTAAATTACTAACGAGTTGAAGCGCTCAGCCATATCCACATCTTCATTCACATTATTTTCTCCCAATAAGCAGTTTTGCTTATGATGTTTCATTCTTAGAACTAGGCCCTGTATCTTTTGAATTGCTTACACCTGACATGTTTTCCTTTTTCACCCAGGGAACGAAGTGCTTCAAACTTTTCTCAGATAGGGTCTCTTCTACACCAAGAAGCCATTACATTTTTCCTGTGTCAAAGTGTGTGGCAATATAAGAAGCTGTGTGTGTGCTGAACAATATATTCCCTTTTTATTTCCAGTCCACTCCTTTCTATATTGCCTCCATCATATTCTATATATCGTGTCTCTGTGTCTCAATTAATTTCTCTGCCACGTTTGGCCAAGGTCCACTACTTCATAAGCATAGAACAAAAACAATCCTATCCAGTCTGTATCTTTCTTTGCACATGCTGTTTTTCAGTCTGTTGATCAACAGAAATTTAAAGCCAAGAACTTTGAAGAAGTATGAGATAGTAGTTAGCCTGGACAGGGTAGACCAATTGCTTCATTTTTGTTTGTATAGCATTTCGAAACTGTAAAGCACTATTCATTGTTTTTTATTTGACATTTGTTAAATAATCATGTCTTGATTAGATCATTACTAGGCAAAATTTCAAAATAGTTCACATAGTTCTGCAGAATACTTCATGTTAGTCCAGTTGCCCTAAGCCATATCCCACTCTAACTTTTTGTAGGCTGTCTCCACTTCTGGAATTGCACAGAGTAACAGTAAAAAGTTGCTTCTCTGTGCAGAGGCATACCAGCAAAAAATGGAGCACATAATCCTGATTCAAAATAGCCATCAACTTACATGCGGCAAAAGAGACATCCCTATAAGATCCCAGTTATTTTGACTTATTTTATGTGATCTTAATCTCTTTAGTTCATGACCTGAAGGTTATTCATTGTGATACTGTGAATAATTTAAAATTTGAGGCGCCAGAATTTAGTTTTTAGACACACTGCAGTCAGGCATGTGTGTATAGGATACCCTGTTTTCTAATAGAACTTGTACTGGAGTGACCTCTAATTCTAAAGCAGTTTGACCTAGAAATATGAGTTTAGAGATAACAAGGTTTCAAGATTTTCTTGTTTCATTCTCTGCAGACATTTTTATTCTTCTATCTACTTCCTTTTGTAGTACTTCACAGATGTCAGTCTATTTCTGTCATGGACAACAAGTCAAAGTTGCCTTAATTAAAAATAAGTAAATAATTACAGAACCTTACAATCATTTCTCCCATTTTCCACAGGTGTAACAGAGACACAGTTTGGTGTCTGAGTCTGGAAGATAGAACTCAGGTCTCCTTACTCTCCCCTTACTTTGTTGGTTGTGGGAGTGAAGCATCCCATGATTACGGCAGCTCCAGAAGTACTCTCAGATATAGATCTCCCACGTGGCAGATTATTTTTATTTAGTAATTTGAACTATTTTATTTAACTAGTGAGAGAAAATATTCTTCTTTGCTCTTTGCAGTGAAGTATTTAGGACATTTGCACATTATTTCATTTCATTAGAACTAATATTTTTTATTAATATAGCACTTTACAGACAACTTTTATAACACTTTAATAGTTAGGTATTATTATCACTCTTACAGACTGTGGAAAAAGTAACTTAAGTTCAGGAAAGAAGGGCCTTAATCCTGTGAAGTGTATAAGCAAAAGTAGTCCCATTGAAGTCCATAGGGAATACTTGCATGCTTTAATTTACATGCATACTTATGCATAGGCGCTCTATTGGCTTGAGACCTTAATGTGTGCTGGAGCTGGAGTTAGAGTTTGGTGATGACTGCCTTCTACTCCATGCAGAGACCATGAACCATATGTCACTATCTTGCTAAATATTGTTTTACCTTTGGCTGCTTTAATTAAGTCTTCTAATTCTTTAATTGCTTTTAATTCTTAAAAGTCATTCAAATCCTCCTGGTGTTTATTTGGAGATGGCTGACATTTCAGAAACGTGTGACTATGCTCATACAATATACATGTTTTGTTTTATAGTGGGCCCAAACGTTATGACTGGACTGGAAGAAACTGGGTGTACTATCATGACGGAGTATCCCTTCATGACCTCCTAGAAGCGGAACTCTCAGAGGCATTAAAAACTAAAATAGACTTATCTGCCTTAGTGTACTCTGGAAAAGGTGATACTTGATCATGGTCTCCTTCAAAGAAATCAAAAGACTTTGGCCTATTGACCCTTTTGGTGTATAATTTGCAAGGTTAACATCTTGTTCTACTTTTGTCTTCATATTTTTGTTTTAACTTCATTGTGTTGTTCAAAAATAATGTGAACATAATATATTTTTCTTATCCCTGCATGTTTGGGTTTATGTAGTGGTGTGTGAATTTGTGTTTGTAATACGGATTTTTTGTATCCAGAATTCAAAGCCGAGTATGGTAGTGGACACTGGTTGTCCCAAGCTATGTTCTGACCACCTGGTTGGTGATTCCTCGATAAGGCACAGATGGGATCTCATGACTAAAGAAAATGGTGCTATTCATATTAGGTCATATTGTGTAACCTTTACCCAGTTCCATCTGAAATCAATTAGATTGATTGTGGGGAGTAACGTAACAGTCTCTGTAAGGGCTTATTGTTCTCAAAAGAAAATAAGGTAAGAGAAAATGTTTTTACTTCCTATAACAGGTGTAATAGGGATTTTCCTCTTAAAATATCACAGGCTATAATCAGCGATTCACATTTCTGCCTTTTCCCCTTCTCCCTTTCAGACTTACTTATCCTTTTCAGCTAAGCTTCCAAGTACCAGTTCTGCTTTCAGCAGGGGTCCAAATGGTAGATGGAGCTAGAAAAGTGTTTTTATTTTTGTTTACATATCTGATACATTCATAATTGTAGAGAAAGGGGTTTCAGTCTTTTCTCTGTTTCCTTTTGCTATGAGTATTTCCATAAAGTAAGCATACATGCATAAATATTAAGCAAAGTGAGGCTGTTCTGTTCCAGTAGCAATAAGCTATGCCCAGGTCTGCATTAGCATAGGTCATGATGCACTTCTTTTGTAGCTGGAGCGAGGCACAAGGTCAAAGGCAAAGTGACAATACAAGACGCACATTGATGCAGACCTGTTGTGTTATTGCTGTCTTCTTAGGACTGAGCAGCTGGAGGCTTTTGACCAGCTGAGAAAAAGAAATGATGATAAAAATAGGTGATTCACTCTAGGTGTTACCGCAAATAACTTGAAAAAAATTATTTAATACATGACATTCAAACTTGTGACACTACAGAAGTTGCCTTTCTGTAACATTAGAATTATTTCTTTTCAAACGTATGTAAAAAGGGAGCGAAAATTTGCTGTTATGTTTGAAAATCTGAGCTATATTTATGTAAGCTTGTAATATTATGTTAAAAGAGGCTTCGTACAGATTTTGAAATGCAACATTTTCTTGGACTGAGTTCCCCTGACAACTTCTTGTGTTTAGAATGATATGACTGCCTGTTTGGCTGACTGTTACTGATGTGATGTTATTGAAAGGTATCTAATAAATATAGAGTATTCTTAGGTGGTGGCATCCATTATTTGGGATTAAAATAGAATTCTTGATACCAGCTCTTGCCTGCTGTTACTTAAAAGATGAAATAACATCTCATTGGGACTTGTTCTGAGTTAGGTTATCTGTGCTGTGTATGTGTATTTTTAGCGACAGGAAAAAGAGTTGGTCACCTGAAACCTTCCCTGCTAAATTACTTCTGAAATCCAGGAAATAGAGTTTGGGCTGCCAGGCCAGATCTACACGAGAGGAGAAAATCAATGTAAAGTGTGCAACTCCAGCTACATGAATTGCATAGCTGAAGTCTACGTACTTTCCATGGACTTAGTGCACTGTCCTTGCAGTGGGAGGTTAATGGGAGAAACTCTCCCGTCAGCTTCCCTTACTACTCATGACTGTAGGATGAAAGTAAGCATACATGTCTCAGGGTTATCCTCAGCATTTGATTCAGCATGTCCCTACTAGACCCATTGAATTGAACCATGGAAGATTAACCTCTGAAAGGTCGACCCTCTGGTAAGTATAGACAAGCCCCCTGTATGAGTTTCTGAGACCAAAACACACCACTACACAAAGGAGAGGTAAAATTAGAAAGTTAATAAAAGGGCTTGGAGGGCGGGGAGGCACAGAAACCTCATTTACAGCAAATGGAAATTTGAGATGTAGCTGTTTAAACCTCACCCCTCAATTCACAAAGCTAGCTATAGTCAGGCATAGACAGCCATTACTAGTATGTTCAGACAGCGCTTTGGAGGGCACAGGAGTGAGCACTTCAAGCTGGGTAACAGCTAGTTGGGCTCATGCTGGCACTGTAAACATAGCTGTGTAGACAACATTTTGAAATTGCAGCCCAGACTGGACTCAGGCTCTGAAGTTTGCGGTGGGTAGTATGATACACAGCGCAGCAATATGGATGCTACAACTGCACTGGTCCAAGAGAAGACTCGTGAGTGAGGAGGATTAACCAGTGCAGGACTACAGTTGTAGAAAATCTTACTAACAAATGTTAGAATATGAGCAGCTGTGTTCAAGTGGTTATCTAAGAACTGACTCTACTAATGGCCACTTCCTAGGCCCAGCTAATAATTGAGGAGCCTGAAGGAGAAATAGAAGTTAACAAGCAAAATAACCCAAATTGTCTAAGAAAATGGCCATTTCAGGCACACTCGGTACGACCGCTGATGATTTAATAGTGGCACTAATAATTGCCACTCATAACATAGTGGCACTAATAATTGATACGATCTATGCAGCTGTCTTTAAAAATGACTCATCTAAATGCACTGGGGCTTTCAGAGCTGTTGATGAATGGAGCAGTTGTATAAATGCAAAGCAATTACTTCTACAGCGCTTACTTATAGTACTGTCTACAGTTATCTTACAGATTTATTGTTTGTGTGACGATGAGTTATTTTTCCACATGCAGTTTTCTCCTAGAACATCAAATATGCAGATTGTCTTGAGCTCTTAAGTTTTTGAAACTCTTTTATTTTTTATTGTACTGATTGCACTCAAAATTTGAATGTTGATGGTGGAAGATTTTTCAAAAGAGCTTAGCGTTGGCCTAACATTTGCTCTCACTTATGTCAATGGAAATTTTACCCATAGTAGAGCTAGGTTAAAGGAGAATGCTTTTCAGAATTCCTCCTTTAAAATGCTATGGAGTTCAGCGTTTTCCTTTTTGTTACATTCCTGGTCACCTGTGTTGACTGTGCTTCAGCTGTGAAGTATTTTGATAACAAAGGTTTTCATTAAAGTGGGAGAACAGCAGATTGTTAGCTCTGAGGACCAGCGTTTAACTTCAAGGTACAACATAATACACACAGCAAAAATCACATTGTGTCTTGATGCATCACATTTTAATTTCTTTGAGCAAAGGTTCTGTCATCCGAGGTGCTTTGTACAGTGTCTAGCACAGTGGGGGCAGAGGGCCGTTGATCCTAATATGTTACTGGGTGTGATGCCCTGCAATACATAAATGTAAAAGTGTGACAGATTGATGCACCCTCTCATCTGTCCCTATGCATTAAGGCTGCAATACTTTGAGCCAGCTGATGGGTACCATTACATTGAGCATAGGTGCTAAAGCGTCTCTTGTCGCTTTCTCACTTTGCTTCAGTAGTGGCATCATCTGCTCCAACAAATGAGCTGAATTTAAAAAGGCTGAAAATGGATGGTTGTGTGTCAGAATGAAAAAGCCCTGCCAGAAAAGTTCATAGTCTAAATAGTGGAAAAGACTGACAAGTGAAGATACACAACAGTAGAGATGCATGAATAGCATGAATAAGGGTGTTTTTTTTTTTTACTGGCTGAATTAAAAAAAAAAAATTGAGAGTTTTGGGTTCACCCACAACAAAGATTTCAAAGTTTGCAGTGGGAATTGTGAGGCTGTTCTGGGGGTTTTGGTTGAACAAAATATTGTTTCAAAAATTTCTTAACCTTCTAAAAAGAATATTAAAATAAAAACCAAAATGAAAATTATTTCAAAATCTAAATATTTAATTCAGAAAGTGGTGAAATTAAACATCTTCACTTCAGACTTTTTCCCTTTGTGTGTATGTGTTTTCCCTTTCTTGTGTGTTTTTTCAGGGCAAAGGGCCATAGATGTTGGGGGAGGCAGGGTTGTTTTGTTTTTCCAAAGCCATACAGCAAATTTGATATGAATTCAAATTTTTGTTGTCAAACCTCAATATATTTAAAAAAATTCAGCTGAAAACTTTGACCTCTCTAATAAACAGAAATAGAGCAAAGAAACTAATGGAACAGAGAGCAAACTGAATTGCTAGCTCAGCTTGGGGGGGGAGGGGTGTGTGTGTGTGTGTGTGTTAGTTAAAGACTCAGTTTTGTGGATCTGAGCATAATTTGTAGGGTGTTGCAGAAATAAGTCCTTGGGAATGAAGTGGTTGTTTAGCAAAGCAGTTTTTGGTGGAGCGTTCAAAATTCAAGGGTTAGCATGGGAAGACCAGAGAAAAATTGTGTGAAAAATAAATCAAAGACAATTGGTGGTGGGCAAGGCAAAAGGGGATGTGAAAGAACAGGTTGGTGACAGGTGCAAATTGCACAATGTGGCCTTTGCAAGGGAGGACAAAAAGTTGTAAACTTGCTGCACACACCTGTTTGGAGCTGTTGTGGTGTAACAGGAGAATGCTTCATAAAGACTAGAAGAGGTCTGCACACTGCTATTGAGATTTTTTAAATGTAGTAATATCAGGAAAAATTCATAACCGTGTTCCCATGTCCCAGACTATATTGCTTGTACACCATGTATTTCATAATGTTGAATTATTAGCAGTTACAAGAGAAAGTACTCACAAACAGAAACTGGAAGAGTCCCAACCCCTACAGAAGACAATAGCAAAAGGGTCAGCAATCTCCGGCACGGGTGCCAAGAGTGGCATACAAACCAGTGTTCATTGGCACGTAAGGTGGGAGCTCAGCCCCCCTTCTCCTCCTCCGTGTGGCTGGGAGCTTTCTCAAAGCCAAGCTGCCTGTGGATTAACAAAAGATCAGCTAATGCTAACAACCACCACCTGAAGGATAAAGTTCTGCATCTTAACTTATTTATTAATGAAGCTGTTGTAAGTAGGACTATTAGTGACTTTAAAGAGTATTACCAGCACTCAGACCTCACCGGCCTCAGAAAGGTTGCTGACCCCTGTAATAGCAGAAACCAAGACAATGCAAAATAGAAAAAAAATTATAAACATAGGGCTGGAGAGAGAAAAGATGGACTTTCTTTAGTTACACACCTTTCCTAGCCTTTGTCTGGAAGAGTGAGAGGGATATCTAGAAAAAAGGAAATAAATGTATAAAACAAGTGCCTCAGCAAGGTAGCTAACCTCGCCAAGTGGCTGAATTATTTCATAGGTTTGTGTTTTGGTAATTGTGTAGCACTAAGAAATCAATATGATACAATGGATGATTTTGTACATAATTCACTGCTCCTGTTACTAATTAATAATTTTGTTCTGTTTGTCTTATTCTGTAAGAAACTTTAAGAATGGCACATAGACCTACTTAGCACTCCTCATCTTCAAAACACTTATAAACATCAAGTAGTCCTAATGACACGCCTATGAGAGAAATATTGTTCCCATTTTCCAGATAAGAATGCAAGGATCAGAGAAATTCAAGAAAGCAAAGACATTCTACCTATGTCTACACAGCGCTCTAACTTTGAAATAAACTACACAATTTGCACAGCTTATTTCAAGTAGATTTCAAAATAGGCTATTTTGGCATGTGGTGCTGTCTGAACAGTGCCACAAGCTGAAATAAAGCTCCATTTCAAGGCATCCCTGTACTCCTCCTGCAATGAGGTGTACAGGGATGCTGGAATAGCACTCCCATTATCTCAAACTGTTTTGAGATGATGAGTGCATTTCTTAGATGCGGCCAGTATTTCAGGATACCACCATATCCCAAGCTGTACCGCTCTAAACCTGCTGGAAGGCCCCGCATTGACGCCAGAAAACCGCAAACTCGGAGAAAGCTGAAAAGTTCAGAGAGACCCTCCAGGAAAATCTGCGCAGCGGCCCTGGGGGCGTCGATGCGACATCCAAATGGCAACATCTGAGGGATACAGTTTACAACACGGCCTTGTCGGTGTTTGGAAGAAGAGCTAGAAACACGAACGACTGGTTCGAAGCTAACTCTGATGAGATGATTCCAGTCATTGAAAAGAAGCGCGCTGCACTCCTGGAGTACAAACGCTCACCGAGCCAGAGTACCCAGCAAGCACTTAGAGAGGCCAGAAGAACAGTACAGCAGACAGCCAGGCGCTGTGCCAACAACCACTGGCTCCAGCTATGCAGCAGCATTCAGACCTGTGCCGACTTTGGTAATCTCAGAGGAATGTACGAGGGTATGAAGAAGGTATTAGGACCCACCCAGAACAAGATGGCACCTCTGAAATCCAAATCTGGTGAAGTCATCGCTGACAAAGCCAAACAGATGGAGCGCTGGGTTGAGCACTACTCCGAGCTGTACTCACGCGAGAATGTTGTGGTTGACGCAGCCCTCGATGCCGTCGAGCTCCTACCAGTAATGGACGAACTGGACCAAGAGCCGACTATGGATGAACTGAAGACAGCCATCGACAGCATTGCAGCTGGAAAGGCCCCTGGTCATGATGGTATACCACCAGAGGTAATCAAATGTGCCGTGGACACACTCCTGGAACCCCTGCATGAGCTACTATGCCTGTGCTGGAAAGAGAGTGAGGTTCCACAGGATATGCGTGACGCTAACATTGTAATGTTGTATAAGAACAAAGGAGACAGAAGCGACTGCAACAACTACCGTGGAATCTCCCTCCTAAGCGTCACTGGTAAACTGTTCACTCGCGTCATCCTTGGTACACTCCAGAAGATTGCTGAGAGGGTGTACCCCGAATCACAGTGCGGATTCCGCGCAGAGAGGTCTACCGTTGATATGGTCTTCTCTCTAAGGCAGCTGCAGGAGAAGTGCAGGGAGCAGAGAAACCACTCTACATAGCCTTCATCGACTTGACCAAGGCTTTTGACTTGGTCAGCAGGGATGGTCTGTTCAAACTGCTCCACAAGATAGGCTGTCCCCCACTGTTACTGAAGATGATCCAGTCGTTCCACGAAAACATGAGGAACCATCCAATATGATGGCGCATTATCGGATGCTTTCAGAATCAGGAGCGGCGTCAAACAAGGATGCGTGCTTGCTCTGACATTGTTCGGGATCTTCTTCGCACTCCTCCTGCAGCATGCCTTTGGATCTTCAACAGAGGGCATCTTGCTGCACACAAGATCTGATGGGAAACTGTTTAACCTTGCAAGGCTGAAAGCAAAGTCTAAGGTGCGAGAAGTCCTCATCAGAGACATGCTGTTCGCAGACAATGCTGCTGTAGTGTCTCACACAGAAGACCAGCTTCAAAAACTGCTGGATCGGTTCTCCAAAGCGTGCAAGGACTTTGGGCTTACCATCAGCCTAAAGAAGACGAACGTACTCGATCAGGATGTTGCTGAATCCCCATCAATCAGCATTGACAACTATACGTTAGAGGTTGTCCATGAGTTCGTTTACCTCGGGTCCACCATCACTGACACCCTGTCGTTGGACACTGAGCTAAATAGGAGGATCGGAAAAGCGGCCACAACTCTGTCCAGACTCAGCAAGAGAGTGTGGAATAACAACAAGCTGTACACTCACACCAAAATGCAAGTCTACAGAGCCTGCATCCTCAGCACCCTCCTTTATGGCAGCGAGACTTGGACCCTGTATGCCCGCCAGGAAAAGAGGCTGAACGTCTTCCACTTGCGCTGCCTCAGGCGCATCCTTGGAATATCATGGAAGGAGAGAGTGACCAACACTGCCGTCCTCGAGCAAGCTGGAATCCCTACAATGCATACCCTCCTCAGGCAGCGTCGACTTCGCTGGCTTGGCCACGTCCACAGGATGAATGATGGAAGGATTCCAAAAGACATCCTGTATGGTGAGCTAGCCTCTGGCAAAAGACCTCCCGGACTCCCCCAGTTGCGTTACAAAGATGTCTGCAAGAGAGACCTCAGAGAGGTAGACATCGAGCTGGACAACTGGGAAGAACTAGCAGATGACCGCAGCAGATGGAGGCAGGGGTTACACAAGGGCCTTCAGAAGGGCAAGTTGAAGATCAGACAGCTAGCAGAGGAGAAGCGAGCGCACAGAAAGCACAATAAGGACTTGCCAGACACCCACTACATCTGCAAGAGATGCAGCAAGGACTGTCACTCTCGTGTGGGTCTTTATAGTCACAACAGATGCTGTAAATGAAGTCCTCAATTGAAACTTTAAAGGGCGCGATTCATAGTCTATGCAGACTGAAGGATGCCTACTACTTACCATATCCCAAAATAGCACCCATCATGTTGTAGATATAGCCTCAGAGACTCCACTCCCCATGTCACATCTCATCCTGTTTTGCTTTAGCATTGCAGTTGGTTATCCTAGCCTCAGCTGGGATGCCTGCAGTAGCTGAAGGAAGACAATCATAGAATGCTAGGACTGGAAGGGACCTTGAGAGGTCATTGAGTCTAGCCCCCTGCCCCCATGGCAGGACCAAATACTGTCTAGACCATCCCTGATAGACATTTATCTAACCTGTTCTTAAATATCTCCAGAGATGGAGATTCCACAACCTCCCTAGGCAGTTTATTCCAGTGTTTGACCACCCTGACCATTAAGAACTTTTTCCCAATGTACAACCTAAACCTCCCTTGCTGCAGTTTAAGCCCACTGCTTCTTGTTCTATCCTCAGAGGCCAAGAACAACAAATTTTCTCCCTCCTTATGACACCCTTTTAGATACCTGAAAACCACTATAATGTCCCCTGTCAATCTTCTTTTTTCCAAACTAAACAAGCCCAATACAATGAGTTAATTAACCCTGTGTATCAAAGCATATATTAACATTTGTTTGTTCATTCAGAGGTTTTTTTTTTGCGGGGGCACTTAGTTCATTAACATCACTTACGTTTGGCTTAATGACTGACATAGGACCTTTAAAAATATTTTAATACAGTGATATATTGTCTTAATAGAAGCAGGATCTTTCTCTCTGTTGCATTAAGTTTCCAAGCCCAGTGGTTTCATTAAAATACAATCCCTTATTCTATTTGTTGCATGGCATATTATGACACATTCAATCAAAAAGCAGTTCTGTGAACCCGTGCTCTTGGGCATTCTGAGAATTTCTAACCTTTGGCAACTGCTGTAAAGTGATCCTGCCCACACCTGGCTGGCAACGGCCGAGCAAACTATCAGAAGGGTTCATTAAGCCTGTAAAGGGTAAAGTCCAACTGCTACAGTACACTGTCCTATAAAACTGTTGCTGGGGATTAAAATGTTTGAATTGGGAGAAGTTTGTGTAGATGAGAACGATGAAGCAAACTAGCAAGCAAGAGGTGAGTTTTATTCCTTATTTATCCACCAACAACACAGAATAAAGCTCTTCACAATTCTATATTAAAGAACAAAACAAACACAGACATAACTGAGGCCACTATTAGCCAAGCCTGCTGATGGGGATGGAGGGAGAGGCAACTACCCCAGGGTCCAGTGATGCAAAAGGGCAAAGGGCTGCTGCTGCTGCTGTAGCAGTAGCAGTGGTTGGAGTACTGCACAGCATGTTCCAGGTAACGCTGAGAGCTACCATGGGGAAGCTAGCCTCAGCCCTGCCCATTCCTGAGGCTCCACCCTCTCCCTGCCTTGCCCAGGGGCCTGGCATGTCTGTTGGCCCCACTGCTTTTAGCAGATGTAAAAGGGATCAGTGTGCAGCATGCACTGCGCATTAACTACCCTTCAGTGGGGTGAAGAAAGACAAGTATGAGGCTGAGCAGCTAACATTAGTCCGTGTTCTGCTTTGCAAAGAACTACAAAGAGATTTCACAAAACTAAGTATCTGCGCAATAAAACGGCAAATGATAAAAACGTAAGAACAGCCATACAGGGTCAGACCAAAGATTCATCCTTCCCAGTATCCTGTCTGCCAGGTGCCCCAGAGGAAATGAACCGAACAGGTAATGAACTCTCTCCTGCTATCCATCTCCAGCCTTTGACAAACAGAGGCCAGGTACACTATGGACCTAACCTCCATGAACTTATCTAGCTCTTTTTTTAACCATTATAATCACAGCCTTTGCAGCCTCATCTGGCAAGAAGTCCCACAGGTTGACTGTGTGCTGTGTGAAGAACTTCCTTTTGTTTTAAACCTGCTGCCCACTAATTTCATTTGGTATCCCCTACTAGATCTTATATTATGGGACCAGGTAAATAATTTTTCCTTGCTCACTTTCTCCACACCACTCATAATTTTATATTCCTCTATCATACCCCCCCCCCTTAGTCTCCTCTTTTCTAAGATGAAAAGCCCTAATCTCTTTAATATCTCTTCATATGGGACCCGTTCCAAACCCCTCATCATTTTAGTTGCCCTTTTCTGAACCTTTTCTAATGCCAGAATATGCCAGTAACAGAAATGGTATAGAGAAGGGCAACAAAAATTATTAGAAGTCAGGAACAGCTTCCATAAGAAGAAAGATTGAAACCACAGGGACTTTTCAGCCTGGAAAGGAGATGACTAAGAGAGGATATGATAGAGATCTATTACATTATGACTCATGTGGAGAAAGTGAATGAGGAAGTGCTATTTACTCCTTCATATAACAAGAACCAGGGGTTACCCAAAGAAATTAATCAGAAGCCAGTTTAAAACAAACAACAGGACCTACTTCTTCACACAAGGCACAGTCAACCTGTGTAACTCTTTGCCACAGAATGTTGTGAAAGCCAAAATTATAAAGGGGGGTCAAACACAGATACATTCAGTGATGCAGTGATTGCAATGAAGGACGGCCATTAATGGCAATTAGCCAGCACAGGGAGGGAGGCAATCCCATGCTGTGGCTGTCCCTGGCCTGTTTGCCAGAAGAGGATGGCTGAATGGATCACTCAGTGAGTACCTGTTCTGGTCACTCCTTAAGTACCTGGCAATGGTCTCTAATTTTTTCCATCCATGTGTGGAATAAATTTTACATGCAGAGGCATGTGCAAATGTGCCCCATCAGTAGAAACTCATGGGCAGCTGTGGGCATTCTACCAATCAGCTGGGCAGCACCTGAATCTCTTCTGGGGAGCCACCGGAGCACTCACCTTACAGGGAACATTGGCATCTGGTATTGGTCAGTGTCAGAGGATTGGTTAGTGATCGGTTAGTCTGACTCTAGTAAGTATGTTTGTGTACTTTAACTGTGACTAAACAGGGCCCTTTTACAATATGGAGATACCTATCTCACAAAGCCGGAGGGGACTTTGCCAGATCATTGAGTCCAGTCCCCTACACTCCCAGCACGATCTATATCACATCGCTGATAGATTTTTCCCCCTAAATGGCCCCCTCAAGGGCTGAGCTCACAACCGTGCGGTTACAAAGCCAGCCCTCAAACTATTGAGGGATCCCTCTCTCTCCCCATTTTAAGATTAGGGTGATTCATAGAGACTGCAATTGAGATCAGTCACCAAATGAAGGCGACTGCAAACTACAGAGTGGGAGGGGTAACATGGCGGTGAAGTGACTCACCAAAGGTCATATAGTAAGACAGTGGCAGAGACTGCCATAGGACTCAGCTTTCCCGCCTCCCAGGTTCACCCTGTCCTGCGACTCTCGCTCATCTCAGCCCTTTCCCAACAAAACAAAAAGCAGTCAAGTAGCACTTTAAAGACTAGCAAAACGGTTTATTAGGTGAGCTTTCGTGGGACAGACCCACTTCTTCAGACCGTAGCCAGACCAGAACAGACTCAATATGTCTGGCCACCCCTCCACTCTCTGATTTGCTCACCTTGATTATCTTTTTCTGATTTGCCACCCTTGATTACTATTTTTGGTTCTCTGGGCCTTACATATTGAGTCTGTTCTGGTCTGGCTACGGTCTGAAGAAGTGGGTCTGTCCCACGAAAGCTCACCTAATAAACCGTTTTGCTAGTCTTTAAAGTGCTACTTGGCTGCTTTTTGTTTTGATAGCGTATAGACTAGCACGACTTCCTCTCTGTTACTTTCCCAACAAAGAAGTTACGGACTTTTCACTCCCTACAGCCCCCGGGCCGGGGAAGACGGGGCTGTTTCCCCCGCTTAGAGATCGACACACCGGGCATTTGGACTGTAACGCAGATCTCAGGGGCGGGCCGCTCGCAACTTGTTTTGCTCCCTTGGGGGGCGAGTTTCGGGTCACAGCAATGGCTGTCTCGGTAGCTCCCCGCAGTGACTAAGCCCTGCGCCGCGCCGCTTGCCTCATCGCACCTATTGTACCAGGGCTTTGAACCGGTATTTCCTGTTCCACCCTCTCCAGCCAGAGCCAGGCGTGGGGGTGGCGGCGGGAGCGGGCGAGCTGCTGCCACTCCACACCGGGACGGGAAGGCTGCCAGCGCGGTAAGCGAGCGGAAAGGGGGGCGCGTGTGCGGAGCTGGGCACAGCCCGCAGGCAGCACTTCCCTGCACGGGCGCTCCCTGCTCCACCACCCCGCGGGGCCACGAGCGAGGGCCGGGCTGGGTCGGACCGGGCCGCTGCGGCAGGTGCCCGCCGGGCCCGCTCCGACCCAGCTCACCTGCCTGGCCGGACCACGGTCACGCCCGGAGCCGGAAACCAGCCCCCGCCCTGCTTCCCCTGGCCTCGCGGCTGCTCCCCTGGCCAGCCAGGGGCCGCTCCGCTCCTTCTCTCCCTCCCCAGCCGCTCGGCTCCAGGTATGGCTCCAGGGTGCCAGCAGCCTCGGCACTCCGCGGAGCTGGCCCCCGCCAGCCCATCTGAGGCTGGCCCCGGGGAGAGCGGTGCGGGGGAGGGGTGCGGACCCCTTCCCACGTGCGGGCTCGGGCTCGGGCTCGGGCGGGGGAGGCTTGTTCGCCGTGGCTTAGATCTGTTTTGCTCTCGGCCTTGGTTTGAACAGCTCCGTGCACACAACAGCCCCACCTCCCCTTGCGCTGTGCCATGGGGCTGAACTAAAGCTGCTCCCCAGCCCGGCTTCCCAGCTGGCTGTGGCTTGGGGTGGGGGGTGGGCGGTAACCCGGATCGGGAAGCTGCGGCGCAGCCCCAGCTCTGCTTTTCCCTCGCTGCGTCTCGGCGGCGAGCAGGCGGGATTGGGCGTGTGTGTGGCTGTTCTGCACGTTGTACTCCATTTGTTTAGCCGCATGTTCAGGCGGAGGCAAGCCCCAGCAGGCTGCCCTCCCAGGCGTGGGGAGGGAGGGGCTCTTGTTCCTGCTGCATGCTACCAGCCGCTCCTCTAGGGAGCGTGAATCCCGAGAATCTCATTTACAGATGATCTTTTCTGTAACAGGATTATGGGCCTATGTGTTTCTGTGCCCACATTAAGTACTTGGAGGGAGGCTATGATACTAGGTGGGAAGAAGAGCTGTCACTGAGGAATCAGTCACAGAGAAGTAGCCCTCCTAGCGTGTATCTTCACAAAACAAAACACCCATGCAGCCCTTTAAAGACTACCAAAATCATTTATTACGTTATAACTATTGGCGGCTCAGAAGGAGTGGGTCTGCCCCACAAAAGGTCATCACCTAATAAATGATTTTGTTAGTCTTTAAAGTGCTAGGTGACTTTTTTTTTTAACCGAGGAATCAGCTAGGCTTTCTTTGTTAGGTTTGTGGGTTTTTTCCCCTTGGAGTGTGGTTGGGAGCGAGAGAGAGAAATACACCAAAATAATGATTCAGAATGTCATTGCAATAGAGAGACTTTCCGAGATCTTTATTTTGGCACATCTTCACTAAATTCCAGCCATGGTTCAGTTTTCTGGATTAGAAGACACTTCAAAGATACTGTCAAAGTCTTTTGAAACAAGGTTTGGCCATCCAGTGGTTTGCTTTTACAGCTTTTCTGTTTCTTTAGTCAGACCTATTAAGTACTCCTTTCCCTTTTATATTTCTTCATGGGTTGAAATAGTTGCTAATCTTAAAACACAGACCAGATATTATACAGTCTCAAATATTGCTAATAAGAGTGGTTCAAATTAAATAGATGAGGTTTCAGGTAAGATTTAAAAACTGAGATTGTGTAAATAGCATATGAATTGACACAAAAAAGGAGGACTAAAGTAGTGTTTGAAACAACTAAGCCCACCAAGGTTTTGCACCAGTAGAGATGACCACAAATGCAGTTTGATGTGACTGAACGTGGGTCTAAGGAGCCCACTAAGGTCATTGGAGCAGTGATCAGTGGAATTTCATTTTAATGACTGTCAGCTATAGTAAGAGACCTGGATGAAGAGATGGGATGCGGTTGTTTAACTTGTTGTATGCACTGCTAAGTTGCAAACTGCTCTAGTAAGACCATAACCATAGTAAATGTAAGGTTTATGAGTAATCGATTCAGCTGAAAAGAGTGGGTGTGCTATAGAATTGTTTGTCTCTTTGAAATGTTAAATGTTACAGAAAAGTTTGGGAGCCACTGCCCTAGAGAGCTTGTATCTTGTGTTACTTTTACTTGTGTATTAGCTAAGAGAACAGCAACCAGAGCTTACTGTTGACTGCAGCCCTGGAACTGGCATAACCAAAGTGGGGGATGACTCTTGACATTGGATCTCTACAGCCCTCACTCAATATTTTTATGCATGAGTGACTGCTATTCCACACAACTTTCACCATTTACTTAAATAAATTTGACACTTGATTTTGGAAGGGTCTCAGAGTAGATGGTTCAGGTAGATTTTGTCTAAGAATCCAAACCTTGTGATAGCTTTTTTTTTTTTTTTTGATGGTGGGGGGCTGTTCACATCTAAACATGGCTTGTTTGGAAACATTTCTAAAATAGAACTGTATTGTAGCTGGGCGGAGTGCCTGGAGAGGTCCCTACATGATTCCAACTGTCATGTTGACACGCTTGGTGTCATCTGAGATCTTGTAAATTTCCTTCCTGATGTTGTTATGTGTTTTGCTCTCAGGAAGCATAAGAAGTCATAAAATACTTAGACTTTGGCAAGAACATGCCGTCTGATCTTGGAAGTCATACTTCCACATGCTTCTTAATTGGAGTGAAGCAAGGAAAAAAGAGCAAACCAGTATTTTTCTAGCTGATCTACTAATACAGTATAATTTTCATTCAGCTACAGAGGAGTGCAGCTTATCAGGACTAGTTTGGAATTTTTCCTATACTAGTTCACACACTTTTACTCACGCTTCTCCTAATCTGAGTTACACGTCTTATTTTTTGTTCACCAGCCTAAGCAAACTAAGCCCACAAAGCGTTGTGTTAAAAACCTGAGTCTGAACTCCAGTAATTGTGCCTTCCTCTAACAAAGGTTCCACATGCTTATGTTACATAATTTACAGTTTTTCTGCCTGTAGTTGAAAAGAAAGGGACCTGCTACTCCTGGAGAAACCAACCAAGAAATCTTCCTCCCATGTAGCCGTTGGCAGTGATGCTCTGCACAAACACTGGTTGCTTTCTATATCTTCCTTCTAGCATCTGCTTCATCAACTATCTCCACTTAATAGCTGGCAGATTTAACTTGCTGTGGCATGCATGGTGTGTCTGACATCCTTAGTGCAACTTTGCATAAGCTGCTTCTGAGAATCTCTGGGAGCATATCGGCTGTTCAGTCTAGGGGCATTCTCTAAGAGGAGGTCAAAAGCATTTCTAGTAAATAATTGAAATAAGTTTTCTGGCCCTTCTCTTTCAGTGCCTTTCCACTTTTTCAGTATGCTCTTTTTCCCTGGAAAGACAACAGCTTATTTCAACAGGCCTAACAGCTAAATATGATCAGCCCTGGGCATGTCTTCTCAGGAGAACATCCACACTGGCTTGTAACTATAAAAAACCAAACAGTTAAAAAAGATTCCCCAACATTCTTTTAAATATTTGTCTTAATAATGAACCAAGCATGCAGGTGTATGCCAGATTCCTTGTTTCATTGTCATTTCCATGATTCACTTCTATAATCTATACATGCTCAGAGTAAAAGCTGTTACTTTTGTGTATGTGATGAAGTGAATCTCATCTTGTGCCCAAGACACTTTCTGCGCCTGTGGCTAGGATTGAATATCAGTTACTTATGCCTCTGCCATCTGGTTCAACTGGTATTAAAATGTTTAGGCCATGATGGTGGTTAGGGAAGACAGGGTCAAATTCCTGTTGTCACCCTTCACGTTAAGCAAGTTTGACTTCTGTGAGGGATCTAGCATGTTTTCTGTAACAGATGTTGAATATGGTTTAGGCTGATATATGGACTAGATCAGTGGTAGGCAACCTGCAGCCCATGAGACATTTGTTTACTGTTTCACACTTGCAGGGTTGCCAGATTCCACTGGTTTTTGCCCCCATAGGTGTTCTTTTTTTTTTTTTTGATTTTTGTTTGTTTTTTCTACTAACATTACTAAAGTGACACAGAGGGAGCAAGGGAATGTAAAGTGAGATTCTTGCACTATGAGAACCAGTGCTTCCTCCGCATCCAATCAAGCCACTGCTGCAGTTCAAGGGCACACACTGCAAATTCTAGGTACACAAACTCAGTTAGCAAAACTGCTCTATCTTGTATCAGAGGGGTAGCTGTGTTAGTCTGGATCTGCAAAAGCAATGAGGGGTCCTGTGGCACCTTATAGACTAACAGAAATGATGAGCATAAGCTTTCGTGGGCAAAGACCCACTTTGTCAGATGCAGGTAGTGGAAATTTGCAGAGGCAGATATAAATAGGCAGGCTAGAGCAAGGCTGGAGATAACGAGGTTAACTCAGTCAGGGAGGGTGAGGCCTACTTACCAGCAGTTGATCTGAAGGTGTGAACACCAAGAGAGGAGAAACGGGTTTTGTATTTAGCTAGCCATTCATAGTCTTTGTTTAATCCTGAGCTGAGGGTGTCAAATTTGCAGATGAAATGCAGCTCAGCAGTTTCTCTTTGGAGTCTGGTTTTAAAATTGTTTTGCTGTAGGATAGCTACTTTTAAATCTGTTACTGTGTGTCTTGGGAGATTGAAGTGCTCTCTTACAGGCTTTTGTACATTGCCATTTCTGATATCCAACTTGTGTGCGTTTATTCTTTCCCGTAGGGACTGTCCAGTTTGTCCAGTGTATATAGCAGAGGGGCACTGCTGGCACATGATGGCATATATTTCATTGGTAGATGTGCAGCTGAATGAACCTGTGATGGTGACCTGATTAGGTCCTGTGATGGTGTTGCCGGTGTAGATATGTGGGCAGGGCTGGCACCGAGGTTTGTTGCATGGGTAGGTTCATGAGTTAGAGTTGCTGTGGTGTGGTGTATAGCTGCTGGTGAGAATTTGCTTCAGGTTGTCTGTGGGCAAGGCTGCTCTATCTTGGGAGACCATCTTGGTTACAACAGTCATACAGCCCACTGAGATGAAGGAGAGCTGTTCATACAGCCCACTCACTAGCCTAGCTTGCCCATTGCTGGACTAGATCATGCACAGCCTCTGCTTATTGGTTGTTCCTTGCCATAATGCTGTATGGGCTGTAAAGTGCTCTGAAGGAGATGTGAAGGAGGAAAGACAATGGCCTCTACAGCAGCATTTCTCTTCCATGGGGGTCAACCAAACAGGGCTGGCAATAGACTTTTTGGGGGTTAGAGCTGAAGCTGTGGAGCCTTGTGAGGGTTGGATCCCAAGAACCCCATTGCCCTGCTGCAGGGGCTGAAGCTCAAGGTTGAGCAACTCAACTTCAGACGTGGGGCCCTGTGCAGTTCCCCTGCTGGCTACCTCCTATCACCAACACTGGCATTTAGATGCACAAATGCAGCCGTGTCACAGGAGAGTTATAGTGCTTTTAGAGTATGTGGGGGGTGGAAAGAAAAAGGTTGAGAACCCCTCCTGGAGCACGTTGAGGAGCATAGCTATGGTCGAGCTCCTCCGATGTGACAGGAGGTCTGGGAAGCACAGTGCTTCCCTGTTCTCTTCCAGGGATTGACACTTCTTTGCAGTTTCCCTCATCTGGGCTTTAGTTGAAAGTCAAGGAGAGCTCGCTACTTTGTCAAACTATTTTCAGTGCTGGCTGAAACAGGGATGGTAGTCCTAATGTAAACAGGACCCTGCCAATCTTCTATAGCCTTTTCCTTTCCTTTCTTGCTGCATTTCTTCCTGCCTTGTTCTAGTTTCTCTTTGCTCTTCAACCCAAAGTCCCACACCGACATTTCTGAAAAGAAAGTTGTGAAACTTACCAAATGCCAAAAAATTAACAAGTCTAAATCTGAGGGGCCCCTTTGAGGTTGAGGCCAAGGCCAACTCCTGCCACACCCCCCCCCACCCCAAGGATAAACCAGTAAAGATTTCCTTTAGTTACATTTGAAGTCTATTTTTTCTCATTGTTTCAGATGATACCGTGCAGGCCATAATCCTGTGTTCATCAAACTGCTACAGAGTTTGTATCATAACAGTTCAACCCTTAAACAGTGCTTGCTCTTTTCAAAGAGACTGTAACATACTTTTCCAGTACGTGAAGCTTAATCTCTTGTTCTTTGCATTATATCTCAATGCAAGAGTGCATGGTACTTTTAATCAGGAAACATTGAATGTGACTGTATCTCAAACTATGTTACCGAAGGGATTGTTTCTGCCAAGTGAACAAGAAATGTATAAATTGTTTTAGATGCCTGTGTCCTTTGCTGGCTTTGCCAATACCTGAAGAACACTTAGTACCCTCTGAGAAGAATAGCCGTGTTAGTCTGTAGCTTCAAGTGGGTTTTACCCGTGAAAGCTCATGTCCTAGTAAATGTTGTTAGTTTCTGAAGTGCCACAGGACTGCTTATTATTAGTAACATCTGAGTCTTTTATTTGAAATGAGTATTTTTTCACTCATGCGACCAGATACTTAGTTCTGAGTAAGAAATAGTTGGAGTAGTTTGTGACAGTTGCACTGACTTGATGCTGATCTGGCTGTGCACCAGGCCATTCCTTCAGCTTTTATTCAAACTTGTGCTAGCTGTGCTTGTCTCCTAAGGGGCTGTGATCTGGCCAGACTGAATTGAGGATCCTAGCCACATGCCCACCCTAGGGGCTAGAGGAGGGGATGGTGAAGGAGTGCTGTGGAGATGTGGCCCAATTAGAATTTCCCTTTGTAGATGAAGAAAAAATCTGACGTCTAAATATGTCTGGCATAGAGCCATTTTGTTCAGGATGATGGGCATAAAATATCCACAGTACAGATGAGGACTGAAGTAGATAATAAACCAGGAAGCTGAAGCTAATTCTTCTGGACTGAAACAGAGTTTAGACTACAGTAGTATTAAATATTTTCTTAGAACTTTTGTTCCTGAAGATTGCTCATTGGGAAGTGTTTGTAATTAAACTTTTGTGACCCAGAGCGTTTCTTAAACATCAAGGGGGACTAGGATTCACCCCGTGTACTATCTGAAAATCAGTTCCTTCACTTGAGTACATTTTACTATTGCTGTAGACCAGGGTTTTCAAACTTCATTGCACTGTGACCCCCTTCTGACTACAAAAATTACTACCCAACACTATAGCCGTGTCTACACAAGCCCCTTCCTTTCAGAAGGGGCATGTTAATGAGCGAGTTCGAAAGATGCTAATGAGGCACTGCCATGAATGTGCAGTGCCTCATGAGCATAATGGCGGCCGCGGTGATTTGAAAGTGTGGCTTTCAAATCATGCACCACCTGTGGAGACGGTGACCTTTTGAAAGGACCCCCCCAGTCTTCGAAAGCCCCTTCTTCTGAACACCAGATAGGAAGAAGGGACTTTCAAAGACTGGGGGGTCCTTTTGAAAGGTCTTTGTCTCCAGGGGCGGCGCGCAATTCGAAAGCCACACTTTCGAATCACTGCAGTTGCCATTATGCTCATGAGGCACTGCGTATTCATGGCAGCGCCTCATTAGCGTCTTTCAAACACGCTCATTAACATGCCCCTTCCGAAAGGAAGTGGCTCGTGTAGACACAGCTTAGAGAGGTAGCTGTGTTAGTTTGTATCTTCGAGAACAACAAGAAGTCCTGTGGCACCTTATAGACTAGCAAATATTTTGGAGCATAAGCTTTTGTGGGTAAAGACCCACTTCCTCAGATGCATGAGACTCATGCATGTGCGGGAAGTGGGTCTTTGCCCACGAAAGCTTATGCTCCAAAATATCTTAGTCTGTAAGGTGCCACAGGACTTTTTGTTGTACCCAACACTAGCGGACCAAATCCTAAGGACTTCAGTCCCAGTCGGGGGGCCTCCACCACCCATCTAGTCTGTGGCAGCCCTGATGGGCTCGCTAAAATGGAGTCACGACTCACTTGGAGGTCATGACTACAGTTTGAGGACTGCTACTGTACAAGCAGGAATTTAAAGTTTTGTGTGCTTGTCACTATTTATGCCATTTACTACTTGTATTTCAGTCATTAAGTAGGGCAGTGAAAATAAACTGGGCAGTTTCTAGTTATTTTGCTTTCTGGTTCTGGCCTATCTCAATCCTTGAAAAGGCACGACAGCCGCGAAAGGTATTAGAAGTCCAGGGTGCATACAAACAGAATGGTGTTAGCTGTTCTCACGGACTCGGGGTATTTCACTTGCTTAATCTTCTTAATATTTTGTGTAGAGAGGTTTACAGTTGTAATTAAGTGCCTTTTTCTTTTCTATTGGACATGTAATTTTTACACAGAATCTTTGATTCTGGACAAATATACCCATCTAGAGACAATTTTTTTCTTTTTAAGATTTTGATTTTTTTAACTGAACACAGCCACAAAGGCTCTTTTTTACAGGAAACACATTATTGCAGTGTCTGTTTATTTCCATGTTGCTACTTTAATGTTATAAGGAAACTTGAGTAAAATATTACACTTTTGATATTGCAGATCTTCTTCCATATGGGAATGTGTTCAGATGTATTTATAGTGTGATTATGTATTTGTATAACTAGTTTAGGGAAAAATTATATTCCTCATCACCTGCCCTTTGTATTCTTCTTGCTGAACTCCTGGGTGTTGAATTTTGTCTTGTTTCCGTGAGACCAATCCAATTAATAGCTATTTAATAATGCACCTGAGACTGTGTGCTAATTTAAAACTTGTCTTAAGTATTCAGTTTCATTGTGCATCTTGTGGTGCTATGAACCAAGTTACCTGATAAAGTCAAAACAGCATGATATCTTTACACAGTTGTATAATGCATTTTATAGCTGTGTGGTTTCTAAAGCACACTAACAGGTCCTGTATCCCCTGTGCACGCTTGACGATCCCTAGTGCATGTTAACACAGTGCACTACGTTAATGCACACTAAAGGAATAGGGATATAAAATCCCACTTAGTTAACTGGTTAAATGTTTAGTTTAACCAACTAAATTGGGAGGGCAGGGGGCAGCTGGGGTGGTAGCTGCTCTGTCTGGGCTGGAGCGCCCATACCTGTGGCACTCCTAGGGTGGCTGCACAGCAGGACTGCTCTGGCCAGTCTTAACCTAACTGCTAACATCCCTGCTAAGAAACTTCTAATACACACCCACGGGGAGTTCATGGACCAGTTTGTGTAATTTCTGATGCACTTTTGTAATGCCCATAACCCTGCCCTGTAGCCGATAATGCTAGAAATGTGTAGTAAAAACCTTGCAGTGACTATTCAAGGATTTGTTAAGATTTAAGGTAGTAGAGGCCTTACAATAAATAATATGATACATAAATCTAAGAAAATGCTCTCTGTCCTGAAATACCCCACACTGTCTAGCAGGTTATTTAAATCCATCACCACTGAATTGGAAGCATCTTAAGGACACAGAAGAATGTCATAAGAGTGAGAGAAAAGAAGATTTTGGCCCAGGACTTCAGGGCAAAGACTTCTTTTCCTCTTTATTTCCCTTTCAAAATAAAGAGATAATCACACTCACTTGTATACTCGCACACACACTGTTTGCATGTCTCCAAACAAAGCCCACTGAACATTAGAACCTGAATAAGTCCTTTGAGAATCGAACATGATTCTTCTATTTCCCCTGGATAGTTTTACCTCTAGACTTTGGCACTACCCCAGTCTGATGTGAAACATGCTGTCACACACATTCCTCCTTTCTGTCTCCACTCTTTTAATATGCGAGAAGGGTATTTGCAGTAATCTGCCTTAGTTGGAATAATTTCATCAGATGGAAAATGGTTTCCATAGTTGTGTGAGGTGGAATTTGTGCTGTGTGGGATATAGAAGGGGACAGTATAGTCAAGTCTGTGGCCTTCTTAATTCTGCATGATTGACTTCCACTTAGGTTTGGGTGAGGAACCCCTGGTTCATGGTTTGCCTGGATCGAGCCCATGAGGTTCAGGGTTTCCCCCCCACTGCACCTGGTCCTTGGGGGAGTGCTGAGCCTCAGGGCTGGAGTCAAGCAAGCAGTGGCTAGATCCAGCCTCAGGCTCTGCATGGTGGGGGCAGGCAGTGACTCCTCCTCCCCCTACTGTAGGCTAGGGGATCAGCAGCATAGTGTTGCATGGAGAGAGGCTGTCCTGCTAGCTCAGATTCCTGTATCCTCCTTCCCACCCTGCCTCTGCACTCTCCCTGCCACCCAGACTGCAAATACCCAGCCCTAGCCCACTTCTGCAGTCTTCCTGCCCCCCAGACCTCACACCTGCTCTCCAGCAGCCCCCTCCCACACACTGAACCCATCTGACCTTGCACCCCAAAAGAGTTAATCTGGCCTGTGGAAAGCTCTGAACCTCAGTTCCCCCTTCTCCACCCTGGCCTGTGGTGCTGGAGCGTGAGGGGAGTGAGGTGCCACATCAGTGAGAGTTTTGTGTGGTTTTTTTTTTCTCATTTTTGTATGGCCCCCCACTGATTTTTCTGTGGGTCACTGGCAGAAAAAGTTCCTCATCCCGGACCTCGCTGAACATTTCTCCCTGGCCTTCCAATTTTCTGCTGAAAGGACCATACATAAGCTGAATAGAGTCCTCCTATATTGTGGATTGTATAAAAACAAAAAAGCGGTAAAGTAGCACTTTAAAGACTAACAAAATAATTTATTAGGTGAGCTTTCGTGGGACAAATCCACTTCTTCAGACCATAGCCAGACCAGAACAGACTCAATATTTAAGGCATAGAGAACCAAAACAGTAATCAAAGTTGACAAACAGTGCTCCTTCTCTGTGGGGAGGGAGGGAGAGAGAGTGTGTGTGTGTGTAACTGGGTAGGCACTTCGATGCAGAAGTATCTGCAACGATATCAATTTTTGGGAACATATATTTACTATCCTTGAGGTGATTTGAGAGGGGACTCACCAGTGCTCTAGTAATACTTGGAAGATTATAAACCTCAGAGCTTTAGCTGAGGATTAGTAAATTGGAGAGTGTACATTATCAGGCTAGGCTTAGAACCATGATTCTCTCTGAATCGTTTTCATTAGTGCTTTTTTCAAAGACCATTTGAATTATGTAACAGTGATGTTTCAGGGAATCTGGCACTTTATTTTGGTCTCTTCTCTACTCCTCCTCCCTCCCCACCCCCCATGCACACACGTTATTTTTATTACTCCAGCTTATAACGTGCAGCACGTTTAGAAAGACAGAAGCATGGATCACTGATGAGAGCTGCCCCTCAGGTGTTGTATCTGAACGCTGATTGTAAGCTTGGTGGTGTGTGGAAAGAAACAGAATGAGGTACAAGAAATATATAACAATTCTAGAAGCAGCAGTTGGCATCACCCCACTTAATAAGAGAGAACTGCTTCCGGAGGGCAGACATGCAAACCTTTGGCAACATCCAGGGTAAGTGTTGAATAGCAGGTCAATGAGTAATTGTAAAAAAAACAAACATTTTACCTTAAAGTTGCACACAGACGAAGAAAGTTGTGTTATCTGCAGCAAGGAATCATTCATAAAACAAATAATCATTTAAAAGGTACATAGAGTTATGGAATCTGAAGAAGTGTGTATTAGCCACAAAAGCCTGTGACCTGATAAATATTGTTAGTCTTTAAGGTGCTACAGGACTATTTGTTTTTTGTGAAGCTGTAAACTAGCATGGCTACCCCCTGAGACAATAGTATTATGAAGTAATCAGTGCGGAATGTACTTTCCCTAGGGAAATGTGTGTGCTCTCCTTGACTGGCAAGGCCTTTTTCACGTAATTTGAAAGTGTTGTCAATAGTAACACTTTGTGTGAATGTCTGATTTAGGAACTGAATAAATAACCTGGAGTAATTTGCTGGAGTACCAAATTAAATGAGTAATTTGCAGCTTGTTTATTCCTTGATTATATTTTTTTGTTCTTAAATATTTACTACACATTTCTTGTTATAAATTTCACAGCTCTTGAAAATAGAAAAGAAGAAAATTTGATTTATTTAAGGAACTTCAGTATTGCTTTGTCAGCTAAAGATCAAAGGTCCCTTAGATTAAAGATGTATCAATTTTCATGACTGAATTTATTTAGATGGACAGCAAAGTAAAATCTTTTGTTTCAATGAAAAAATACAATTGAAATTGGATATGTCAAAGTTGCAGTGACCAATTAAATACATGTTTTAAAAGATGTGCATTACTAATCATACTTGTTAGAGGGCTAAAACTGAAAGTGTTTACAAATCTAAGTTCTCCCTGGACTTGGTATTTGTTTGCTTTTTTGTATTTTACTCCATTTCGAGGACATAAGTAGACCAGATACTTTCAATTTAGTTTTGTAGGCTGTCTCTAGTATGTTGTTTCATGTTTTTCTACACCAGGATGCTGCAATGTTTTTATTGGAAACACTGTAGGGGAATGATTTGTTTTTTTAAATGTAGAAAGTAAGTTAAGAAAAGTAAAAGCTTCTGTTAAAAAACCAGCTCATGGAAACGTTCCAGTTCATGTTCAATATTTTTAAAGCTTGCTGATACAAAACCTAAACCTGAAACCAGATTTGACAAAACATACACTGAGCTTTTTTCTTTGAATTTCCTAGCATTGCTGCTCCACTGAGGGTACCAATGGTTTGAGCTCTAAAACAGTGTTTCTTAAACTTTGTGAGACCACACAATAATAATTTTTATGTAGAATACCTGTGGCAATTTTCTTAAAAACAGTCAGAGCAAAAAGGAGCACAACATACCCAGCAAAAACAAAATGAAGTAATTTGTTCAGGTATGATAGCAATGAAAAAGTAATATTGTATCTTGTTTTAATAACATGAAATATATACTATGCATGTATTTTTCCAAATACTTGCACCACACCTGAGTTGTTCACCAGTGTTCTGCTGAACATAATTTAAAAAACACTGCTCTAGAGTATACAAGGCATCAAAGCACCATGTCACCTAACCCTTTTTAGAGCACATTTCAACACCACAGTAATGTTAGTGGATTTCAGCACTTTGTTTGTGTTATAGGTCCCCACATTGGAGCTTCAGTAGTGGTAGTGCAACGGTGGGAAAATATGAATCCATCCAATATGGAAAAGTCCTTAAAGTGAACACTTGAGATAGAAGTTACCTATCAGAAGAGTTCCTGAGTGCAAATTTCACTCTGTTTAGAAACAGGTCAGCCCCCTAATTAGCACTGCACAAACAATAACTTCTCCTGTCTTTCATAGCTGTATCTACATGGTGATCTGTTTAAGTTGTGTAGATGCTCCTTACTTGTTAATTAAACAGATTGTGTGCTTTCTCTAAATATCTGGTGGTGCTGTGTTGGAAAGCAATTTTATGTTTCTCTGTCATCTGAATGTGCGTTATCCAGTGGAACAAAATTGGTTTTATGCAAACTTTGTTTGATACAAACTTAGGCCAATTGAAAAAAAAACAAAACTAAACCAACTTGTATAACTAATAAGTTTTTGTATCTTTGAAAATTTGTCTCTATTTCCAAACTTCAGCTAGTATCAAACTACTGATGACAATCTCCCATCAATACTCATTTGCTCTTCTTTCCAGCAGCACCAATCACTTCTCTTGCCTCTTCCACAAAGATTATTGAGGATGATATGTGTTATATTTTATATAAGTGCATGTTTGAATAACAGAAGTGAGCTTACAACACTGTCTTTGATCTTTTTAATAAAAAGCAGACTCTAGCTTAATGAGGTTTTAATGTACCTTAGCAAGTAAAAGGTGAAAAACAACTCATGTTGCAGTCATGGATGTGATTGAGAGCCAGGTAGGTAGTTCTGTTTTCATTCACATAGGCTGTCACATACTTGCCCCAGTTACAGATTAATATGTGGATGGAAATGCCTGGAATATTAACTGGTTGAGCAATAAGCTTCTAATGCTATGACCAAGCTGTGTGGCTAATCAAACAAAACCAAATTTTAAAATTAATCAATTGTTTGCAATTCCCCCTTTGTATATCATCGCGGTGTCCAATACATTCACCACTCACCGCATGTGGCAAATAGGACAGTGTGTTGTGGTGAACATGGGGGTGGTCAGCCAGAGTCCCGCATGCTGGGAGTGTGAGCTGGGGCCGTGGAGGATTGAGGGGGTTGAATGGGGTGGAACGGGGTGGGGGGGTAGCTGGGCAGGGGGTAAAGCCTCATGCACCTGCAGCGGCTGACAGCTGGAACTTCACGCACGCTGGAGGCTGACAGCCCAGCGTGTGCTGGGGGGAATCAGCTGGGGATGGGGAGGGTTGAGCTGGGCATGGGAGGGGTTGAATGGGGCAGGGTGTTTGAGCGGGGAGCAGGTTGGGGCCCCACATGTGCTGAGCCAGCTGTGTAGGTGTTGAGGTTGGGGCCGGGTGCTGGGGGGTCGAGGCCTGGGTGTGCGAGGGGGGCAGTTGGAGCACAAGGGTTGGAGCTAGGTCCATGGGGGTTGGAGGGGAGCCCCAGGTGTGAAGCTGGAGCCCCCCACTGGGGGGGAGGGGAGCTGGGACATGCAGGGTGTGTGAGAGCTGGAAGTTGGTCGTAAGTTGATGGTTCATAATGGGGACCGCCTGTAATCTGCTAGACAATATTGACCTCCCATGGTCCAGCAAATTCTCTAGTTTGGTATCAGTCAGATCCTGAGGGTGCTGGAGTACAGAGGTTCAACCTAAAATGCTGAAGATCCCCTTTGTCAGGCAATGTTTCTTCTTTACTTCCAGGGCTAGTTTAAGCAGCCAAGTTAACTTAGACCTTGTCAGCCTGTGCTGTTGATCTACTTCAGCTGTGCAAATAGCATAGCCGAAGTCATATCTACCAGGGTGTCTTAATTGCAGTAAGGTTGACATAGGCTGCTCCTGTTGATGCCGGTTGCTCTTTTCATTTAGGTTGAGTACCAGTGTTAATGGGAGTAAGCTTGAAGTTTGATTTATTGCATCTGCGGTGGATGTGATAAATTAATAGCTGGTGTATTGATGACTGCTGTTTGATCCACTGCTTAGTGGGGACAAGGCCTCGGAAGGAGTTGCTTTAATTCCCTTTTCTTATGGACTTCAGGACTCCAGTCTTCATGATCACCCTTTTATGATGCTGACAGATCAGGTACCACCTCATTCTAATGTCCCCTTGCCTCCACTGAACACTGACAAATACACTTCTGGAACCAATCTGGGTCACCTGTGTGTTAGTATTGCTCAAACAGGCATTAGAATTCTAAGGTTATGCTTAGACTTTTTGGAGCTTGTGAGTTGCTGCCTTCATTAATCTCACTTATAATATTGGTACTCTTCCTAATTGTAAGGTAACATTTATGTGTTTCTATTGTAAGCCTCTGTAACTGGGTAACTCACAAGACTAATGATATGAAATGCTGGTCTCCAGCAGAATGTGTTTTGTCCAGCCCCTCAAGCTGGGTTCACTGACCTTAGATGGACTAATGCTGAATGTTAAAGAGGGCTAAAGATACCATTATGTATGTTTTCCCACTCCCCCAACCTCTCCTTTAAGATGAATGATGTAAAAGAATTCCTTCCATCAGCTGAGTGCAGCTGAAAGCACAAAGGGGAAAATGAATAAAAACCCTTAGTAAGAGGGAAGTATATCTTTATGTGACTTGCACTCTAGGGGGTTGGAGGCAAGGATTGTAAAGCATAATCAAAAGATCTCCAGAGCTTAAACAGAATTAGCCCTAAAGGGCATAAAGAGCATGCTTTTTATTGAAATGACTATTACTGTTTGAATTTTAAGATTGGAACTTATTTGTTTTATATGTTTACTTGCTTTAACCTTTTGAATAACTGTCATTTCCTTTTTATATATACAGTAAATTCTTCCATATCCGGTATTCAATTTTCCAGAACTCTCAATTAACCAGCATTTTAACCATAAGTAAATTTTAGTCATGTTTTCCATAAGTACCACAAAGTGAAAGTACATACAAATAAATACAGCAAATACAGTATAATTTTACATTGTACAGTACTACAGTTGTTGATAAAGTACTCTGCATATATTTTGGTTTGTTTCTTAATATCTAATCTGTTTTTTCTTTAGTGTTCTGCATTGCTAGGTATACCTCCCTATTATCCAGAGTATTTGAATATCCAACAGCTTCCAAGTCCTGGGGCTGCTGGATCTGAGGGAGTTTATTGTAAATCTTTCCATAAAGATAGTGTATCATAGAATTGGCTGCAAGTGTTGTCTTTGGTGTGAGATCTAAAGCACAGTTAACATGAGGTAAATTACTGGTTCTTTGGGACTGAAATAACCAGAACTTTGCTGTGATACTTGGTGTACATCTACATGTACTGGAAGATCAACGCGATGGTGGTCAATCTTCCAGGGTTCTATTTAGCACCCCCTACTGGGGTCGCACTAAATTGAACTGTCACTGCTCCACTGTTGACCCTGGTACTCTGCGCAGTTGCGAGGAATAAGGGAAGCCAACAGGAGAGTTTCACTGGGTATAGCAGGAAAAATTGATTTAGGATATGTTGACTCCAGTGACTCCATGTTAAGGCAGTTGTAGTGCCTGAGGAATTTACACTAGCTAATGGATTTATGAAATCGAAGTATAGCACTCACAACAATTTGGAGCGTATGCCCTGGTTCCTCTCAGGTAGCCATGAGGCTCATCCCTTGAGCCCATGCAGGACAGTTTAACACTCTCATTGTGATTTACACTTGACTGAAATGCAATTTTATTTTCTAGGAAACAGACTACTACCCTGCCATCCCCTTGCCAGCGGGACTGGGAACACAGCTGTACTTCAAGTCCAAAATACTTGACTGGAAGTAGACAGAGAGCATTGAAAAGCAGCTTTCCTCACCAGGTACTAATTAACAGATCCATAAGGTCAGTTAGGAAGAAGTCACTAGCCTGAAACTGTAAAATATTTTATCTAATGCTTTGATACATGTGCAATTATCATTATTTACTTTGCTGTGGTTATAAATTGATTAATCAGAATATTCTTCAGGTGGTCATGCAGTGATCCAGTGCAATTCTACTGGAATTCCTGCTTAACTGAGGAGCAATATATACACGCCTACTCTCAAGTTTGGTAGCGCGTAACACAGGCTCTTTGAAGTAGAGACCTTGTCTGAAAAGCATGAAGTATGTTGTCAATGCCAAGTAAATAATGATACAGTGGGTTGGACTAGTTCTTCTGTTAGATATTTTACATTAGTGAAGTATTTGTTTAGTTTCGTTTGCATTAAGTCTTCAACTAACGTAAGTATTTGGCATAGGTGTGTAAGTGCAGTATTAGTATATCTGTAACTTTGAACTAAGCACACAGGGCAAAATGATTGTGAATTACTCAGTTGCTGAGTCATGGCTAGTATAGAATAGCAGAAGGAGGTCAGTGTTGTGCTGCATTTATTTTTTCATGGTACCTGATTGAGGTAAGTGTATCTTTTAGGCATTTTAGAAATTTTTGCATTTGAACCCCTCTCTGGTTTCATGAGAACATCAGACAAATGTGTAATTTGGTTTCACGTGGCATACACAAAAGGTAACTTTTAAAGGAGCATGCGGCTCATCATACCCTGTTACATGAGCATGGCCCATATTAGTTTTGGCCTTGAGGTTTCTAAGATGTTGCTCAGGTTCTGGGGTGATGGACAATGTACCTAACTAATTAACAGTTTAATAATCTAGAACAGCGGTTCCCAAACTTTTCAGCATCACATCCCTGTTTCTGATTTTTGAGAAACCCTCACACCCCCCACCTGTTCTTTAGCATCATCCAACCCCTTTAACAAAAAATTCAATTCGTAATTTAAAATAAACACAAAAACTTGATATAAAAATGTTATTTAAAATCAAAAATATGTACAAACAGCTTTCCTTGGTCCCTCGTGGGTGCCTGGTGCAGCCCCAGCTGGCCAGCCGCCAGAGCTGCCTGCTCGCCTGAGCCCTGTGCTGCCAGAGCCACCCAGCTGCCCACCCGAGCCCTGCACTGCCAGGGCCAGCTGCCCACCTGCCAGCCCGAGCCACTCAAGCCCTGTGCTTTTTGGGGTCAGCAACTCACCCAAGCCCCCTGCTTTCAGGGCCAGCTGCTTGCCCACCAGCTGAGCCACCCAAGCCCCATAATGCTGGGGCCATCTACCTAAGCCTCACGAGCCTGTGGCCCAAGTCCCTCCCCTCCCCCAGAGCCAGGCACCACCATCCTCCCACTCTCACCCCATCCCATTCCCCTAATCCAGGCACTCCCAGGCCCACATCTAACCCCATTCTCCTCCCAGCACCCCACCCTGCACTCACTCACCTTTGCAGGAGGCAGCTAGCTCCACGTGGGGTTCGCCGTCTGCCTACTTTTTATACCAGCTGTGCTTGGTTGCTCATGTAAAATGACAGGGGCTGAGAGCCGGAAGCAAAGGCTGGCTTTTTCTTTGGGTGGGGGAATAACGGCGGGGGGGGGGGGGGGGGGGGGCGGGGGCGGGGGGCGGGCGTTGGCTGGGTCTCCTCAAGCCCTCTTCTCCTTCACCCCGAATTTCTTCACACCCTCCTCTTGGGAAACCATGATCTAGAAGCAAGAGCAGATGGTGTTAAGTGAGAGTCTCTGCCTCAGCACGACAGATAAGCACATGGGATTTGAGATTCCTTTCTAACAGGACTTTTCTTCCAAAAGCTATATGTGCTTTGCTTACACTGGCGAAACTGACGGAAGAATTATCGCCAATCTGTTCTGTTGAGCTGGTGTTAAGACTGGTGGGACTTACGTTGTCAACATGCCCAATATGGACATGGCTATTGAGAACCTGCAGACTTGTGCGGTCTTCCGATCTTGAGTTTTCCTGAACAAGTAAGGGACCTTGATCCAGTTGTGTTGCACTAACTCTGCCTCCTGCTCTGTTTTTGGCCAAGAAGGGAGGAATTCAGAGCAAACTCCTCTGATCTCTTGGTCTCTTAGCCGTATGAATTTAGAATCTAAGTTTTGTTAAGATGGCTTATGGGGTCGCAGGAAGGAGCACACTGACATGGAGAGGTGATGGGCAGGAAAGCCCTCCTCGCACTTGCCAACATTTGTGCTGTCAGCATAATCCTTCAAACGCCTGTGGGGAAGAAGAGCTGTGGATGTTCTAACCTTCACCCACCTAAGCACGCAAATAAGCAGACTGCATTCTGCTGCCATCAGTTCAGCTGAACTGGTGGGAGGCCACTGTAGAAAAGGCACTAGAGACTAGGCCTGTTTTATCGTCTGGGCACTCTCCTACAAGTGAAGCCTGATGTATGTTTGGAATCCCAGCAGTTCAGATGAACTCCTGATCACAAGGGAAGGGTGGTTTATGTTTAATTCCCTAGTGTGGATGATACAGACTAAGACAGAGCTCTGGGTATAGAAAGTTAAGCAACACCTCTCGAGGTGATTGATGTAAACAAAAAAGCTAAGACAGATTGTGCTTAGAGTGCATTTAATTTTGGAGTAAGCCCCATTTAATTCATTGGCTCTTGTTTTCCTTTAAAAAAAATTAAAGAGAGAGAGCTTAAGAGAATACACTATGGGGGTCCCATGAATAAGCTGAGTTAGCTGAAGTAAAGTAGGAAATTGAACTGTTACTTTGAAATGAGAAATTGAGCATTTTATTGATGATTTTCAAATAATTATTTTATTTAAAAAAAAAAAAAAGCATTGATTTTTAGCCACCCTGATACTTCTAGAGGTGCTCCAATGCTGCTCCAGAGACGACAGTGTTATCTCTGGGGATATTAACTCTGAGGCGAGGTCAGGCAATATTTCCTTGCCTTCCTGTTCAGGGAGTTCTGCAAGGATAGGTGCCAATGTAATTTTCACACTGTGCTGTGGAGAGAATAGCAGCAGGGATGTGCTGATGAGCCTGTGGTGCAATCCAGCAATTAAGTGAGAAGAGTTGCTAAAGTGGTTTTATGCTGTCAAGGAATGACTTGGTTAAAGATCTGCTGAAGCCTGATGGAACTTATTTTTTTCCTTAATGTTCTTTATAGTGTTCTTTCTTATTGTATATTGTATGCTTTCTGTATTTCTGTCCACTTGCCCTTGATAAATATTGTAATCTCCATGAAAGCAGGGTGTTTCATTCCTAGTGGTGAGTCTGCTTGTTCTGTTTATGACCTAAACATTCATTACTGTGGAAAAGATTTTCAACGTTAGTGGAATTTGATGACTTCAGCTCCCATTGCTATTTCTATCACTTGAACTATAAAGTCCAAAATCCTAATTTCACACAATTGTGTTTAATAATCAAAAACTGTGACGAGAAATGAAGCATACATGAGATGCGCAGTGGAAACAAAAGAATGTTTTAAACAGATTGTTTTCATGTCATCAATTCTATAATCATCTAGGGGACTTTTGCCTGCAAAATGTACGCTGAAAAGGGCCTCTTTTTAAGGAGGTTTTGCACGGAGAAAATTTTGAGGAGTAAAGGGACTTCGAAGTAGTGCGGGCACTTCGAAATACCCATGGCTGACCTGTGGCTACACACAAGCCGGCACATCAAAGTTTGACACTTCAAAGTTGCCATGGGGGAGATTTAGCCTAATTAAGTGCTGCATGCATATGCACCACAGCACTTTATTAGTAATCTCCCAACACCCCAATTAGCATGCCCCCTTCAAAGCTGGGGGATAGTCTAGACACAGCCATAGAAACATAGGTGGGAGCTGCTTATGTACTGGAGGCAGTGAGCAGCAAAGGCATCGTAAAGGGAATCTCAGGTTAGAAGGCTGGGTGACATAGTATCATAAGTCTGACTTGTACCCCGGTAAGCAATTAGTTTAGTAACAAAGCTGAGCATCTTGAAAACGTGTATTCAGCAGCATGATGTATGGATGTGAGACATGGGTGATAATGAAAGTTTCAAAGAGAAAATCATTGGCATTTGAGAGGAGTTGTTATAGAAAGATCCTGAGAATAGGACTGATACAAAAGGTCACCAATGAGGAATTATATAGGAAGATACAGCTGAAAGAGAACCTGCTGCAGGAGTTATACAACGGAAGTTACAGCTATTTGGGCATATTTGCAGAATGCCTGAAGAACAAAAAATCAAGACCCTGGTATTCAGCATCATGAACGGTTTGAATAGGAGAGGCAGACCCCCTAGAGAATGGGTAGATGATATAGTAGATTGATGTGGAGCTAACGTCCAGAAACTGAGCCACTCTGCTCTGGACAGGGAAAGATCGAAGGAAACAGTGAGGGAGGCATCAAACACCAACAGGCGCTGAGCCCAGGGTGGTGGTTGATGATGATGATGTCATACTGGCATCTGTTGCTGAAGTATGTTCCCAATCCCCTGATTTTACCATTATACATCACTGCCTGGTATTCCTGACATTGACATAAATATGACATGTAAAAATACATAAATGTGTTGGTCAGAAAATCCAGGAAAAAAGCACAGTTCAGAAATGATAAAGTACAACGTAAGTCATAACATAAAGAATAACCACTTTGTTTTGATTAGCATAACCAATTGCTGCTCAGTGGGGAATATTAATTGGCAGGAATATTTGTGTGTGCATGCAAGTGCTGATTACTACAAAAAGCAAATTAAAAATCATACAACTTGAAGCGTTCTTGCTGGAGCTGATGGCTCCACAATTCCTTCATACACAGTAACATTTGCTAATTTCCAGAAGCAGTAATGGGTTTCTCATGACTGTGTGTGGCAGCAAGTCATCTCTGTAAATTGCTGCTGCACAGAATGTGGATTGAATCTGGCAAACAATGTCTGCTTTGTGTAGTTAAACTAGGAGGAACAATGGGAGGTGTGGTTATGAAGAGAGCTGTTTGCACACTTGTCATGCAGTTCACTGATGTTTATTTCTCCCAGGAATGGGATTGACTTTAAAATAGCACACTTTGCAATGCCCCCATGCACATGGAGTTGCAGAGGTGGCTTCTTTGTCTTGTGTGGCATGTAAAATAATGATTGGATTGTGTAAGCTGTGGTTCACAGATGTCAGTTCTCCCATTTCTACAGCAGGCAACAAGAATGCTTCACTATTATTTTGAAATGGGAGTTCTGTTCTTGCATAACTGTTCCTGCTGCAGCATTCTAGGTAACATTGGGACAGGCAAGTGTTCCCACTTCATGATTTTCAGAGAGATCAGTAACATTCCAGCAGGGCATGCTGCTTCAAAATATTCTCTCTGGCAGGTCTCCAGGGCACTGAGACCACTGGGAAGGACAGTTAAGGGTTAGGAGGTGGGCAGGAGAAGTGTGAGGGGGTGTTAGGAAGTGGGGGTCCCAATTTGTGAAGCTGTCATGGCTTATGTTATGACAGAGGGGTGTATGTGTGGATGATGTTTCTGTATATGATGCAGAATGGAACCTATTGTGGCCAGAGAGTCACTTTTGGGCCTTCAGGCACTAAATTGGGGCCTTCAAGGGCAACTCTAAGCAATATGCACATTTTCTTCCTGTGTGTTTAAAAATGTGCTGTGTGAGGCTGGGCCTCAGACCCTGTGGCTTTTATTCAGCTGTGTTTCACTGCTATGGAGAGAAGTTTGGTAAGATGGCTTGTTCCACTGCTTTCCTCTTGTGGCTGGAGTAGCTTTTGTGTGCGTATGGAGTGATTTGAGCTGTCACTGTCCCTTCCCTGCTGTTCCTGCTCAGCACATCCCGTGTCCTGCAGAAGGGAGAGGAGAATGGTGGATGTGGCTGCTCTGTTGCCTGTTTACCAGCCTGGCTCAGGGAGCTCTAGGGAGAGCAAGAAAGGAGCTTAATTACCTCTGACAGAGCCTAAGAAAGAGCCTAGCAATGGATGGCTTCCCACCCACCCACTACCCTCCTCTGCCCAGGGTAGTCCAGCAGTGGGGAACTAAAACTGAGAACCAACAGTCTTTGCTATTTGGCCCAGTATGGGATAGAGCAGCATGGAGTCTTTTCTAAGTTGTGGCAGTCAGCTTGGTCCCCTGCCGACTGGGGATAGCTAGAGCATGCTGCGTTCTTCCCCTCAGCAATGCCCCTTCTCTGTCTGTTGGAGACGCTTTACTTTAGCACACCCACCACCACTACATGAATTCTGAGCAGGGGCCTGGCAGATTTCTCTTCACAACACAAAAAATGAGACATGGAGGTTGAGGGCCTTTGTCTTTTCTGGAACAAGTTCGATGCTCAGGCTGATGGTAGTTTAGAAAGAGGGATCTGGATACTAACTAGAGAAGAATTGGGTTGCAAGGTTTGGTATACAGCAGCCATTCTTAACCGGGTTCATGGCCTATTGGGGGGTGTCCACAAGCCTTTTAAGTGAGTCTGCGAAGCAAGGCCACTCAGAGCCCTGGAACCTGCTGGCCAAAGCTTGGAGTCCTGTGCTCTCGCCCCTGTGGGGTGGAAGCCCCACCTGGTGGAGCTAAAGCCCTGAGCCTCAGCACCCTGCACCCAGGCTGAAGGTCTGAGCCCTCATCTCCCCATGGGACAGAACTCCAGCAGTGATCTTCACCCACTAGCTAAAGCCTTGACACGCCCTCAACACCTTAGGGCAGAAGCCCCCGCCCACAGTTGAAACCTTCTCCATCCCTGCAGCTGAAGCTTGGAGGTGCCTTCAACCTTCTGCAGGGGTGTGTCATTTTTTTACAGTATTTCAGGGAAAGGAGGAATCTGAAAGAAAATAGTTGAGAACCCCAGTATACAGGAACTCCTCAGCTGTCTTCTCTGTCAGCATGTGACTACATCAAAGTAATATACTGTTTGCATTTTCTAAAGTGTTATTACAAAGGCATGCTCCCTGTATTATTCAGCTGTTGTCTTCTCTTCCCTTATCTGTGCATCTTATATGCGAAAGGCAGAACTCTCAGGCTAGGGTAGGCAAACTTTTGACATTTTAGTTCTTTGCAGCTGACTCTTGACCCATTCCCCTGGAGTTGAGTTGTTCCAGTGGTTGAATAATAGAGCTGGAAAATGAAAATTAGAGTCTTTGTGAACCAAGCAGCATGATCCCATTTCTGCCAGTCTCCCCCTCTTGAAGGCTTTGTACATTCCTTTCTAGTTTCAGCAAGTTTCTGAAAATACTGTGGAGATAATACGCTTGTTCACTGCATGCCATTCCAGCTTTAACTCTGTTCTGTGAATCCTACGTGGTCTGCTTCCTTGTCACAGATTCCAAGGTAAGAAGGGACCACTGTGATCATTTAGTCCAGAAGTTCTCTATCTCTTTGTGCTCAGGACCCCTTCGTAAATGTTTTTGGCCTATTGCGACATAGTAAATAGTCTGGTGATGGAGGCCCTGGTGGGTTTCTGTCGGGTCCTACGTAGCACTCACCCTACAGTGGCAGCTTCTGTGCTTTTAGGTTGACTGGACTTGGATTTCTGTTTCTCTGGGGTTGCAGCACCATACAGGATAGTCCATGTCCCTGGACATAATCAGATTTTTGTGAGTGATCTGACGTGGCTTTTGGGGTTGCAGTGCCATCAATTCAAAATTAGTTTGACAGGATTTATTTTCCACAAAACCAGGTTGAGCTGAATTAATTATATTTCTCTCGTTATTCTTTAAACTTTTATAATCTACTCCATTATCTTGCCCATGATCAATATCAGACTGAGAGGCCTATCATTAACCAAGTCACCCCTTTTGCCCATTTAAAAAATGTACTTCAAGACTTTTTGAAAATCCACATTAATGGTTCAGTGAGCTCCTCAGCCAGCTTTTTTAAAATTCTTGGATGCAAGTTATCTGGACCTGCTGCTATTAAAACGCTTGGCTAGCTTCTGTTTAACATCCTGCAGAGATCCTAGTGGAAATGGAGTGTTCTATTCAACATACGAGGATTCTCATATCCATTCTACTTTTCCCCTGCCCACCCCCCAGTGCAGAACAGGGACTCGTTCAATATTTAGATATCTTCTGCATTATTACTGAGAATTGTACTATTCTCATGCTCAAATGAAACAATACTGTTCTTGGGATTCTATGTTGCTATTATATTTTTAAAACAAGTGCGCCTGCACTCTAGTTACTTGGCTGTTAACTAGCTCCCCTTCAGAAAGCTGATGGGGGTAATCTGACATTCAGCCTGAGCAGCCGAATGGGAGAAGGAGCCAATTATCCCATCAGCCCAAGGCTGGTAAAGAATTTGGAAGGAAGTGGCAAAGTGGAGAAAGAGGGGAGAGAGACTAGGGCTAGCTGAGCTCAGTAACACACGTCTCAAAAGGTAGGAGACCTCTGTTACCCTTGGGTCCCAGGAAGAGGGCAAAAGAGTTGGTGATGTAAATAGATTGTTCAAAGGTGGTTGTAGAAAGAAATGGTGGAGGGAAATTAAAAGCATACTGTACTGTTTTTTGCAGGGAAGTGGAGCCATGCCTCCCTGTGATAGTCCTCCTCTCTGCAGGCTGTAGATTTCTTCTTGCTTTCTTTCCTTATCCTTGTATTAGCCCAGTCAATTTCTGAATTAATACATAAATTTACACACGTTGTCCATGAGCAAAGTATTTTGTTTTATTTGTGTTTGTTTTAGAGGGGGACAAAAGTAACATTTTAGGTCACAAACTTTATTAGGAAGAAATATCAAACTTCCTATATTTAAACAGCCATAGTATCTGTGTTTGGTACAAAACTATTTTATGATACAATTTTTTGGAAACTGGGACAACAGTGAATTATTCAGAAATTATTTAAAGCATGTATAATGAAAGATTAGACACTGATGCAATAATGCTATTTGCCATATAAAGTCACTGTCTTTCTGCATAGATCTTGAATACATCCTTTGCTAGTAAGAGATTAATCTTAGTAAGAGGAAAAAAGATGCTGGCCACTGTGAATATGAACGGGTTGCTCAAAAATGAAGTTTTTACCAGATTTATTATGGTAATTTGTGTAGAGCTTTGAAAACAGAGCGAGGTATAATGATCCAAATCAGAAAAACAAAATGCTCAGACCAGGAATACCCTGATGTGAAAAGGTAGATAAATTCCTTTAATTACAGTCAGTGGATGTGACTTATGACTACTCAAAGTGAGGCTTGGGCACTGGGAAATAACTCCTGGAAACAATGAGTTTTCATGGAGGTGGAAATGGAGAAATGTTTTCATAATATAGAGATGTGCCAAAACTTTTGAACGACTTAGTCTTTTAGGAAAAACCCATAAGCTATAACTAATCAATCACGTTTATGTTAGTCTTTTAATATGGTGAGTGTAAATGTTCTGCTAGAAAGAAGCAACCAATTTACTTTTTGACTTTTGGCAAGTCCTTCCTCCGCTCTAGATCTGTTTTCCCCATCTGCAATCTGGGCATCACAATATTTTTTTGTCCAGTGGGAATGAAAATACTTCCTTGCTTCCCAGCGTCCTTGAAAGGCTTAATAGGTTAATTTTTTTTATTGAAATGCTCTCAGGTCATCATTTGGGCTGGCACTAGTAGCACAAAGTCCTATTATTGGCATGGGATTTCATGAGTAGTTTCTCTGTCTCTGACTCAGCTATTCTTCCTGCTTCAGTGTGACAGAGGCTAGGGCTTGATGGACAGTACGTCTCTATGCGCAGCAGCCTAATTACTTTGCAAACTTCCATAGAAATGGGGTCACCTGATCTGAAAGCAGGCAGCATTTCTGGAGCTGGTGCACTGAATGGCTCATTCGATTCCCCCCTCCCATCGTGTGAGGCGTAAAGCAAACAATTAATTCTCTGCTGGCGGCTCTCTCTGAAGTCCCAAGGGGGAAGAAGAAATGTTACAATGGGAGCTGCGCAGGGTTCCACCGGGAGCAAACCAATTGGACCTGCAGGGGGGAGGGAACAGGTCTGTAGCAAATATCTTCACCCACCCTTATTTCCCTTCCTACCTGATTTCCATTCAGCTCAGGGAGGCTTTTTTGCTCTGCTTCCCTGTAGGCTAACCCCCTCGTAAACAGGGAGATGTATGTGGTCAAGTGAAACCCCCTGCTCAGGTGGTGGTGGTCACGCGTGGCAAAGGGAAGGTTATTAGAGTTGTGTCCTGGGATTAACAGCACTGGATGGGGAGGGGGTCAGATGTGTGCAGGTGATTCTGGGGTGGGATCTCATAGGGAAATTCTAGCCTGAGCAGGCTCAGTTTTAGAATAGCAAAGTGCAGTTAAGAGGCAGGTCAGCCCAAAACAGTATGTGGGGTTGTGTTTCTCCATCTCCCTGCCTTAGCGTGATACCTCAGAGATGCTGGTGAGGGGAGGAGATCGCTTGTTATACCCTGGGCAAGATTTTGCAGCATGGCTCCCAGTAAGTATGCTCTCTCTTGGCATCATTTCTCAAAGCCCAGCCTCACCCTTTTAAGGGGGTCTGTGAAGCTGACTGGAGTTCAGGGAACTATGGCAGAGATGTTGATCTGGCTGCAGCTGGAACTTTCTCAGCTGGCAGACAGAATTGCATCCATAGCAGTAATTTTTTTAGTTGACAAAAAGGTGACTACAAAACTACTTGACTGTTGACAAAATGGTAATTTTTGTGACAACAATATCCTGCCTTTGTTGACATAAGTGTTGTTTTGTCCCTGTCTTCCTCCACCATTGCTGGTGTAACTCCTTGTGGGATGCATTTGCTTTGTTAATTTCATAGCATTGTGGATTAGTGTGGTGCTGTAAACTGAACAAATAGAGGAATTATGGATATAAGAATAAAAGTTTCTAGTTATTATGGGCCTGAGTTAGGCTGAACTACTCTGTGCACCCTCCTGGGTCCTACAGCAATTGCATCTCTGAACTTTAAGTTTTTAGCAGCAACGTGGGTTAATGTTGGAGGAATATGAAACTCCCGGATTTTCAGTTTAAATCAAACTGAAATAATTAACGTCTTTCCTGGAATGCTGTAAAGTATATGTGTTTGAGACTCAGCTTCGATTGCTTGGCTTCATGAATTCTATATTCAACATTTTTGCCCTGAACAAACGTAATTCTTTCCTGGGAGTAGATAACTACTGTACAAGTAAGCCATTAACTTTAATTTTTAAATGCACAAATATTTTATCTTTTTTCACCCACTCCCAAACTAAAATAACTGACATAAGTGTCATAAATTAACTTTATTTTTTAGTATAAAAGGCTTGTGGTACTTGGGGGCTCACGTGATTATTAATATGAAATATATTAACTTTTGTCTCTAGTTCTTCAGTTAAAATAAGGACCAAAGGCCACTGTTAATAGAAGTAAATTCCATATGTTGATTTGTTTAATGATTTGTAAAATCGGTTGGTAGTCTCAGATCATTTCCTGTATGTTTTGTGCTAGGATTTTTTTTGTTTAATTTCTAATAAGTATACAGTATGTCCGTACAGTAGTGTCACATGAACTGACATTCAGTTTTCTTTCCTGTTTAGAAAACAATAAAAATCACCCTTGCAACATTCAGATTATGTGCATAAGAGGCCGATGTAATGCTGTGCTCCAGCTGCTGTTCCCCTGTTCTCCCAATCCTACTATTTGTCTGCTTCAAGCACCATTTCATCTTTCTAAACCAAACTTGTCAGTTCTGGGGAAGAGATGATCTTTCACAATATGTTTTTACAGCACCTAGCACAGTCCTCTGCTGGCGGCTCTCTCTGAAGTCCCAAGGGGGAAGAAGAAATGTTACAGTGGAGTGTAACATGTGGAGTCTTTGGGGGCCCACTGTAGTACCAACACCTAAGGATATGTCTGTATTTACCAGGAGAAGTGGGTTGATGTCGATGTGCTGCAGTCAAACTCCTGGGGATTGATACTGCCACGTGTGTGAAGATGGAGTAAAATCGATCTCCGAGCTTGGCCATCAAACCTGGTACTCCACACTGATGTGTAGAGTAAAGGACGTTGACGTGAGTCTGAAGAGGCTCAATCTACCGAGAAGAAAGTTGATCCTGATATGTCGATTCTAGCTATGCAAATAGCATGGCTAGAATTGTGTATCTGGGATCAACTTTGATCCCTAGCATAGACCAGGCCAACGGTAGGGGTTAGTACCTGTGCTGCTAGACTAAGCGTAGGCATGGAAACCTTTTGGAATTTGACTGATTAGCTTGCACCTAGGAGTAGTCCTTCTAGGCTCAATTTCAGCATGCTGATCAAGATGAGTGTTGAAGCTTGACCTTTTACAGCCACAGTGTCTGTTCTGGGAGCATGGGGATCTTGAAGTCCAGGGGCTGGCATTGTGCACAACGGTTGCTTTCACAGTTGAAATCGTAATGCACATTTTCTGTCCCTGAAATGAAATTGTTCCTGGAATAAGCTGTTTTGAAAATTATAGCTCAATAGGCCACTCCAAAATCTCAGGAAAAAAAGTTGGAAAACATTGACTAACTGCTTTGGAGCAGTTCTGAAAGCACAGCTATGATTCACCTTGTGAGAATTCTGATTCCCCACCCCCGCACCCCCATGAAAGGAAACCATGTTGCTACATGAATATTTCACCTCATAACACCATATGTTCAAGGTATTAAGGAGTCCTGTGGAGTTCTGCCTTAATATGGGAAATTGTTGTATAGCTTTCTTCCCCACCTCCTATTTCCCAGACACATCAGACTGTTTAGGATGACAGAATCTGGCCCCAGCCGGCCAACCAAGAATTCTTGTGGTGCAGATTGTGGAAGAGTTCTCAGCTGACATATGCCCTAATACGCATATACTACACTAACTGTCTCCAAGTTCTGTTGTAAGGCCCAAGTTAGGGGAAGGGCAGAGCACATCTTTGCCACAGCATTTCATAACTGGCGTGGTCCCTTAGAGACCATCGCCAGCTGCAATAAATTGTCATGGCCCCGAAAGTGCTCTAATTTACATGGATGAGCTGTGGCTGGAGCATATGCATCGTGAGAATCAGGGATGTGTAACTTCCATCCCACTGTCAACACAAGAGGATTTCAGCACAGAAAGGAAACTGTACCTTTATTTGTAGCAACACTTTGTTTAACTTCTGATTGAATTCTTCACCTCTGACTGTAACTGCCAGAGCTCAGGGAGGATCAAATCTACTTCTGTTTCCCTCATATTTGTAGGGCGTAGCATATCTGAAGCTAGACGTTTGATTTTAGGGATAACTGTGAGATTTTATGTCAAATTAGTGTTTGATGGGAGACAGATTAAAAGGGTTTAATAAAATAGATAAGATTTTAGTACTGCTGTCATTGGTGTGAGTAGAATACTGGGGCTGTTGAGGTAGTGGCCTGACTTCTATTAATTTCAGTGACACCGAGGTTTCACCTTTTTTTCTTTATTTGCACTGTGGTGCAAACTTTCTTTGACTTTTAGTCTCTGATGCATAGTTAGTATCAGAGGAAAATTTGATACCATCAGGTACGGTCCCTCTCGTTTTTAAAATTGACAGGTAAAATAACTTTTACATGCATCAGGTCATGTGCAGGTGTGCTCCCCGCATTCGTAGAAACATACGCTGCCAACTATGTGTGGCTGTGAGCACTTTTTTATCAGCAGGATGGCACCTGAATCTCTCCTGGGCGTGTGCCCCAGCCTTCAGCTTACAGGGAAGCCTGCTGTCAGGTATCCACTGAATAAAGAGGCCATTTGGAATAGCTGTGATTAGAAAGCCAGTGACTGTTTAAGCGCACTGCACCCTCTCTTTATATACAGCAAGCAGAGGTTAGATGTCTCAAGAATAAAGAGTTGCTCATCATTCCAATCCAGCACAACAGCCCCATGACTTCCAGCAAGCCCTCCACAGTGTATGTGCCTTGAGAAATGCCCTGTTGATATACAGTCAGCAGCAGCAAAAGAGATTAATGGCAGGGGATATCTTTTTATAGATTCTGTAGTCTTTTGCCAATAATATTGCTTTAGTTTTTCACAACTCTTTTTGGGTTGACTCATCCCTTCTTCGATGCTATAGCTTTTTTTTTTAAAAAAAAAAGTAGTCTTTATGTAACGTGTTCTTGCTATAGCTGCGAGAAGAGAGATGCAGATAGAATCATAGAAAACTAGAACTGGAAGGAGCCTGAAGAGGCAATCAAGTCTAATCCTTTGCACTCATGGCAGGACCAAGCACCAGATAGATCGTCCCTGACAGGTATTTGTCTAACCTGCTCTGAAAAAATCTCCAATTAATGGAGATTTCAAAACCTCCATAGTCAGTTTATTCCATTGTTTAATTACTCTGACATATAGTTTTCCTAATGTCCAACCTAAGCCTCCCTTGCTGCAGTTTAAACCCATCATTTCGTGTCCTATCTTCAGAGGTTAAGGAGAACAGTTTTTTCTTCCTCCTCTTTGTAACACCCTTTGAGGTGCTTGAAAACTTTTATCATGTGCCTTCTGAGTCTTCTCTTGCAGATGAAACAAACCCAGTTCTTTCAGTCTTCCCTCATGGATCATGTTTTCTTAACCCTTAATCATTTTTGTCTCTCTTCGCTGGACGTTCTCTAGTTTGCGCACATCTTTGCTGAAATGTGGTTCCTAGAACTCGACACAACGCTCTAGTTGAAGGCCCAATCAGTGCAGAGTAGAGCAGAAGAATTACGTCTTATGTCTTGCTTACAATGCTCCTGTTGATACATCCCAGAACGATAATTGCTGTTTTCACAGCAGTGTTACGCTATTGACTCATATTTAGCTTGTGGTCCACTATGACCCCTTGTAGTAGATGGGAGGGATACTGCCATGTTCTAGACATCCCAGCATAAATTGCTTATAAAGGGTTAAACCCAGAACAGTGGGTATCCGGGAAGTGTTGGCAGGAATCCAGTAGACTAAGGGAAGGAGGTTGAGATATTTGAAATAAACAATTCTGCCTACTTCAGTCTTTTTGTGTGTGTGCGAGTTCAGAGCTGAAGCTGGGGACAGAGAGATGAACTGAATCAGGAATAAAGGCGTGGATTTTTTCAGCAGCATTCATGCCCAAGGAAAGACTGAACCCTGTAACTAAGGATATGTGAGTGACCAGATAATATTTAGTTACATGCAATCGGGTTATTTTGTTGTTTGTTTTGTTTTTAGTTTGGTTAAATTCCTCTGTGCCAACCCCCTCTCCACCCATAAACTAACTGAAAATGAATCTCAGGAAAGCAATTCTCTCAGCTTTAATTTTTTTCTAGTTGCTCTGTAACACTGCGCGAACAAATGTGATTTACCAAATCTGTCGTCTTTGTTTTGCTAATACAATCACCCTTTTAAGACTATGATCTAATTCCTGTGTCCTAGATTGTAGGAATTTCTGTGTGCGCATGCCTGCAACTGACAGTGGTCCACCGTTAAGAAATTAGTTTGTTTTCAAGCTCTCTCCTGAGGAAAGGATAAAGAGCTTGGCATAACCACAGGAAGAAAGTCCCAAGTGCGTCTTCCTGGGCTGGAAAATGTTTTTTATTTGGGTGGGGGCAGTGTACCACCCAAGGTCAGAGAATCTGTGACCTTGGAGAGTTTTTACAACAGAAGCCTTCAGTGGGGAAGTATGTTAAAGTGCAGACCGCGCCTTCTGCACTTGAAGCGCCAGCATGGGGAACAGCCTTGACACCCCTAGAACCCTTTCTTGACATCCTTAGGGCCCTTTCTATGGTACACCTTCCTAGACAGTCATTTCTCATTTGTGTATGTGAAACTGACTGTTCCTCCCTAAATGGAGTACTTTGCACTTGTCCTTATTAAACTTTATCCTTTTTACCTCAGACCATTTCTCCAGTTTTTCCAGACCATGGTGAATTCTAATCCTGTCTTCGAAACTACTTACAACCCCACCCCACTTGGTATCATATGCAAACTTTATAAGCATACTCTCTACGCCATTGTCCAAATCATTGATGAAGATATTGAACAGACCCAAACCACCATAAAACAAGTGGAACCCCTTCCAACATGACTATGAACCATTGATAACAACTCTGTGGCAATGGTTATCCAGTCAGTTATGCGCTAACCTTACAGTAGCCCCATCTAGATTGTATTTCCCGAGCTTTTATAAGAAGGTCATGTGAGACTGTATTAAATGCTTTACTAAAATCTAATCATACCACATCACCATTTCCCCCTTACCTACAAGACTTGTCCTATCAAAGAAAGATATCAGGGTGGTTTGACAAATCTAGGCTGACTGTTCTTTATCCCTTTATTATCTTCCAGATGTTGGCAAATGGAGTCTTTAATTGTTTGGTCCATTATCTTTTCCGGCACAGTAGTTAAGCTGATTGGTCCACTGTTCCTAGGTTGTCCTTGTTTCTCTTTTTTATAGATGGGCACTATTATATTTGCCCTTTTTCAGGCATCTGGAATCTCCCTGGTCTTCCATAACTTTTCAAAGATGATAGCCAGTGACTCAGATATCTCCTCTGTCAGCTCCTTGAGTAGTCCAGTATTCTAGCATTTCATCAGGCCCTGGTGCCTTGAGGACATCTAACTTTTCTAAGTGGTTTCTAACTTTTGTTCTTTTCCTATTTTAATCTCTGCACCTACCTCACTTTGTCCAGCTTTCACTATGTTAGGTATCCAGTCAGCACCAACCTTCTTGGTGAAAACTGAAACAAGACATAATAAGCACCCTTGCCATTTCTACATTTTCTGTTCATTATTTTTTCCCTCTTCATTGAGTAATGGTTTTACTCTGTCCTTGGTCTTCATCTTGCTTCTAATATATTTGTAGAATATTTTCTTCCTACTCTTCAGGTCCAGCTATATTGTTCAGTTATAGTTTATATAGTGTACACATGCTGTATATGATGTTAGTCTGCCCTTTACTCTTTCTTTTCCAGTCTGTGTTGACAAGCCATTTCAAAGACTCTGGTCTGCTAAAATGTCACTTCTGAATCTTGAGCAATTTTGTGAGTTTCTCATGCGCTTGTGAGGGGGAACTTAGGTCATCCAGTTGTGCTATCATTCAAGGCTTCACAAAGACCTTTGTGAGAAGTACATTGTTGGCTTTTTTTTGAGCTGTGCTGCTTGTTTCCTGGCTCAGTGGTTGGCTCAAATTACACCTTGTTCTCTCTCCCAAAGCTGATACTGCAAAATCTACCAGCTATTGTGAAATTATTTGTTGTTGTCTAATGGCCAGGGTTCTTCTGCCTACTTCAGAACATTTATTTAAAATGAGCCAATCTCAGGAGATGTGAAATAGTTTGGTCCCACAATTAAATAGTTTTATGGAGAACGTCAATTTCCCATGCAGTAACCTAGCTGAGTACAGGTAAAAAAATAGAGACACTTTTTAGATGTTTTGCAATAACAGTTTACATTATTACCATGAAGACAGTTCAACAGATCGTTATTGTATATAAGAAGTACTGTCTCACATTCAGATGCTACTGTAACCTCACATCTATAACTAGCTTAACACAAGCAAATGAATTTTGTTTATTGCTTGCTTTATGATAATATTGTGACAGTTCATAGTCACCGTCATAGTTCAGGCATTTCCTTCTGAACTTCTGTTTTCAAACACCTCCCACTTTCCAAAATATTATTTAGTACAGGGTCATGTATTTTTGGCCCAGTGTTTAATTTATTTGGCTGCGGTTCTGTTGGGCTACTTACTGAATTATCAGATTTTTGTGTGTGCATTAGCTCAGACATGATATATTTCTATTTTTATAATCAGCTTTGCTTGTCAAGGACTGGTGCCTCAGAGATATGCCTCACTGATGATATTCTGCTTAAAATTCCCATGGTGGGGTTGTAGCCATAGGACTTCATTCTTTAAAATTATGTGTAAATGCTGTACTTTTTTTGGTTTGTCCACTGAAAATAACTGCAACTTTCATGCTTTCTCTAGTCGTGCCATTAAATAGGCCACTCATATTTTTGTTTTTTTCAGTGTCTTATTTTGCAAACATAATTCATGGTGCGCAAGTTGTTCATGCCAGTAGCCCCATGCTACTGAGGAGAATACATTCTAGCCAGTGTAAGTAAGGTTAGCTAAGTGATTGAAAAGACAACCTAGGGAAGATGACTAAATAGAAAATAATGTAATGTTCTAGTGTGGAGATTGGCAAGATAATATTCTTCCTGCTGTTAGGGAACTTTTACCCACATTTGCCCTTCTCTCCCACCCCTTGAGAAGAAGGGGGGAAAATCCCACAGTTTTGTGACCTGTTATGTTACTTTTATCTGCCTCGCTGATCCAGAAGGGCTAAGGCGGTATTTGGTAGAATAAGCATGTGGGTGAGTTGCCCACGCAGCCTCTCAGGAAATATGTCAGTAAACTTGCTCAAATGGAGGTAACTCTTGAAGTGATTTTTTTGAATCCTAACTTTGTGGGCAAGTTTAAGGACCAACATAGCATAATTTTGAGTGGGTACACAAGCTGTTCCTGTGACATGTACTGTCGCAGAAGAGCCTCTAGACTAGCTGCAGGTAGAAATCCAGGTGCACTGTTCTAGGAGGGACCTCAGAGAAGAAATATAGTCATAGTTCCATTCTGCGTTTCTTTGCTTGTGGGGGAGAAAGTAACTTAACTACAGCCGTTGATATTGTATAGTCCACTTAATCCTCCTTCCTGGTAGCTAGCAAGTTGAAGAGGAGGCTGGGCAAAAATCAAAGCTCCACCCTGATCATCCTTTCTCTCTTGGCCAGTTTAGGAGGAATGAGAGTACTTAACATGCAGACCCTGCTTGCCACTTACAGCTTCGGCTTGGCCATTAAACCAAGTAAATTTAGTTCCGTTATTTCAGCAACAGCAGGGCAGGGAGCCACGAGAGGAATAAGTGACAGCACTTGTAGCCACAAGTGGCTTTGGAGCCACAGGTGCTGACCCCTGTTTTAGGTGATAAATGATTGAGTCAAATTCATTTCTGATTCACCGCATACAGTCCCAGGGATGCCAGTAGGGTGTCGGTTGGTGCAAAATGTGACCCTATAATTCTATATGTGTAGTGGCTGAGATACCTTTGGAGGAAAAGGAGAGCTAACTGCGAGAATTGGGGGTGGGAGGATAATGCATGTTTCTGAGGAACTGACGTGATGGGCCAGATGACAAATTCCATGCAGAATGAGGCCATGGAAGAGGCGAAAATGCAGGAAGCAGCTGAAGGGCTGCAGAGCTGATTATAGTTGCAAAATGTGCTGACCAATGGAAACTAGAAGTTTTGTAGAGTTTACTAATATATCAGGCTGTGACACATGCACAATTTTATCTTCTTCCATTGCCTAGACCAACCCTTCTGTTTCCCAAATAAACAGTTGGCAGTGGTTGATACAATAGACAAAGGGATCAGTGTCTGAATTCTCGGAAAATAGCAGATGTGGGTTTTTTGTGATTCTTGCCTTAATTCACCTCTCTGTGAAATGTCTTAGGGTACTTCAACCAGGGGTTTTAAACAATTGTAATAGACCATGTCAAAGTCTATATAGAGACATTAACAAATTAATTTGTCTGTTCAATCAAAATTGTCAAAGTATTTTTTTCCAAATATCTGAATTCTTTAAGCAAAAGAAAGAACCTTCAAGGTTGACAAAGTTGAGACTAAACCTTGATCTTTACAAATGCTTTTACTGGGGCATTGCCTCGCATATTTTGGAGAGGGCTGTGTGTTTATCTTGAATTCTGGGATGAGTATTCAGGCTCGAGGGGGGCACGGCCTTTAAACCCTCTAAAACAAAGGATGTCCAAACCCTATAGAATTTAAGATTGTTACATATGTTTTTATGGCCGTGTCTGCACTTATAAAAAATTTCAAAATGGCCGTGCTAATGGCCAAATCAAAGAATACTAATGAAGCGCTGAAATGAATATTCAGCACCTCATTAGCACGCTGTGCCTGCGGCTCATCTGCACGGAGGTCCTTTTCGAAAGGATCCTGCCATCATCGAAATCGCCTATCAGCTGATAGGAATAAGGGGATTTCAATGATGGCAGGGTCCTTTCGAAAAGGACCCCTGTGTAGAAGAGCTACAGGTGCACATGGCCAGGGGCATGCTATTGAGGCATTGAATATTCATTTCAGCGCCACATTAGTATTCTTCAATTTGACCATTCGCATGGCTGTTTCAAAGTTTTTTGTAAGTGTAGACGTAGCCTATCAGTCAAGAAGGCAGCTAAATTGACATGTTTCTTATTGCCACCAGTGAATACTATTTTGTAACAAGAGTAATGCCTGGAAGGGTATGCCCTATCATTCTTTTGTTCCTAGATGTTGCACAGAGGATAATAGAAATATTAATGGGGATGGAAAATCTAATTTAGCCATGAATCATCCATAAATAAGTTGCTTATACCAGTCCACTGATGCCCAACTTGCTTTTTTAGATCGAGGCTTTATATACTGGTTAATAATTTATGCAATGCAGCGGTCATAGAAACTGCATAGATGCAACTTCTGGCCAGGAGTGGATCTGTGTTGGTGCTGGCTGTAGTTTTAGTGCTTGAAGTATTGGATATTGATTTGTTTGGGGAGAGGAAATGTTCATTTATTATTATTTCAGGTGTGATATAATGGTCTAGTTTTGGAGTCAACATACCAGTTGAGAAAGATGATGTTAGGCTACTGTTGTAGGCCATGGGTACCAATGCTCTTGTATTAACTGAGGCTTTTTTTTTTTTAATTTAAATTCAAGAATAGCATTTGTTTAAAAACCATGCTCCTGTTTCAGTGAGTTTACCTGCCTTGTGACAAGTAGTATCTAAGACTGAGTGTCCAGTACGCTCCCCATTCGCCACATGGGGCAACTGGGATAGTGGATTGTGGCAAGTACAGTTTGTGGGGGCTTGTGCAGTGGCGCAGCAGCTCCTCGGGTGTCACATGGCAGTGGCGACTCCAGGGCTTGAGCACTGGACCCGCACAGCTTGGGTCTGGGCGGTTCCGGTGGTGTAGGCTTTGGCAGTGGCTCCAGTCAGTCACTGGGGGCGGGAGGCAGGGTACCTGGCTGTGGGGTGGGATGGGGCACCTGGCTGGGGTGGGTAGGCATGTGGTGATGGAGTGTATTGCTTTTGGACACCAGTGAGCTAAGATATGAAATAGTTGATGGGTGGAAAAGTCTTTATTTTTATCTTAGTTTGCTTTTGTGCTCTTGTCAGTATTCCGTGTAATTGGTTTTGCTGTTGTCTCTGATCTGTTAGGCCCTGATCCTGCAAGCACATGCTTAAGTCACAGTATAAAGTAACTTTAAGCAGGAATTTCTATTTCAAGCTTGTGTAAAAGTATTTGCAAGACTTTAAGCTGTCTTCCTATTTTGTGTGAGTCTCTTACACAGCATCAGTGAGAGGAAAAACAATGTTAAAAATTAGAAAATATACTGAAGAAACCCCAAGAATTGACAAGGAGGCAAAAGCAGTAACCAAAATGTCTTCAGTACACTCATCCCTCATTATATGAGCACAGTTCGTTCCTAACTTTTTGCACATAGGCAAAAACTCGTAACAGGGACACCAAATTTAACTATTAAGATATGTGTAACAGTCTCTGATTGGTTCCAAGTGCTCGGAGTGACAGCAGATGGCGCTGCTTTTGAAAGGTAAGTGAACCTTGGGTTGTGGGGGGTTAAAGGCTGGGGGCAGTTTGGGGATATGAGCGGGAGGGAAGGTTAAAATGTGGTGGGCGGGGTGGATGGTCAGGGTTCAAGCTGCTGCAGGTTGGGTCTGTGACGTTGCCAGGGGGGCAGGGTGGGGTTTAGGCTGCAGTGGTTCGGGTGCGTGGGGTGGTAGGGGATTTAAGTTGCCGTGGTTTGGGCATGTGGGGGCTGGGGAGGTTTAAGTTGTGGCGGTTCGGGGGTTGGCAGGGGGGTTTAAGTTGCGGTGGTTGGGGTGCACAGGGGTTGGTAGGGCGGTTAGGTTTTGACAGTTTGGGTGCGCGGGGGTCAGCGGGGGGGGTATAAGTTGCCACAGTTTGGGTTTGTGGGCCTGGCAGGGGCATCAGGCTGCGGCGGGTTGGAGCCGCGGGGGGGGGAGGGGTAAGTCTTGTATTAGCAGGGGGAGTTCTCTTGTCCAGTGAACAAAAGGTCAGTAAATGTGTCCTTTGTTTAAGCGAGTACTTGCAAATAAAGTACTCATTTAACAAGGGATGGGTGTATTTGTTTTGATTAACTAGCTTTATGGTGTTCTTTCAATCCTGCAACCTTATCACAGTACATTTTAAAAGAAATTTATGTGCTATACTATTCTGTACAAGTGGTGCAAGAGGAAACAAAAGTAAGGATGAAAAGGAAAAACAGAAATTCATAAAGAAAAATATCCTAGACCTCCTTTTTCTGAAGGAGCTTAATTTATTTGCCATCATACATTTAGTATATTTCATTTCCAAGAAATCTTTCCAGAGATCTTGAAGCGTTACCATCCCATCACTATATTCAGAAAAAAATTAAAAAGCCAGCCATTTTAATATTGTATCACTTGGCATGCCCAAATCGCAAAAAGAAAGCTCTATTTTGTGTACTGCTGCAACAACATGATGGTACGTTTTTAAAAAAAAATTAAAATAAAAAAATGCCCAGGGTTGTAGCATACTAGTTCCTGCACAGGAGAGATTCTGTTCCTCTCAGGACACACCTCTTTTTCTCTGTGGTGAGAAGCCATAATACAGAAGGGAATAAAACTTTGAAAATGGAATGTCTTAGTTCCTGCAGGTTTATTTCTCAAAAAGAAAAAATTAGCGTCTATAATAGATTACCACTAATGTAAAATATATAGGCTCTATTTTTAAAAACAGGATATAACTTTTTACTGTCTGAAACGCTGCTGCTTATTTTAGTTGAAGTTATTTCATGTCTCAGTTTTGAACAATTGGTTGTTTCCTGTTGAGGGAAATAGAGGAACAATTACAGCATAATTGCATCATGGTTCTTGGTTAGAGTTTTGGGGGAAAAAAACAATGCATGAGGAATTAGAGGTCAACCTGCCATTGCTACAGACTAAGCCACATTTTTGTCATGACTTTTTATAGTTTCCGGTAGGCATGATCATAAAATCATAGAACCAGAAGGGACATCAAGAGGTTGTCTAGTACAGCCCTCTGCCATCATGCCAGGACTAAGTATTGTCTAGAATACCATCCTTGACAGGTTTTTGTCTAACCTGCTCTTTAAATATATGCAGTGATGGAGATTTCACAACCTCCCTAGGCAATTTATTCCAGTGGTTAACCACATTCCCAGTTAGGAAGTTTTCCCTAATGTCCAACCTAAACCTCCCTTGCTAAAATTGCTGTGTTCGTCAAAGCTATATTTGGATACAAGCTACTCCAGTCTTCTAGTTTAAAACAGTTCTTTATTTTTATCAACACAGGGTATTTGTTTTGCCGGTATATAGTGATGCATGTGTACATGCAGAAGAATTCTACTTTTTCAGAAATAATTGCCATTGTTTTTTAAAATAAAAATCTGACTAAGGCTATGTCTGTACTAGAACATAAAGTCAAATTTACTGAGGTTGACTTCTGAGTTCTACCCACCCTAGTCAGAAAGAAAATGAATTCAAATTCCTGAGCTTTCTGTCACCTACTTCCAGTGCACTTGTAGAGCAGTGGAGGTGAAAGTAGCCGAAATGGACACATGGGGCATTGTGGGATACCTGTGAGAGACCTCTGTAGGCCAGTAAAATTGATTTAGAGTAATACTGTTTCCACACTAGCATTAATTCATCCTTTTAAATTTGAACTTGGTTTTACACTGTCTTGGAGGACTAGGCAAGAAAGTCAACATTAGTGCCCTCTTAAAATCGACCTAATGATATTTGCAGTGGAGACAGCCACTTTGTAAAATTGAGTTAAGTGCCTTAAAATCAACTTTATGCTCTAGAGTAGACAAAGCCTCAGTCTTTTTTTTCCTCTTCTCCAAATTGGAGGGAAGATCGTATGTGGATTTCTTAGCTTACAGAATAAGACCCTGGCATTGGCTCAGATTTTAAAGGCCCTGAGTGGTGTTTTCATTGCTACAGGTTGAACCTCTCTAATCTGGAATGCTCTTATTTGCCAAACTCCATAATCTGGCATGATTTTAATTAGCTAGACAGCCACTTATTGTGGGTGTGGCTAAATTTCCCGTTGTTCAGTAAAATTTGCTTAAAGTCACCAGACCTGGCTGTTGGTGTTCTGTGCTGTTGTTTAGCTGTAATGTGCCCCTAAAGGTCTTCCAAGAGCCCAGTAAACAGTGGAAGTGTTGCTAATGTGCTAGAAAATATTGCTCTCCCATCATCCGGCAAATTCTTTCATCTGGCACGAGTCAGGTCCTGAGGGTGCTGGATGAGAGAGGTTCAACGGGTGGTGGTGTTTTTTTGCAAATTATTCTGTTCCTACTCCACCTTCACCCTGATATAAATTCACTTTTGTGCATTGCTTTTTTTAGTGCTAGTACTTGCTGATACGGATTACTGGCACTTTAGCAGTCCCAATTATGGGATTGGATGCCAGGGGGCAACCCTGCATATGCTTCAATTCAATGGGGCTGCTCCCGCAGGTAAAGTTATTCTCTGTGTGTAAGTATTGATAAGAACAGGGTCTCCTTCAGAAGGTAAAAGTTGCTTTACAAGCTTACAGTTAGAAACGGGAATCCTTTCAGGTCGTGGCTTTGCTGTGGGGTGGGTTTTTGTGTTTTTCTTTGTTTGAAGTATTGAATTTGAGTATCTAATTTAAAAGCAGTCCAGTCACAGAGCTGTGGCCTGCAGCCTGAGGGCCCCTCCCTGAATCTGCTCACCAAAGCTAGCCACAGGATTTTTAACCCATGTTAACGCTAAACCGCAGTAGGGCTGCCAATTTTGATTGGATGTATTTACAGAGATTTCATTACATGACATAATCTGTAATTGAAAATGAATCTTTAATTCCTGGAGATTCCCAGCCAGTCCTGGAGGGCTGGCAATCCTAACAGCCTGGGTCAGCTCACTCAGTCTTGCATTATGGGGCTGAAAATATCATTGTAGGCATTTGGGCTTGGGCAGGAACCGAGCCTCTACAATCTAAATGTTGGAGCCCAGGCTCCAGCCAAGCCTGAATATCTACACTGCTATTTTTAGCTCCTGACAGCAAGCCCGAGTCGGTTGACTTGGGATAACAGATGCCTTGCCATGGGTCTCTTTCCATATAGATGTATCCTGTGTAATTTTATATATATATATATATATATATATATATAGTTTAGAGCAGTGGTGGACAACCGGCTGTCCACTGGTGCGCCACCTGCAGATCTCCTCTTGTGAATCAGAGCCTTGCACTTGTTTGCTCCTCCTTCACCCTCCTGGGACATTTGGAAAGCGGGCAGTTTATTCTCTTTTCCCCACCCCTTCCCCTCCCTCGGAGAGCTGGAATGCCACAAACAGCTGATTTACAATGTTCTGGCTCTGGGAGGGAGGGGGAGAAGTGAGGGCAGAATATGAATCAGGCAATCCTAGGGTGACCACATTTCCCCATAGCAAATATGGGACACGACCTCTGGGGATGTGGGGATGCTGTTCCATGTCAGGGTTCCTCAGTGATGGGGGCAGCCACCCTACAGTGAGGCCCGAGGGATGGGGGCTTTGCAGCCTGCTGATGAGGGAGGATGGGAGCTCTGTGACCTGACAGCTGGGACACGCCAGGGAATGAGGCAGCCACCCCATAGCAGAGCTCACTGGCAGTGGGAGCTGCCTCCCGTAGGGTATCAGGGAATGGGGCAGCCTCCCATTGGAGGAGCTCCCTGGCAGTGGGGGCTGCTGCCTCAAGACACCAGGTGCAGGGGAACAGGAGTCCCACAAAATAAGGGACAATTTGTCCATTTTCTTTCTTCCTTTTTTTTTTTCTTGAAGTTGACACACCTGCTAGACAGCTTACCTAAGGGACTGTCCCAGGAAAAACCAGGAGGATGGTCACTCCAGGTAACCCACACACTCTGAAAATGCTGGAATGGAGGGGGAGCAGGAGGGTAGTGTGGGGCTCCAGTGCCCCAGTTCATGAGAGGCACATGGGGTGCAGCCAGGAGGTCTGTGGATTGCAGGTGGAACCCAGTGGGCTACATATGGACTGCAGGTTGCCCACCACTGCCTTAGAAGCTTGTGAAAACCTCACCCAAAAATGTGTAGTGTAATCTACAGATTGGTTTAAAAGAGGGGGAAAAAAAGACATTTATTCAGATTAAATGTAGTCCATTATAGTATTTAACCATCCATTCAAAGTGCTCTTTTATTAAACTGGAAGAATATTAGGAGGAGAAATAAGAAAAGTTCATCGATTCACCTCTTTTTCTGGACAATAGCTTGAATAATTTTATTCACTCCACTACATTTTGAGTCCACTCCATTGCAGAGAGAAGTAAGGAAAATTAAGGTGCACAAGCACCTCATTAAAGCAGTCTGGCCAAAAATTGTCTCCAACAGAAGTCCATGTTGTTCTGCTCCAAATCTGCTTTGTTGTTATTTTCAGCATATTAATCCCCCTTCCTTCCTCCCACAGAATGCTAGTTTCCAACCTAACTCTATATGTGAGAGAGTTAGTGTCGTGACTTGTGTCACTGTATTGTTGCACCATCTAGTGGAATATGGAGTCTATTATAAATACAGTACATGCTTTGGATTGGACGCAAAGCTGAGCTAGTTTATACCTGCTGAGTATCAGGCCTACAGTCTGCAGAAGTGATGTCTAGAAAGCTAGTGGTTTATTGGAGGGATGTATATTTTGTTTTTTAATTCTCTTTTTAGGCTTTCAGCATTTAACGCTATAGTTCCTTTGTTCTGTGAGTGCTCGTCTGTTGATGCATTTAGGTTTCCATGTGAGATAGCATATCAACTCCTGCTGTGAAATTAAGTGAAGTATTTAAACATATTGGAAGGAATACAGATTTCCAGAGATGGAAAATTTTTAAACAAACACCTTTGGAAAGTTAATCAAAGGGTGAGGAATGGAAAGATGAGAGGGGACTCATTAAGTAATGTAAGAAATGGTGGAACAAGAACTTTGCAGAGATATTTTTCTGAACTTTTTTCAGTGGCTATTAGAGATTTGTGGTATCCAAACCTGAGACATTTTTACATGGATCTGCTTTTCAGTCACAGACTTTGAAAATGAGAACTGTTTGGTCAGGCCCTAACAAATTCACTGTCCATTTTGGTCAATTTTAGAGTCATAGGGTTTTAAAAATGGTTAATATCACAATTTTAGATATTTAAGGAGTTGAGGAGGAGGTTGGTAGGTTATTTGGGGCAGGGTGGTGGTGGTACTGCTGTCAGTGGTGGCATTGCCTTCAGAGCTGTCACCAGCAGCAGCGCAGATGTAATGGTTGCATGGTGTGGTATTTCCACCCTTATTTCTGCCCTGCTTCCTGAAGAGCTGGGCCCCCAGTCAGCAGCCCACCGATCTCCAGCTACCTACCTCTAAAGGCAGCAGGGCAGAAGTAAGAGTGGCAGTATTGCAAACCCCCAAATAACATCGGGACCCCTCTGTAATTCCCTTTTGGGTCTTGGTCTCCACCTACGAAATCTGTGTAGTATAGGGCCCTGTTCCTCAAACAGGGGGTCATAATTTGGTTTTATTGGAGTCCCTAGGGTTGACGTTAGACTGGCTGAGACCTAGGGCCAAAAAGAAGCCTGAGCTTCAATGCCTGAGGCCCCGGCCTAGGACCAAACCCTGCTGCCCCTGGCTCAGGCTTTGGCTTCAGCCCAGAGTAGTAGAGCTCAAGTTACAGGCCCCCGGCCCCCAGTGATTTGGCTTGGGCTTTGGTTCCCCCCCCCCCCCAGGGTTGTGTAGTAATTTTTGTTGTCAGAGGGGGGTTGCAGTGCAATGAACTTTGAGAACCCGTGGTGTAGGTTAAAAGCACACACAAGGCAAGCTGTCATGAGGGGGAGGTAGCATGTGGTGGTCTGTGATGCATTTTTCATATCCATGCATTTGGGAGGACTCCATCTTTGATGTCTCAAGATGATTGTTCCATAATCCTGTTTAGAATAGCTTTGCGTTTTTGGAAGAAAGTTGGTAAGACTGAAATGTTCCGACCGGGGGTGTCTTGTTGGAAGAATTTTTGTTTTACAAGTCAAGCTGAGATCAGCAATATTTAATTTATTTGCTCACAATGTGCTCTAATTTTAACACCTCCCAGATAATTACATGTATGATAACTAATGGATTTTATTAAAGGAATCTTGAGTGCTGGTAAAAGTATGCAAGGGATTATGCAAATGTACACAATAATATGGAAAAATATATAAATTACCACCTTTCATAGTATTTTCTATTTGTGACTCTTGAGTTAAAAAATCTGAAAGACTATTTTAAAAATACAGCCAAAATCTACACACAGCTCTGCAGAAATGTGTATCCTCAGGTCCTTGTGTTGGTTTGCTTGAGTTAACAAGCACAAGGTAAAACTCTTGTAAAGCCGGCAGAGTTTATAGTCTTCACCCATGTTAACAACTTGAGGTTAAACTGTTGTGAAGTGTAGGACCAACTGTGATTTGCTAATTTGTGTGAACATTACAGACTGCCTTGGATGCAGTAAGTTTTTTACGTTGTATTAATTAACTTGAACAAGCTGACTCCAAACATTAAGGAAAGATCTTGTTTGTCTACTAGTGAAGATAAGTCCATTGTGGCTAAGTCACTTCAGTTCTCTCCTTCAGTGGTTCCTTTGGTAAAATTGGACTCCATAATACTTGATAAAGAAAAATGCTTTGAGATCTTTGGTGCTACATGGGTCAAGACTTTAGAAAGACTCTCATTGTAGACTTGAACAAAAATCTGTGCACCGAATTCCTTTCCATGTGAAAAGAACATCTTTTTTCTCAATGAATGGCATTCAGTTGCTAAACAAGTGCCACTTAGTGGGTTTCTAATATTACTTGTATAATAAGTAATATATATTATTTGATTTGGGGAGATATGATGTTGACTTTACATCAAACTGCAAGGTTATCTACCCTGGCAATACACCCATCTGGACAAAAGAGCAGTTCCTTGCTTTGCTTGAGTGGCGGGTGGCAGCACCAGTCACATTGCCTGTAGCACTGTATCATCATTCCCTGTGGTCCTGCCCAGTTTTCTCTGCTTCACTCAGAAGCAGTTGCAAACTGTTCCTTGTGCTTCCTCTCAATGTCTGAAGTTAGCCAGCATGGACCCAGGAGAGAAAAAAAGCAAGAAGTGTTCTTATTGTGATCATCCTGCGCAACCCACTTTTATGGGTCCAGTTAGTCTCTGTTCTCCAGGAGTCTCTGGGCCATTCAGCAATCTGGGACTCTGCTTCTCCATGCCGGCCAGCTGCTCTTTGGAAGGACTTATTTCAGCAGTGCAGAAGTCTGCACAAGGAGAGGACATTCTCCTCCGAATCCTCTCTCTTCTCCAAGGTTTTCTGTGGGAGATGTGACCTTTCTTCCCACTTTTTTGCCAGACCTCTTATCGGTATGGTATTTGTGAAGTCTTGGGCTCCAATAGTTCCTCCTGCTTCTCAACCAGACAAGTGGCTTTCACTGCTGTACTCTGCACAAAAGCTGTTCCTTTTACTTCAGCTCCTAGGGCTCCAAGGGAAGTGAAGATGGATGGCAGAGAGTATAGAGGATTATCAACTGAAGGGTAATGTCCCTGATTCCTTTCATAAATGGCTCCTTTGAGGAAAGGGCAGTGATGATGTCTGAGCCTGAGGAAGGGCTATATGATGGGAGCCATCTCTTCAGGGAAAACCTTAAACTAGGCCATAAGGGATCTTTCAAAGAATACAGTTATGCTAAGGAAAACCTCAGGCCTCTAATTGTTCCAATGCCTTCAGTAGGCCTAACAAGGGTGTCAGGTATCCTCCTTCCGTAAATAGATCTGGCAGGTGCAGGTACGGGTATTGGGGAAACCAATCTGTTCACTTCTCTGGCTTTGGGGAAAAGGTCAGACCAACAGGTATCAGCCTTGCCAAGAATTCTATCTTTCCCCACAATGGAGGGTGACAACAAAGAGAGAGGTTTTGGTTTGTCTTCATCAATGGAAAGAAACTACCTACAACTATGGTCTTCTCACCTTTATTTTCTAAGGCTATGTCTACACTAGGAAATAAAATTGGAATTTATTAAAGTTTATTAAATTTATTATTAAATATTTTATTTTATTATAAGTTATTAATATAATAAATTTATTAAACCACTCGATTTTATGAAGTCAGTGGTGAGTGTCCACACATTCAGAAAGTTGACATAGTCTGTCCCCATTACCTTTGCTAAGTTTGTCTGTGTCAGCAGTGCATTGTGGGTACCTATCCCACAGTTCCTGCACCCTCGTTGCATTCTGGGTTTCTGTGCCTGTGCGTTATGGGGAAATAGAGCGCCTCAAATGGTTGTGGGTGTCTGATGTCATTATCCCAGAGTGCATTGCCCTCACTCCCTGCTCCCAGTGAAAACAAACTGCCAGATGCATTTTTGCTCCGCTTTTCTACGACCTTCCCTGGCAGAAGCTGTTAAAAGGCTAGCAAGCCAGTCCTGAGAAATGTAAAATGTAGAAGTAAAAATGTGAAAAGTTACAATTTGGAGCTATTGAAAAGTTGTTTTTGATATTGTTGAAATGCTTCATTTTGATAGCGTTATTTAGATTCGTTTCGTTTTGACCTGGCATCTGTGCAGTGGGGGGCAGCCACGTGGTGCAGGGGACTGCTGGAGAGCCTGGGCTGATTCCTGCTTCCTCGTTCCTACTTCCTGGTCGGAACAGACACATTGGGGGCATTGTGGGTTACTTCTGGAGGCAAATAAAATTGATTTAAATAATGCTGTGTCTACACAAGCATTCAGTCAACCTTGTGAATTTGAATTTGGCATCGCTCCCTGTGAAAAAGATGGATTAGAAAAGTCAGTCGTAGGACCCTGTAAAATCAACCTAACTCCCTTAAAATCGACTTTATGCTCTAGTGTAGATATAATCTAAGTTTGCCCTATAGGTCAAAAACTTGTCGCTTTCCTTTGAATCATCCTCTCCCAAGTTCCAAAGCCTGGGGAAAGGAGAAATAATCCTTGTCAATGTACATCACCTGCAAAATATTTAAATCCTCATTCCATTCCACTCAGAGGAGAGGTTTAAAGGCATCTCATTTGTTTGTTTAGAAGTCTGCAAGGAACCAGGGAACAACAACCTTCACTACCCTGAAATGGGTACATCAGCTTGTCTCCAAAAAGTAGTCCACATGATCTGTGGATCATCAAGATTTTTACCTCAACTTCCCAATAGCAGCAGTTTTGCCTGGAGGGGTTATCACCTAAGTAGTGGACTCCTTTCCCCTTAACCTTGGTCCCATCCCTGTTTGGCAACATGCAGACTGTTTTTGCAGACCACCTGAGGATGGGTAGTGTGGAGCTATTGGTACATCACTTGGAAAGCTCTTTGCTTCATGGCATCATCTTGTCAGTGGCTTGGGAAGCTCCAATTCTGAAGATATTGAAATATCTAATTGTAAAGGTGAACAAGCTGAAAAGTCTGTTGTCTCCTATTCAGCATCTGATGCTGGGTGCCTGTTTTCCTGATATACAGGGAAAGAGCATCCTTCCGTTTTGCAGCAGAAACATTAAAAGTCAGGAACTTTGTATAGATTCTTTTTTTCTCTGGTGAAATCAGTCTTCACTCTCTCTTTCCCTCAGTTATTCTGCTGTATGGAAGGAAAAGAGGAGACGTAATTGTTCCTTCTACTGGCTGTTTAAAAAAAATAAGCAACAAGAAGACATCAGAAATACAGAAACAGTATTTGCAGGTAAAAATGGACACCTGGTTGGATTTGCATTTGTTCCAAATTCTGTTCCCACAAGACCTGCCAGACCATTTGTACTTGACCATTTTACTCTAATTTAACACATTCTTCTATGTCAGTGAGTCTATCCATACTCTGATTTTGGGTCTCTAATCATTCTGTGTTAGTTGACATCACAGGCTTTTTTACCTGAGTCCTCTCTTTGCATTTCTTAAAACTACAGTAAAATTCTTTTAATCCAGCACATCCGGGACTGGACAGGTGCCAGATTACCAAATTTACCAGACTATTGGTTGTCCCCGTAATTCACACGCCCTAGTTCAAACTCCTCTGTTACCGCTCAACACCCTGCACCCAACTGCATCTCACCACTCCTGCGCGTCCTCAGCTTCTTCACCACCCCACACTTCTCAGGTTCTTCACCCCTACGCTCCTGCAGCTTCTGCACCTCCGCGCCCCTACAGCTTCTTCACCCCCACCCCAGCCCCTCTGCAGCCCTAACCCACCCCAACGCACCCGCTAAGCCCCTCAACTTCCATGACTTTCAAGGTATGCTTATTTTGGGGGATGCTGGATCACAATAATTTTACCATATCAGTTTTTGTTTGGTGATTTGTTAAAATACAGTGTATGAGGACACGGTGGTGTCTGTTGTATTTAGTTATGACCTATTGTGACCTCCTGCCAGACCTGCTGGGCATATGCAACTCTTAAGGCTTAATTCTTACAAGCTACTGAGTACTGTGGCTCTGAGCTAGCAAAGCATATGACTGCAGTGAGACTCCTTTGGTACTGGATGTTAAATGCTTTGCCAAGTCAAGCTAGAGAGCACAGCACCTGCAAGGTAGAGCCCCCATTTTGCTGCATATTATGGGTGAATGACATCTTAGGCCAACTTTGTTTTCTGTACCTCTAGTTGTTTTGGTGGAGGGGAAAAATGGAATTTCAAAACTAATTTTGTGGGCTGACTTTTGTTTCAAGTGTGATTACTGTGAGTAACCGCACTCCTGTGGGAGGCAAAGCCAATCATAAAGTCCCAGATTCACACTAAACAACTTTCTCCTTGTGCTGAAGGAAGGTCCCTGATGTGATAGTGTATGTTGTTGATAGCTGTACCTTGGAGGCTCAGTGTTGTTTCCATTGTTGTCATCCTGGTAAAGCGCAGAGAAATATGGGAGATTACATGGGTGAGCCTGCAAAACAGGGCTCTGCACTGAACCTATCTTGTTAAAAAACGACCATGTTTTCCAGGGTTACCCAAATCTTCATCAGTTTGTCTTACCTCTGAGAGATGAAATCTACATGCCCTATTTTGTGCCTGCAAATGTGCAACTTGCTACAAATGCCAGACACTTCTTTGTATACAGCATGGTTTCCCAAACTGGGGGGGCATACTCCCTTGGGGGGAGTGACAAAATTTCACGGGGTGCACAAGGCGACCCAGTTCCCCTGTCATTCCCCTCACCAGAAGAAAAATCTGGCCTTTGTTTCCAGCTGTCTGCCCCTGCCATTTTACATGGGTGACCTGGCGCAGCTGTTACAAGAAGCAGGCAGCCAGCGAAGACCCACATGGCTGTCTTCTGCAAAGGGGAGTGAGTGTGGGTTGGGGAGGGGAGGGGGAATGGGGTTCGATGGAGGCTGGGGGTGTCTGGCTTGGGGGAGGGGCATGGAGTGAGAGGGGGAGACTGAAGGTGCCTGGCTTTGGGGGAGGGAAGGGGTTGGGCAGGGGGGCTCATGGGGCTTGTGTGGCTGGCCCCCAGCATTACAACGCTTGGGTGGCTTAGGCTGGTAGGCGGCTGGCTGGCTGTGGCAGCGTGGGGCTGGGTCAGCTCTGACGGGCGGCTCTGGCAGCACAGGGCTTATGCGGACGGGCAGCTGGCGCGGGCAGCTCTGGCGGCTGGCACAGGGCTCGGGCAGTTGGCTAGCTGGGGCTGCACCAGGCAAGGGGCCAAGAAAAACTATTTGTGCTTATTTTTAATTTCAAATAACATTTTTATATTAAACTTTTGGGTTTATTTTAAATTACAAATGGAATTTTTTGTTAAAAGGCAGGTTGGATGATGGTAAAGAAGAGGTTGGGGGGGCACAGGGGTTTCTCAAAAATCAAAAGTGGGAAGTGATGCTGAAAAGTTTGGAAGCCACTATAGAGCCTGAGAGGAAAGACTGTGGGTATAAATGTGCAAAATTTTACAACATTCAGTAATAATGGACTGATAGTTTATTTTATGCTAAAGTGCTGTGGGAGCAGGGAGTATGTTTAACCTTTTTTTCCTGTTGTTATTAGCATTTAGGAAAAAACAAATCCATATTTGCAGGTGCTGAGCAATTGGCATGTTGTTTGTTTTTCTTCAATATTTTGCTTATTTGTTTTTTTTACTGGAGTTAAATAAGACCCTAATCCTGCAAGTATTTTATGCATATGAATAATTTTACATACATGAGTAATCCTCTTGAGTTCAGTACGATTACTCACTTGTGTAAAGTTAGTGAGCTGCATAAGGATGAAGCCTTAGAGTGCAACTTTAAGATTTATTCTGTTGATGTTCACTAGCACTAATACAGCCGGATTGACTGACTGAATAATCCCAAATGTGCATCTTCAATGGTCTTGACTTAGTTTTAGGTATAATAGGAAAAAATAGCAGTATTAAACAATTTAGAATTAAAAAGACCTCCTGCATATTAAACCATATTTAGACATTTGAAGTTAATTGTCTTAAAAATTAAGATGATCTTTTGTGTCTCGTATGAGGTGCTTGTTAAGATATTAGGAGATTTCTTTGTGTTTTGCTGTGTTACTGTGTGAAATGATGGCAGGATTTGTTGAGTATGTAGGCCACTATTGTATTAGAATTACATAACATCGTTGAGTGGTAGAAACTGATGAAAAGACTGGGATGCAGAGTCCCTTAACATATATCCTGCTACAATGAAGACCACTCAAGCACTACAGAGAATGTGGGCACATGCAGTGAAAAAGTTGAAGATTTTAAAAGGGCATGTGAGTTGTTTTTACATTATATCTTGTTGTAAGCCCTCCCTGTGCTGTCACATCCAGGTATTTGATACTTTTTTTAAAAGTGTGTGTTTGGTAACTCAGTAATTAAGAAAAAAACTGTATAAATATGTGATGATTATCAGTGAGGGTTGTGTATTCTATACACAGTGTAATTTTTATTGTTCTAGCAAACGGTTACTCAAAATCTATATCCTGAAACAGTGATTCATATATTGTATCTATTAAGAAGGCATCTGTCACTTTAGTATCTGAGCCTCATGAATATTTAAACAAATCCTGAGAGCAAGATTTTAATTAGAAGACTATACTGGCTGAAGTCGCTACTGAATTCATATTGGCTAATTACAGTAAGTTTCATTTGTATAGAAAATAGGACAGTTTTAGTTGAAGGAAACCTGAGTAAACTCACCAGAGAGTTACTTTTGTACGCTGATAAATAAAACAGTGATTCTTTTCTTTTGCTTGCCCTCCTATCAGCAGTTCCTTCTTTGTGCGTGGGTTAGTGCAGTAAGCATTCTGTTCTGTTAGATGTTAAAAGAAACAAAAAAAAAAGTCATCTCCCTTTCCATGTCGACAGCTAACCAGAGACATGACAGCGTCTCAGGGATAAAAGGTTCCTTTCTTTTGGTGCATTTAGAGTCAAGGCTCATTGTCTACCTTAGGATACTGATTTCTAAAACAGCAGAAATCTTGTATTTGTGGTCGAGGGTTAAATCCCAGTTTTGGATCAGTCAGCTCCTCAGCTGGGAATTTGACTTTTGTTGTCTTTACCTTGCGCTCATTCTCTGTCTCTCCGTTAGTCTGTCAGCACTGGTTAACATCTTGGCACTGGCAAGCACCAGTACGTTTTATCATGTTCAAGAGATTATTAGTTGGAAATTGAGAGCAGCACAAATGTTTTTCAGGGTGTGGTAGGCAACCAAGGTGAGTATTTAGTACTGTGCGCACTGCATTATACAAACTGGCTATGGTTACACTAGTGAATTTTGCTGAAAAACCTGCATTTTCTCTACAGTTTGTCAGTAAAACTCAGCACTTTTGCCAGCAGAGTTCTGCCTTTCACCCATGAGGCATAACTCTTCTGTTGACAGATTCTGTCAACAAAAAAGCTGTGTGGATGCTCTGGGGGAGGCCTTCTCTCAACAGACAGGGCATTCAGAACAATGGGTGGCTCTGTCTGCTGTGCTTCCAGGTTCCTGTTTTGTTGAGAGAGCAGCCAGGCAGTTCGGCTGCTCTGTTGACAGAGAGGAGCACTCCTCCGATTGACTTTTGTGCGTGGCCACGCTATGTTGACAGAGGTTTTTTTGGGAAATCTCATCTGACAGTGACTTCTGTCGACAGAGCCCTCTAATGTAACTTTAGCCCCTGTGTAATTTCATCAGTATGTCAAAAACTAGTTCTCCTGGCTTGATAACAAGGGTTTTCCTGACTTGATTTCTTTTCATCACCAGCTAACGCGTTTTAAGGCATGACTGCCCTTTTTTCCCTGACACTGAGCTGGTCAGGTTCCACTGCTGACAGCCTACCAGATATTTGTTAAGAGATTTTACGAGGAGGGCCCACACCTGCCACCAGGCAAAGTGTAGGGGGACTGACTCTGTGCCTCTGGAAGGGGAGGGGCCTTGGACAGAAGGGGCAGCAGTGGGGGGCAGGCAGCCCTCAGGGCCGCCTGGACCACGGTGACCCCCTCAGAGCTGCATGGACTGTGCAGCGTGGTGCACCAGTGGTGATTTAAAGGGCTGAGGACTCTGGCCGCCACTATTGCCGCAGTGGCTGTGGCTGCAACCCCTGGTTCCCTTTCAATCACTGGGTCCCAGGGCACTTGACCCCTTTGCTCTTACTGTCTCTGGGCCTGGAATTCAGACTCTGAATAAAGCCCCGGCACTGTCCCTAGGCACAGTCTTAAGGTGTAGATCCTGTCTGGTGCCATGTCCCGATGCTTAGACCATAAGGTCCTCAGCTGAGACCCTGGAGCCAGTGTTAGTCCCTCTGAATACTGCTGTAGCTTAGCACACCTTCCTCCAGAACTTTACCCAAACTTTACTTCTTCAAGAGGCCACGTGGTAGGTTTAGCATATAATACACAGACACTTTGCATGCAAATCTAAGCCAGAATTGCTCTTTATTTAGTCACATGAGAAATATCCAGATCTATACAAAACCCTATATGCATTTCCCTGCGTCCTCACCGTTCCAGAACATTATTTGGCCTGGGGTTGGGGGTCCGTTCAGTGTCCTTATGTTGTAACATATGGCTTGTGTTCTGAAACATGGAGCATTCTGTAGGTCAGCTTGCTTCCTCTGAGCTTGGCCAGTCTGTTCCTTGCCTCTCCATCACTGGATACTTTAATATGCCCAGGGCTGGTTTCAGAATCTGAGAGAATGGGCCATAAGGCTATTTGAAATACGCATAAAGTTTAACTGACTGACTAAAAATGTTGTGGGTCTCCATTGAGAGGAGTCCTATCACACTTAATACTACTAGCCAATAGCTTCTTGCTGTGGAAACTGAGCCCAGCTGCTTGTCCTTCCAATTTCAGAGATCACTTGATATCTTATGTTTTAAGGCTCTCTTCCGGGGAAACTGCTATGTGCGAATGACAGCTGAAATCTTCTGGCCCTCAAGCCAATACTGCTTCTAGTTTAAAAAACAAATTAGAAAATCAGATTAGAAAACACATCAGTTCACATATTTTTTTTTTTCTATGCTGTGTTCTCCCACATGTCAAAAGAAGGTAGAGACCGCAAAATACTGTCTAGCAGCAGCAATTTAGCTGTCTAGTTATGGTAGCCAGCTGGTGACACAGGAATAGCTGGAAGCACCATTATTTGACAGATGATGATTTCACTGACCATGTGTTTCAGCAAGTAGGTTAATCTACTCAACCCAGGGCAAGAATGCTTGGATAGTAATGACGTTAACCCCCTAACATACATGGCCCCCTCTCTCTGTCTCATCAGGCTGGAGGAGAAGACAGATGGTTTAAAACATTTAGTTTTTTCTACTTTGTCTAATAGGGTATTTTTGTTGTAATTCTAGATCTTGAGTTTGTAGGATCTCTTCTTATCTGCATTAGACAACTTGCCTATCAGTTTTTAGAGAAACAGTGTTGGCGTATTATTAATATGAAGATGTTTTTGTGTTGATGTGTGCTAAGATGTATTATAATGTGTTTACTAAGAGTGGAGAATATTTCAGGTGCTCCTTAAATAACATTTGGAGCAGAGGCTAAGGTGTTTTTTCGTCCAGTGACCCCACACCAAAACATGCATACCTATTCCCCTTCTGGTACAACCAGAATATACTGTGTGGAGTCTCTGCTGGTGACACTTCATGGGGTCGTTGCCCATCTGAGAGAACAGAAACAACAAGTGTGCTTAATGGTCTGCTGTTGCAAAAAAGCAAATGTGCTGGAAATACCAGATACACTACAGAATGGATAATTAAGATGGGAGAGCCTAATAGAAGTGGGACCTTATTATAGTGTTAACTGTACTTCCTTACTTCCTTGTCTACCCCATTCTTGCAACTGTTTTTCTATGGAAAACTGGGCTTTTGTGCAACTGCTTTTCTTCCCACAAAAAAGTGTCTGAATCCCATGAAGCTTGTTTATTTTCAGTTGAAATACTGGGGGGAGGGGGAATGTTCCCTTTGTAAACAGCAAGTTTCTAGTCAGAAACGCTGTCTTGGTGCCCCACAGGATTTTCGATGTGCATGCTTCATGCTCCTATTTTTCTCTCTGGGCCTGACGCACTGAGAGATTCCATCTCCTATGTGCACAGCAGCCAAGTGGTTCCTGCGATGCACCTCAGCAAGAAGGGAGAACATGATGTATCCCGGTCTCCCTTGACCCAGCCAACTTGGTTACTGTGGCTCCTTAATATCATTTTGGGGCTGTGAGGTCAAATTTCCAGTCATTGTTTCAGAACTTTATGATGAATGTGTTCTAACATGCCCTTGGTCTTGAATTTGCTGTTTTTGTCCATTTTCAGAATTAAGATAGTTGATGGCTACATTTTGTGATGTACTCTGTATTGGCCTATTCACTGCATAGGATGTTACCAGAGTGAATGAATCTATGTACATGGATCAGTGTTCCCCACCCAGGAGAGATTCAAATGCTGCTCAGCTGTTTGGCAAAGCCCCCACGGATGGCAGCGTGTGTTTCTGTTGGTTGCGTACATCCACACGAGCCTCGGTGCACATAAAATATATTCCACACATTAATGGAAAAAATTAGAGGGACACTAATGTGGCTATACACACAAAGGTTTACATCAATATAAAATCTGCTAAATTCTAATGCACATTCCCTCTCCAATCTTTTTTTTTTTTTAGTCTCATTGTCATTCAACTGATAAACAAATGTGTTCTATAGCTGACTCTATTGAATACTTAAAACAGTTGTATTTTAACAGTTGCTGAAGTGAGATCTTCCAGATTTTAGTTTGGGGTGGTTGTTTGTTGCTTGTTGGTTAATTGCTTTTTGGTTTTTGTTCAACAGGCCCCAGGCATGGAAGAGCTGATATGGGAACAATACACTGTGACCTTACATAAGGTGAGAGTTTGTATTTTTAGTTTTCAAATGCTCCATTGCACTTTTATTTTTTAAACATGTGTTACTACAGTTTTATCAACAGATTTGGAGTGGAAGCTTGGTTATTTGTGCTGACTAAAATAGATAATTACTTAGCCACTGAAAACCTCAAGATGAGCAATCACAAAATTTTCATGATTTTTAAATTTTAAAAAATCTATTTAAAATGTTGTCTTAATTACTGTTCAGTTTGATCAATAATTTAAATGCAGTGTGTACCTGCCAAATAGATAAATATGTAATTGACTAACTTAGTACAAAAGCAGCATAGCAGATACAGGTATCCGGGGTACCTGGTGGAAGTGTATACCATTCTTCTGAGGAGTAGAATCTGAGGTAAAAGGTGTGATTCTGTCACAGATTTTTGTGACTTTCTACAACTTTCGGGGCTGCTGCAGTGACTGGTGTGGCTGACCCTAGGAAACACCTGAACATTAGCAGTCCTGGGGAGCACCCAAACATCAGTCCCAGAGGTGGCCCTAGAGACTTGCCCTACCAGCAGTGGCCTCAGCGTGTGCCTATGTAACAGGGTCCCAAGGTTGCTGGAGCCATGGAGGCCATCTGGAGAGCAGTCTCTTGGGGGCTGAGAGCAGTGGGACACCCAGAGCAGTCTGCCTCACTGCTTGAGCAAGGGCCTCCCAGACCAGGGGCTCAAGAGCAAAGATTTAGTAATGGGACTTTATAGTAAAAGTAATGGGCTGGTCACAGGCCATGAATCTTTGTTCATTACCTGTGAACTGACCATGACCCTTACCAAAAATATCCCCAACTAAATTTTAGCATTAATCACGATTATCAAATGTACGTGCTACAGGAGTGCACTGAATAAGGCAGGAGTCTGTACAAAACTAGCATATGATCTTATGATTAAAGATTGTATCGTAATATATACATGCAAGGGTAGAAAATTAAGGTTGCACAGGCATCCTTAATTCTGGTTTCCTAAATTTTGAGTGGTGTGCTTTTGCAAACTTAATTTCCTTTTAATGTAATTTTTTTTTAAGAACTGATTTATCTTTATATGAAGTGACCAGCAAATGTTCATTATCTGCTAGACTGGTGTTGCCTAAAGTGGTTTCAGTTCTGAAGGGGTGTGTTTGGAATGCACATAGACAGGCTGGCAATAACTTGTTCATGAGGAGGCAAAATAAATTACACATACTAATTATGCATTATCTTCTGGGAATATAAATATAATTTTGTGCTTATTATTTCAAGTGTAAAACCACTTCAAAAACACTCTTACAATGGTTAAATTCAGTCAAGAAATTCAAAAGTTGGGGGCTGGACGGTAATGTTTACTTAGCTACACTGCATATCCTGTGTGCCCTGCGTGGCACAGAATACATAGACACTTTTTATATCGACTCTTGGCTACAGAAGTAGAAAATGCTATTAACATGCAACATGGTTTAGTGACTGCTGGCCCCTTGCTTTCTCTGATTTGCTGATTAAGTTACTGTGCAATTTTAAATTTCCATTTGTACAAAAATATTAAATTCAAAAGACCTGATTCTGTTTAGATTAATCAGCATGGCTCCATTGGGCCACATTGTGTCTGTTTATACCAGTTAAGGCTGCTGCCCAAATGGCTAGAGCTTGTTGAGAAAATGAGTTCCATTAGCTCTGTCAGTAGGTCAAGTCTGCACTGTTTTTAACTTGAGGCTTCCTAAACCTGGACAGTGTCAACCAAGGCTCAATAAGTCCAATCACCTTCATAAAACTGTGAATTTACCTTCCTCTGCTTCCACTGAGAGAACCAAGTTTGCCATTGCAGTCAGTAGGAGTAAGGCTAGCACAGGATGTCCCATGAAATGCATTATTTAAACTGACAAAAGGGAGAAAGAAAAAATATTTTCTTCTCTAATGTGGCATTTATGGTGAAATTTAATACAGCAAATAACTTTATGTATTTAGAAAAAAAGACAAATTTTGACTTAAATTTTTCTTTTAAAGTATAGAAGATGCTACTGGCTCTCCAAATGTACTAAATTATGAGAGAGAGAGAGAGAGTGTGTGTATATACACGTACAGAGTTGTACTCTGCATTCAGGATTTGTTGGTGTTATAGTTTAGGTACAAGTCTTGCTTCCTCTTTCTTTCCTCCCTCCAGTACAGTATGTGCTTTTCTGGTTTATATTCAGGCATCCCAGATCTGAAGAAGTGGGTCTGTCCCACAAAGCTCATCACCGAATAAATTATTTTGTTAGTCTTTAAAGTGCTAGATTTCTGCTGCTTTGTTTCATTAGAATTTAGTTTTTGGCTCTCCAGGTTGACACCCCAAATAAGTTGCTCTTTGAATTGTTTTTTCGTTCAAATTTATGCAACGCTGTACATGAGCTGCTTCCTTCTATCTAAAGTGGGTGTCCGTGTGATGGCAGTCTGTTGGCTTCTTCATCATAATCTCTGTCTCCATGTTGAAATACAATAGTGTTGAGTTCTGTTTTATGTAAGTGTGTGGGTTTTTCTATTTTTAAGGACTCGAAAAGAGGGTTTGGGATTGCAGTTTCTGGTGGCAGAGACAACCCTCATTTTGAAAATGGCGAAACATCCATAGTTATCTCGGATGTACTCTCAGGTGGACCAGCAGATGGATTACTTAAGTAAGTGCGCTTCTTTTTATCCTCAGTGACTAGTGTTCTGCAGATAAAGGGAATAAATAAAGCCTTTTTAAGGCAGCAGGTTTGATTTGAGATCCTGTCCCAGCAACTTGATCCAAAGTATTTCTTTTAGTAGATTTGTGTGTCAACTCTCCATATTTTAAATCAAATCATAACGTTTCCCCTTTATTTCATAAAAAAGTTAATTTACTTTAGCAGTGGTACATTGCATTGTTCTATATATATGTGTGTTTCCTCTGTATGTGTTTAAGAAGAAAAATATTCAGCAGGATGTTCCTTCTCATGGGAATTTTGTTCATATATGTAGTGTCCTTGTTAACAGCTTTCAAATGCTGACTATGCAACAATCCTGAACACAACAATATCTGAGGCAATATGCCTCCACTTTTAACATGTTTGCCTGATGTCTCCATTTAGACGTCATCAGCGCTAGATCTGTTTTTCTGAAACTTTCTATTATTTGTTTTGCTTAAGGAGACTTGTAGATGACCTATGCTACATGTGGAGTACAAGGGTTAAGTAGTAATGTGGCTCCTCCAGCCGTAGGACTGTAGGGTGCTCATGTAGATCAGCCAGCAGTAACTTTCCCTGTTTTAGCAACTGTGTCATCTAGAATTGCTGTGACCAGACTCAGACAACGCAGAAGTTAATATGCCAATGATCTTGTCGGTAGGGATACCTACTTACAGAGCTGCAGTGGTGGGAAATTTTACAGAAAAAACGTTAGTTGCTCATATGCCCCTGGAGATTAATCTCCTCTCCTATCTCCCTACTGTAACATTCAGACTAGGTAGGAGTTAATGCCCAGAGTGTGATTTTTTTTTTTTTTTTTTTTTTTTTTGACTAGCCTGGTTGGTTTAGAACTGAGAAATCATCTTCCAGAGTTGGCAGGAGAACTGTGCAATAACCTTGCCAAGAACTGTAACCAAACAGCACTTGACAACATTTGTAGAATGTTGTTCTGGTTTGATTTGTTATGGCCACAACATCAGGTGGAATAAAAGCTGTAGTTCTAAAGTGCCCATAGAACCCTGTGCTGGAAGTGAAATTCTTGAAATATGTTCAAGGTTTTAAAAGAATGCACCTGTTTATCCTTAACAGATTTTGTAAGTTATTGTATGCAGTGCTGTAGCCATGTATTCATGGAATGAGTAGACAGCCTGCATTTTTGGCTTCTTCTCACAATTTATAATACACATGCACACAGATACCCAAGCTGTCTCTCCCATTACCCTTTCCTTTCTCCCCGATAGCTGTAGGGGTGTTAATGGGCCATTTGACCTTGAAAGGTCTGAATACCCACCCCAGATACGAAAACAAGATCTGTAGCTGAAAACCGTGCCTCTTTCACCAACAGTAGTTGGTCCAATGAAAGATGTTACCTTACCACCTTGTCTTGTTGATCTGAAGAAGTGGGTCTGTCCCACGAAAGCTCATCACCTAATAAATTATTTTGTTAGTCTTTAAAGTGCTACACGACTGCTTTTTTGTCTTGTAAGTTATTGTCAATCCTGGAATCAGCACATCCGTCACATGTAGAGGCATTTAAACCAAAACCCTCAACAATGAATGAGTTAATACAAAAAGCAGCCTTAAGCTTACTGTGTGTATAAACTAACATGGATGTGTAAGGAGAACTTATGTTCTGCTTTTGTTAGTGAATGCACAGGACAAGTGGAAATCAATTTGAAAATTTTAAGGATGTCCTTTCTAATCCATAATTAAATTCTTTTGTAGAGAAAATGACCGTGTGGTCATGGTTAATGGGACCCCGATGGAAAATGTTCCCCATGCTTTTGCAGTACAGCAGTTAAGAAAAAGTGGGAAAGTGGCTGTCATCGTAAGTTAACAATTACTAATCTTTGCATTATTGTGTACCTATAACCCCAACCAAGACCAGAATCCATTGTGCTAGGTTCATAGTTCACACACACAGTAAAAACATCTCTTCCTGAAAGAGCTTGCAGTTTAAATAAAAACCTAAAGTATGTGTGGAATGAGGAGGAGAATATTATCCCTGACTTACAGAAGGAGAACTAAAGGGAGTGGGTAGGAGAGGTTAGGTGACATGCCCTGAGTAACACCAGGAGTCTGTGACAGAGCAGGAAAATGAGCTCAGATCTTCTAAATCCTAGAGCAGTGTCTTAATCATATGACCAACCACAATTTTTCTCTCTCAAGATGATGCAGACAACATGCTGTGCCCTGTACAAGACACACAAGGCACAGTCCCTTTCCAAAGAGCTTACATCTGTACAGGCTTTGCAAGTGTTTCCTATCTCCCTTAACTAGCGCATAGTGTTTGTTTGGGCACAGCACGCTTTTTAGAGGCTTTTTTTAAAAAAAAATTTACTTTATCAACTTATGCTGTGAAAGCAATGTTCTGTTTAGCTGTATGAAACTAAGGAGACGCTACTAGCAACTGACACAGAATGTTAACCGTATCACTTCGCAGTATTTTGAAAACCAAGCTTCATGAAGGTTAAGCTGTTTAGAGCTCTTGTTCTATGACCTAGCATTTGGAGAGTTTCAACATTTGAAATATAATTTAAAATTAATATTGAGAGAGCTGTTTGGTTCTCTGCTTTGTTTTGAATACAAACAGATCGTGAAAAGACCACGGAAAGTGCAGCTCACTGCACTCAGGAGAAGCCCCTCTCTTGACTATGATGAGAGAGCTTTTGAAGTACTGGATGACCAAACGGAGTTTGATGGCAGGAGTGCTCGAAGTGGCTACAGTGATAGGAGCTGGCATAGCGGTCATGGAGGTCGCAGCCAAAGCTGGGGAAACAGCCCTGATAGGAGCTACCGAAGAGATCAAGATAGAGGGCGCAGCTACAGCAGAGACCACAGCAGGGAACGAAGCTGCAGCCGGGATCGAAGTCGTGGCAGGAGCATTGACAGGGAGAGAAGTTTGGACCGAGAACACAGAAGAGACCGGAGCCGGGGCAGGAGCATCGACAGGGATGATGGCTATGAACGTGGCGCTCGTGACTATAGCCCAGCCAGGGATTACAGTCACCAACAGCAGCCTGACCCTAGATATGACAAAGAAGCCAGGAGCCGTAGTCGAGACAGACTGAATTCCCCCAGCCCCTCATTTGAACGACGCCAACATGAATACCCAGCACAGCACTACCAAGATAGACCTATTGGTGTTCTCCTCACAAAAAGCAAACCTGATGAAGGTAGCTGGAAGGAGGTGGGGTGAGGGGGAAAAGCACTTCTGGTAAAGGGATAGATTTAAGGGAGGAAATGCTGTTCTCTCTGACGACTGAGGGAGTGCCTTTAATAGTCGACATAGGATGGCTTACTTAGTTTTCTCCTCCACTCCTTTACCATTGTGTACGGGTGCCATTTCCACTTTCTCCTTGGACATGGGACTTGCTCCTTGCCTTTGCCGCTCACTGCTCCTGTCTCTCCAGGTCACTGTGGCTACATCTATATGACAGCCCTATTTTGAAATAACACAACCAAACATAAAATGCATTTTGAAATAGCACTTCCAAGCCATAGTGCTATTTCAAAATAGTGCCATTGGAGCCCATTGTGGCCTATATTGAAATAGGCATTATTTGTTAGGGAATGAGGTTTACCACAGTCAAAATAATGCACCCCTTATTTCAAATTTATTTTGAAATATCATGTGCTGCATCATTTAGACAATGCCAAAGTTATTTTGAGATAACACAGCCATGTAGACATAACCTGTGTGTCCTCATTGTTTTCTTCTGTGAGCCTTTCTTCCCTTCCAAGTCTGATGGCATTCACAACTTTGATTGTGGTTGAATGTACACCTGGCATTTCTAAAGAGAACCAGCTGCATCCAGAGTGGCTGCCTGTCTTCTAGTATTTGGGTTATTTGCTTTAGTGGAAGGCAGGTGGAGGGGTTCCAATAATGTAATTTGGGTGCAATGGATTGATACATGCACCTGTAATGACTCAGGCTCAGGAATAAGGTTCTGGTTCAAATGGGAACTAGTTTATTCATAATTAAAGAGGAATTTGAAAAGTAAACTTTTAACCAAACATGTGAAGGGACGTGACCTTAAGTGTCATAAAAATATGTACATGGTGCAACAATTTAGATTGGATTGTGTCAGCATTTCACTTTATAAATCCTTTCTTCTGGGATTTATAGAAATCTGCTGATTTAGGGGCAGTTGGCGTATTGTAAATTCTCTCCCCACAGGAGCAAACCTGTCCTCCTGTATCTGCCACACATCACTGCCTCTCTCTTAGTTACACTGATGGTAGGGAGAGACTTACATTTTATTTTTATCAAAATTAATTTTGTAAATGACATGGTCCCTTTCAAAGAGTTTACCACACACAAAAAGGAGCCCATTTGTAAACATAATTCACATAGAGAGATGTACTGTGTCTGTAGAGAAAATCTGTTTTGCTTCTTTGAGAAGCTCGTAACTAGATTACTAGAGAATAGCTTCATTTAACAATTTTAGAATGGGCTGCTTTGAAAACAGATATTTTTCTATTTAAAAATAGAATACAGTGATTTTGGTTCCTCTATTCTGCTGGAGCTGCACTGGAATTTAGGCATAGCTGTCTTGCTGAGAACTCCACTGGTATAAAGCCAAAGGATCCAACTCACTTGCTGTCTCCTAACATAGGGGGTGCATCTGGGGAGAGGAGGGACCATGGCTATGTTTCTCAAATACTAAGTCCTTGAGGGCAGGCCTACACTATGGGGCAAAGTCTATCTAGTTTTGTGCAGCTCTGGCTACGTGACTACTGTAGCTGGAGTCAATGTATTTTATGTTGATTCATTGTGGGGTCTCCACTGCAGGGGGTTGACAAGACTTTCTTCTGTCAACTTGCCTTATGCTTCTCATTCTGGTGGAGTGTCAGAGTCAATGAGAAAGCAATCGGTGGTCAATTTAGTGGGTCTTCTCTAGACCTTCTAAATTGATCACCAGGGGATCAATCGCTGCAGTGCTGATCCCCTGGTAAGTGTAGACATGCCCTAAGAGCCTGTCAGGGACATCCAGGGCAGTGGTAAGGCCTGGGGCATAAGGTGCAGGACCCAGGGCACCCCTCCACCCCATACCTTCCTTCTAGTCCACTCTGCCCCTTCTCTGCCCCCTTACCCAATGTTGCCTCCCCTGAGCAAAGCAAGCCTGGGGGATTACTGGCTGGCGGGGGGAGGCTGGTGCCAGGCAGCAGCAAGTTTTGCCCCCTTACCCCTCCACATTCACTGTGGCAGCAGGAGCCTGCTCTACTCCATCCTGCCATCTGTTTCAGCCTGAAATCAGAGTGTCCCAGCCCTGGGCCCCGTGGGTCCCATCCAGAGGATGGTTAAGGTGACCAGCACAGGGGTCCCCAAAGTGTGAGGCCTGGGAAGGCTGCCTCAAACTATCATATGGACTGGGCATCTCTGGAGCCTGTGGTAAGTTACCATGAGTTGCTGCAGCTAAATATTGTGGCCATATCTGTAAAGAATGCTGCTTGAGAATGGGGAGTCATAAGGACCACCCTGAGATGCTCCTGCTGCTTTCTGCAGCCTCCTACACTCAGAATATGGCAAAGCACGGTAGGTGTGAAAATTGTCATGGAAAAAAGTGAAACGTGAGATAGTTGGCAGTGTAGGGCTGATGTTCTGTCCTTCAGTGTCACAGAGCTAACGTGGTTTCTTAAGGGGCCTGGTACCTTTTTATTGTAAGGTGCTATGTGACTGTGGATGATGTGTATGCAGTGTAGTTAATAAATGTAAATGCTTACTCATTTTACCAAACTACAGGCTATGGATTTTCTTCTTCCTTTTCCAGAGTATGGCCTTCGACTTGGAAGTCAGATTTTCATAAAAGAAATGACCAGTACTGGTCTGGCAAATAAAGACGGTAATCTGTATGAAGGAGACATAATACTCAAGGTGTGTTGTGGATAAAGGCATGCTGAACCTGCGTATACCTGTTACAGTTTTTTTGTTTTGTGGAGGTGTCATTGAAAATCTGATTAGAAAATCTGTTAAGTGGAAAGATACCACCTTTGATCTGATTTGTTATTGCCATTTTTGTTCTAATTTTTTTTTTTGCTTATAATAGTCCTTCTGTCTTATAGATTAATGGAACAGTGACAGAGAATATGTCTTTAGCTGATGCCCGAAAATTGATTGAAAAATCACGAGGAAAACTGCAGTTGGTGGTGATGAGGGACAGAAAACAGACACTCCTCAACATCCCTTCATTGCATGACAGTGACTCAGAAATGGAAGGTGAGGTGTCTTAGGGCTAAAAGGTAATAAGTAATAGTTCTATTCTGTGCATAGACAGAAAGCGAAGCTGTTCATATACAATGTTCATCACAGTTAATGCATGAACAATATTTGATTGGTACCTGTATTGCAGCTGATAAGGCCTTGTGTCATTCAGTGACCTTTCTAGCTGATACATGAGTAATGTTGACTAAACATAGCAAAGCCTATTCCCCACGGCCAGAAGGAAAGTCATTTTAATGCAAAACCTAATTTAAAACAATGGTGGGATGAGCTCAGTTTTAGTTTCCTTCTAAGGATGCTTCCACGCCTTGCAATTTTCCAGGAAAGAGTTATGTCATCAGCAGTCAAGGAAGCAGTTTAGCCTCATCATAACAGCTTCCTGGA